>NC_140672.1:2326270-2667451 GCF_054131305.1 Coturnix japonica | reverse complement strand
AGATTTGGGGGGGGGGGGGGGGGGGGGGGGGGGGGGGGGGGCATGTCCTGCATGAGTGCGTGGGGTGATGCATGCATGGGGTGCTGCATCTCCACCCTGAGTGCATGGGGTGATGCGTGAGTGCTGCATGGGGTGCTGCATCTCCAGCCTGGGTGCATGGGGTGCTGTGTGGGTGCATGCATGTCCTGCATGAGTGCGTGGGGTGATGTGTGGATACATGCATCAGGTGATGCGTGAGTGCTGTGTGGGTGCATGGGGCGCTGCATTGCCACCCTGTGTGCATGGGGTGCTGCATGCGTGGGGTGATGCGTGAGTGCTGCATGGGGAGCTACATCTCCACCCTGGGTGCATGGGGTGCTGTGTGGGTGCATGCATGGGGTGCTGCACCTCCACTCTACATGCGTGGAGTGCTGCATGAGTGCTGTGTGGGTGCAGGCATGGTGTGATGCATCTCCTGCATGAGTGCATGGGCTGCTGCATCTCAACCCTGAGTGCGTGGGGTGATGCGTGAGTGCTGCATGGGGTGCTGCATCTATGTGTGCATGGGGTGATGCATGAGTGCTGTGTGTGTGCATGCATGGGGTGCTGCATCTCCTGCATGAGTGCATGAAGTGATGCACGAGTGCTGCATCTCCACCCTGAGTGCATGGGGTGCTGCATGAGTGCCGTGTGGGGTGCACGCATGGGGTGCTGCGCCCCCTCCATGCATCCTCTATGGGGTGCATGCATGGGGCTGCTGCATCTCCACCCTGCATGCTGTAAGGACGGCATGCATGGGGCTGCATGCTGTATTGCTGCATGCTATAGGGCTGCATGCTGCATTGCTGCATGCACGGTGCTGCTGCACCCACCCCCCCATCACTCACCAGCGGTTCCTGCAGCTCCGCATCCTTCTCGCTGCTCCCCATGTCGTCCTGCCCCCCAACTCAGCCCTGTGGGGCAGCAGCTCTTTATTGCCTTGCTTTGGGGGGGGGGGGGGTGTTTGCTATGGGGCAGCGCTGTGGGGCTGTTTGTTCTGCCCCCCCCCCCCCCATGGGAACACAGGGCTGAAGTGGGGCTGCGGCCACTCGTCCCCTCTCGTCTCCTCCGCCCCACAGCGCCATGTGGGGCCAAAGCAAACGCACTTGTGGGGCAGAGTGCCGGGGGGGGGGGGGTCAAAGTGCTTTGGATCGGAGCCATCGGCACCTGTGGGTGCTGCGGGTGGGGGCAGCAATTGGGGGGGGGTCAGGGTGGGTGCAACGCTGTGATCGCAGCAACGCCGGCAACGCCTGGAGCCGGGGGGGCAGCGGAATCTATTGCAACAGCCCGGATCCCCACCCCATGAGCTCAGCGCCCCCATAAGCTCAGCTATGGGGTCCCACTGCTATGGGGTCTCACTGCTATGAAGTCCCATTGCTATGGGGTCCCATCACTATGGGGTCCCACTGCTATGGGGTCCCACTGCTATGGGGTCTCACTTCTATGGGGTCCCATCACTATAGGGTCCCACTTCTATGGGGTTTCATCACTATGGGGTCTCACTGCTATGATGTCCCACTGCTATGGGGTCCCACTGCTATGGGGTCCCATCACTATGGGTTCCCATCACTATAGGGTCCCACTGCTATGGGGTTTCATCACTATGGGGTCCCTCTGCTATGGGGTCTCTCTGCTATGAAGTCCCATTGTTATGGGGTCCCATTGCTATGGGTTCTCTCTGCTATGGGGTCCCACTGCTATAGGGTCTCACTGCTATGGGGTTTCATCACTATGGGGTCACACTGCTATGGGGTCCCACTGCTATGGGGTCTCACCGCTATGGGGTCCTATCACTATGGGGTCCCACTGCTATGGGGTCTCACCGCTATGGGGTCTCACTGATATGAAGTCCCATCACTATGGGGTCCCATTGCTATGGGGTCCCACTGCTATGGGCTCCCATCACTATGGGGTCCCTCTGCTATGGGGTCTCTCTGCTATGAAGTCCCATTGTTATGGGGTCCCATTGCTATGGGGTCTCACTGCTATAGGGTCCTTCTGCTATGGGGTCCCATCACTATGGGGTCCCTCTGCTATGGGGTCTCACTGCTATGGGGTCTCACTGCTATGAAGTCCCATTGCTATGGGGTCTCACTGCTATGGGGTCCTTCTGCTATGGGGTCCCATCACTATGGGGTCCCACTTCTATGGGGTCTCACTGCTATGAAGTCCCATTGCTATGGGGTCCCATCACTATGGGGTCCCACTGCTATGGGGTCTCACTTCTATGGGGTCCCATCACTATGGGGTCCCACTGCTATGGGGTCCTACTGCTATGGGGTCCCATATCCGCCTTTGTGCCCCCCATTAAAGTCAGCTTAACCCCGATATCCTGGTGCTCATATGGGATGTGTGGGGTGGGGGCAGTTGTGGGGCAATTTGGGGGGGGGTGATGGGTTTCTACTGGGTGGGGAACCCCCCTCTGAACCCCGATCTGTGGGGTTTTAATGGGTAAAGACCCCCCCATCCCCCAACTTATGGGGTTTTTAATGGGTCAGACCCCCATATTCCCTCAATTTATGGGGTTTTTAGTGAGTCAAGACCCCCCTCACCCCCCCCCAAAGTTTATGGGGTTTTCTGAGTGTGTCCCCCTCCAACCTATGGGGTTTCCCATGGGAAGGGCCCCCATTCCCCACAACTTATGGGGTTTTCAATGGGTCAGACCCCTCATCCCTCAATTTATGGGGTTTTTAATGCGTCAGACCCCCGTATCCCCCAACTTATGGGGTTTTTAATGGGTCAGATCCCCCTCACCCCCCAATTTATGGGGGTCAAGACCCTCTTCCCCCCCCTTAAAGTTTATGGGGTTTTCTGTATGTGTCCCCCTCCAACCTATGGGGTTTCCTATGGGAAGGGCCCCCATTCCCCACAACTTATGGGGTTTTTAATGGGTCAGACCCCCATATTCCCCCAATTTATGGGGTTTTTAATGGGTCAAGACCCCCCTCACCGCCCCCCCAAAGTTTATGGGGTTTTCTGAGTGTGTCCCACTCCAACCTATGGGGTTTGTCATGGGAAGGGCCCCCATTCCCCACAACTTATGGGGTTTTTAATGGGTCAGACCCCCCCATCCCCCAATTTATGGGGTTTTTAATGGGTCAGACCCCCCCCACCCCCCAATTTATGGGGGTCAAGACCCTCTTCCCCCCCCTTAAAGTTTATGGGGTTTTCTGTGTGTGTCCCCCTCCAACCTATGGGGTTTCCTATGGGAAGGGCCCCCATTCCCCCCAACTTATGGGGTTTTTGGTGCTGTGGGTGGGTGCCGCATTGCTGACATTCATGTCCTCAAAGCCCCCATTGTCCCTTGGCCATACAATGGTTACGTGTGTCCCCACCCCGCCCCATAAGTCCTCCCCACCCCCAAACCCCACAGCCGCCCCATAGCGGCCCTCCTCCCCTCCCACATCCAGTCGGGAACCAGTTGGAAACCAGTTAGGAACCAGTTGGGCGACGGGGCGCTATGGGGCCGCAGGGGATGGGATGGTTATAGGGGATGGGATGGTTATAGGGGATGGGATGGTTATAGGGGATGGGATGGGAAGGCTGTGGGGCGGTTGTAGGGCGCAGTCGGAGCCGGAGATGTGGGGTGCGAACGGCGCCGTCTGGAAGAGGAGGTTCAGCTGCTGTGAGTGTGGGGGGCAATGGGGGGAGATGGGGGGAGATGGGGGACAATGGGGGGCAATGGGGGGCAATAGGGGGCAATGGGGGGGAATAGGGGGAGATGGGGGGCTGATGGGACGCAATGGGGGGCAATGGGGGCTGATGGGGGGCAATAGCGGGCAATGGGGGGCGATGGGGGCTGATGGGGCTTGATGGGGGGCAATAGGGGGTGATGGGGGGTAATGGGTGACAATGGGGGGCAATAGGGGGTAGTGGGGACAATGGGGGGCGATGGGGGGGAGTAGGGGGCAATGGGGGAAGATGGGGGGCTGATGGGATGCAATGGGGGGCAATGGGGGCTGATGGGGGGCAATAGGGGGCAATGGGGGACAATGGGGGGCGATGGGGGGGAGTAGGGGGAGATGGGGGGCTGATGGGACGCAATGGGGGGCAATGGGGGCTGATGGGGGGCAATGGGGGGTAATGGGGGGCAATGGGGGGCGATGGGGGCTGATGGGGTTTGATGGGGGGCAATAGGGGGTGATGGGGGGTAATGGGTGACAATGGGGGGCAATAGGGGGTAGTGGGGACAATGGGGGGAGATGGGGGGGAGTAGGGGGCAATGGGGGAAGATGGGCTGATGGGATGCAATGGGGGCAATGGGGGCTGATGGGGGACAATGGGGTGTAATGGGGGGCGATGGGGGGGGATGGGGGGTAATGGGGGACAATGGGGGGGGATGGGGGCTGATGGGGGGCAATGGGGGGCAATAGGGGGCAGTGGGGACAATGGGGGGCAATGAGGGGCAATGGGGGGAAATAGGGTGCAATGGGGGGCAATGGGGGGCGATGGGGGCTGATGGGGGGCAATGGGGGGTAATGAGGGGAGAAGGGGAGCGATAGGGGGCAATGGGGGGTGATGGGGGGAAATGGGGGGCAGCATGGGACAGTGGGGGACGATGGGGGGCGATAGTGTGCAATGGGGGGGGTAATAGGGGACAATGGGGGGCAGTGGGGGGCGATGGGATGCAATGGGGGGTAATGGGGGTGATAGGGGGTAATGGGGGCTGATGAGGGTAATAGGGGGCAATGGGGGCAATGGGGGGTGATGGGGTGCCAAATGGAGACCCTATTAGAGCCATACAGGGACCCCATATAATGTCACCTGAGGACCCTATTAGAGCCTATTAGACCCTATAGAGCCTATTAGACCCTATTAGAGCCTATAGAGCCTATTAGACCCTATAGAGCCTATTAGATCCTATTAGAGCCTATAGAGCCTATTAGACCCTATAGAGCCTATTAGACCCTATTAGACCCTATAGAGCCTATTAGACCCTATTAGAGCCTATAGAGCCTATTAGACCCTATAGAGCCTATTAGACCCTATTAGACCCTATAGAGCCTATTAGACCCTATAGAGCCTATTAGACCCTATTAGACCCTATAGAGCCTATTAGACCCTATAGAGCCTATTAGACCTTATTAGACCCTATAGAGCCTATTAGACCCTATAGACCCTATTAGAGCCGCCCAAGGACCCCCATATAATATCACCTAAGGGTCCCTCTCTGGTGGGTCCCATATAGGGTCACCTGGCCCTATAGGACGGCCCGGAGCCCCCCCTGACCCCAAATCCCGCCCCACAGATGCTCCCGGTGCCGCTCAGTGCTGCTCCCCGTCCCCCCCCCGCAGCGTTTATCGGCGGCTCCACGACGACCCCGACCCTACAAGGGACCCCCACCCCAAATCCGGACCCGAGGGGGAGATGGGCAGCACCGGAACCTCGTCCCATAACGGGGGGGGAACAGGGAGACCCCAAAGGGGACCCTATAACTGCAGCTGTATCCGCAGGATGAGATGGAGGAGTGTTGGGGGGGGACACAAAGACTGCGACCCCAAAGGGGGGGACCCTAAAGGGAGGAGCTATGGGGACCCTAAAGAGAGGGACAATGGGGACCCTAAAGGGAGGGGAGGGGGGGACCCTAAAGAGAGGGGAGGTTGGGATCCTAAAGAGAGGGGCTATGGGGACCCTAAAGAGAGGGGTATTGGGGACCCTAAAGAGAGGGGTATTGGGGACCCTAAAGAGAGGAGCTATGGGGACCCTAAAGGGAGGGGAGGTTGGGATCCTAAAGGGAGGGACAATGGGGACCCTAAAGGGAGGGGAGGGGGGGACCCTAAAGAGAGGGGCAATGGGGACCCTAAAGAGAGGGGTATTGGGGACCCTAAAGGGAGGGGTATTGGGGACCCTAAAGGGAGGGGTATTGGGGACCCTAAAGGGAAGGACAATGGGGACCCTAAAGAGAGGGGCTATGGGGCCCCTAAAGACTGCAGCAATGGGGTCCCTAAGAAGAGCTGCAATGGAGACCCTATAGACCAAGACATTTGGGTCCCCAAAGAGTGGGGTGCTGGAGACCCCAAAGAGAGGAGCATTGGGGTCCCTAAAGAAAGGGGCTTTGGGGTCCCTAAGAAGAGCTGCAATGGGGACCCCATAAACTGTGCTATTGGGGTCCCCAAAGAGGGGGGCTTTGGGGTCCCCAGGAACATCAATGACCCTATAGACCAGGACATTTGGGTCCCCAAAGAGGGGGGTGGTGGGGACCCTAAAGACTGCGGCAATGGGGTCCCTAAGAAGAGCTGCTATGGGGTCCCCAGGAACAGTGCCATCAACGACCCTATAGACCTTATAAACCCTATAGACCGTGACATCGGGGACCCCAAACACTGTGACATGAGGGACCCCAAATGGGAGGGCAATGGGGACCCCAAAGAGTGTTGGAACGGGGTCCCCATAGGGCACAGCATTGGGGGGCGCTGCATTGGGGACCCCATAAGGATGGATATCATTAGGGACCCCATAAGGTCGGACACTGGGGACCCCATAAGGAGGGACACTGGGGACCCCATAAGGTCGGATATCATTAGGGACCCCATAAGGATGGATATCACTGGGGACCCCATAAGGGCGGACATTGTGGACCCCATAAGGATGGATGTCATTAGGGACCCCATAAGGTCGGACATCAGGGACCCCATAAGGACGGACATCGGGGACCCCATAAGGATGGATGTCATTGGGGACCCCATAAGGTTGGACACTGGGGACCCTATAAAGACGAACACTGGGGACCCCATAAGGACGGACATCATTAGGGACCCCATAAGGTCGGACATCAGGGACCCCATAAGGACAGACATTGGAGACCCCATAAGGATGGCTATCATGAGGGACCCCATAAGGTCGGACACTGGGGACCCCATAAGGATGGATGTCATTAGGGACCCCATAAGGATGGACATTGTGGACCCCATAAGGTCGGACATTGGGGACCCCATAAGTTCGGACACCGACCCCATAAGTTCGGACGTCGCGGTTCCCCCCCATAACGAGGCGCCGTGTCGGGGGCTGCGGTACCTGGAGCTGCTGTGTCGGACCATGGAGCGGATGGCGAAGCTGCAGGAGGACAACAGGAGGCTGCGGGAATTGGGGGGGGGGGCTCGGGGTTATGGGGGGGGGTCTCATAGTGGGGGGGGGTCACGGTGTGGGGGGGGGTCGCTACGAGCCCCACAGCGCCCCATAAGTGATGGAGGAGGGAGCGAGGGGACGGCGGAGCGCTACAGGACCAGGTCGAGTTCCTACAGTCATATGGCAGGTGGGTGATGGGGGGGGGCTGCCCCATTGATGGGGTCTGGCCCCATATTTGGGGTCTATAGCATTGCTGGGGGTCAGCCCCATAGAGGGGGTGGGGTGGGGGTCCGCCCCATGGCTGTCTCCCCCCGCAGCTCCCAGCCCCACACATGGCGCTGTGATGTGGGGCCACTCGCTCAGCTCCCCCAGCCTGTTGGATCCCACCGAGCCCCCCCCGGCCCCACAGAAGGTACGTACCCATAAAGGCCCCCATAAGGGCCCCACTGATGTCCATCCCACCCCATTGATGCCCATCCCACCCCATTGATGTCCATCCCACCCCATTGATGTCCATCCCACCCCATTGATGTCCATCCCACCCCACTGATGTCCCCCCACCCCACTGATGTCCATCTCACCCCATTGATGTCCATCCCACCCCACTGATTCCCATCTCACCCCATTGATGCCCATCTCACCCCATTGATGTCTATCTCACCCCACAGCCCGTTCGCTCCCATTGGGGCCGGGTGAAGGTTCTTCTCACCCGTCTGACCCGTCGCTCCCTGCGGGGCCGCTGACCCACGGCTGCCCCATAGCGCAGCGCCCCACATGGCACAGCTCAGTGTGGGGCCGGAACCACCCCACACCACGACCCCCAGCCCTGACCATAACCCCATCCCTCACCCCATAGCCCTGACCCCAACCCCAACCCTGACCTTAACCCTAACCCTGACCCCCAACCCCTCAACCCTGACCCCCAACCCTGACCTTAACCCCATCCCTCACCCCATAGCCCTGACCCTGACCCCAACCCTGACCCCCCTTAACCCTAATCCTGACCCCCAACCCCTCAACCCTAAACCCAACCCTGACCATAACCCCATCCCTCACCCCATAGCCCTGACCCCAACCCCGACCTTAACCCTAACCCTGACCCCCTCAACCCCAACCCTGACCCCCCAACCCTCACCTTAACCCTAATCCTGACCCCCCAGCCCCTAACCCTGGCCATAACCCATCCCTCACCCCATAGCCCTGACCTTAACCCTAATCCTGACCCCCCATTCCTCTCCCTGACCCCCGACCCCTAACTCTATCCATACCCCCCCAGCCCTCACCCCTAATCCAGCCCCCCAACCCTGACCCTAAACCCAACCCTGACCCAACCCCGACCCCAAACCCCAAATAAACACCTCGAATCCCATTAGATCCCAATCTCTCACCATTTTAATTCACATTCGTACCCTTTTCCTACCCCACCCCATTGGTGTCCACCCCCTGCAGTACCGCACCGTGCCACCAGGGGGCAGCACTGTCCATCCCCTGCAGTACCACGCAGTGCCGGCAGGGGGCAGCAGAGGTCTCAATCCCTTGCAGTACCGCACTGTGCCGGTAGGGGGCAGCAGAGGTGTCAATCTCCTGCAGTACCGCGCGTTGCCGGCAGGGGGCAGCAGAGGTGTCAATCTCCTGCAGTACCGCGCGTTGCCGGCAGGGGGCAGCAGAGGCGCATGTTTAATTAATTAACAGCCCTCGTTAATTAAAGGCCATCAGACACTGCACCCTAATGGGGGGGGGGGGCACAGATATGGGGGCACTTGGGGTCAGAAGTGAAGGCACCGATTGTGGGGGATACAGTGGGGGACCCCACTCTGTGTATGGGGCCAGTGTGTCTGTATGGGGTTACACTGCCCATATGGGATCACACTGTGTATGGGGTCACAGTGTCCATAAGGGGTCATAGTGTCCATATAGGGTCACACTGTGTATGGAGGCTGTGTATGTATGGGGTCACACTGCCCATATGGGGCCACACTGTGCCATATGGGATCCCTCTGTCCCTCTGCCCCTCCCTCTGTCCATATGGAGTCACACTGTGTGTATGGGGTCACACTGTCCCTATAGGGTCCCAGTGTCCCATATGGGATCCCACAGTCCCTATAGGATCCCATTGCCCCATATAGGGTCCCACAGTCCCTATAGGGTCCCAGTGTCCCATATGGTGTTCCATTGCCCCATATAGGGTCCCAGTGTCCCATATGGTGTCCCACTGTCCCTATAGGATCCCAGTGTCCCATATGGGATCCCACAGTCCCTATAGGGTCCCATTGCCCCATATGGTGTCCCACAGTCCCTATAGGGTTCCACTGTCCCTATAGGGTCCCACTGTCCCTATAGGGTCCCAGTGTCCCATATGGTGTCCCACAGTCCCTATAGGGTCCCATTGCCCCATATGGGATCCCACTGTCCCTATAGGGTCCCATTGTCCCATTTGGTGTCCCACAGTCCCTATAGTGTCCCAGTGTCCCTATGGGGTCCCTATAGGGTCCCATTGTCCCATACAGGGTCCCGCTGTCCCTATAGGGTCCCATTGCCCCATATAGGGTCCCAGTGTCCCATATGGGATCCCACAGTCCCTATAGGGTCCCATTGTCCCTATAGGGTCCCATTGCCCCATACGGTGTCCCAGTGTCCCTATAGGGTCCCACTGCCCCATATGGTGTCCCACAGTCCCTATAGGGTCCCATTGCCCCATATGGTGTCCCACTGTCCCTATAGGGTCCCATTGCCCCATATGGTGTCCCACAGTCCCTATAGGATCCCAGTGTCCCATATGGGATCCCACAGTCCCTATAGGGTCCCATTGCCCCATATGGGATCCCATTGCCCCGTATAGGGTCCCATTGCCCCATATGGGATCCCATTGCCCCGTATAGGGTCCCATTGCCCCATATAGGGTCCCACAGTCCCTATAGGGTCCCACAGTCCCTATAGGGTCCCTCTGTCCCTATAGTCCCCCCCCTCAGTCGTCCCCCACGATGCTCAGCCCCCTCAGTTCCGTGACCGTGGCCTCGTTGTCCCGTTCCCGCTGTTCATCGCTCAGCGCCGCGCGGCCGATGTGAGCGGAGAGATGAGAGAGAATGGAACAGAGCTCCGAGTAGAAACCGACCTGCAGGGGGCGACACTGAGCTCAGAGCATGGCGGGATATGGGGGATGAGCCCATTGTGTGCTATGGGGGATGAGCCCATTGGGTGCTATGGGGGATGAGCCCATTGGATGCTATGGGGGATGAGCCCATTGTGTGCTATGGGGCATGAGCCCATTGTGTGCTATGGGGGATGAGCCCATTGTGCCCTATGGGGGATGAGCCCATTGTGTGCTATGGGGGATGAGCCCATTGGGCGCTATGGGAGATGAGCCCATTGGGTGCTATGGGTGATAAGCCCATTGTGTGCTATGGGGGATGAGCCCATTGGGTGCTATGGGGGATGAGCCCATTGGGTGCTATGGGAGATGAGCCCATTGTGTGCTATGGGACAGGAGCCCATTGGGTGCTATGGGAGATGAGCCCATTGGGTGCTATGGGACAGGAGCCCATTGGGTGCTATGGGAGATGAGCCCATTGGGTGCTATGGGTGATAAGCCCATTGTGTGCTATGGGGGATGAGCCCATTGGGTGCTATGGGGGATGAGCCCATTGTGTGCTATGGGGGATGAGCCCATTGGGTGCTATGGGGGATGAGCCCATTGGGTGCTATGGGGGATGAGCCCATTGGGTGCTATGGGACAGGAGCCCATTGGGTGCTATGGGGGATGAGCCCATTGGGTGCTATGGGGGATGAGCCCATTGTGCCCTATGGGGGATGAGCCCATTGGGTGCTATGGGACAGGAGCCCATTGGGTGCTATGGGGGATGAGCCCATTGGGTGCTATGGGGGATGAGCCCATTGTGTGCTATGGGGATGAGCCCATTGGGTGCTATGGGGGATGAGCCCATTGTGCCCTATGGGGGATGAGCCCATTGTGTGCTATGGGGATGAGCCCATTGGGTGCTATGGGGGATGAGCCCATTGGGTGCTATGGGGATGAGCCCATTGGGTGCTATGGGGGATGAGCCCATTGGGTGCTATGGGGGATGAGCCCATTGTGTGCTATGGGGGATGAGCCCATTGTGTGCTATGGGGGATGAGCCCATTGGGTGCTATGAGGGATGAGCCCATTGGGTGCTATGGGACAGGAGCCCATTGTGCCCTATAGGGGATGCTGACCCCACTGTGCCCTATAGGGGATGCTGACCCCATTGTGCCCTATGGGGGATGCTGACCCCACTGTGCCCTATAGGACAGGACACAGACAGCGCTGTGCTCCACAGCGCCACCCAGTGGGCAGAAGGGGGATATGAGATATGGGATACGGGATATGGGATGTGAGATATAGGATATGGGATATGGGATATGGGATGTGGGATGTGGGATGTGGGATGTGGGATGTGGGATATGGGATATGGGATATGGGATGTGGGATGTGGGATATGGGATATGGGATATGGGATGTGGGATGTGGGATATGGGATATGGGATGTGGGATATGGGATATGGGATGTGGGATATGGGATATGGGATGTGGGATATGGGATGTGGGATATGGGATATGGGATATGGGATGTGGGATATGGGATGTGGGATATGGGATGTGGGACATGGGATCAGGGTACGGTATATTATGGGCTATGGGCTATGGGATGTTATGGGCTATGGGATGCAGGGTACATTATGGTCTATGGGGTCATGGGATATTACGGGCTATGGGATCAGGATACATTATGGTCTATGGGGCCGTGGGCTATGGGCTATGGGATCAGGGTATGTTATGTGCTATGGGGCTATGGGATGTTATGTTCTATGGGATCAGGATATGGGGTGTTATGTTCTATGGGATCAGGATATGGGATGTTATGTGCTATGGGGTGTGATGCTCTATGGGGCCGGCTGTTCCCACCTGTGCCCGTATCAGCGCCTCGTAGCTGGGTTTGAAATACTCCACGCGGCTGCTGTAGAACTGGGGCATCTCCTGCAGCAGCTGCTGGTTCTTGGCCTCAAAGTCCTCCCGCACCGGGCGCAGCTCCTCGCGGGCCTGTGGGGCAGGAGATGTGGGGCAGGGGGGGATGTGGGGCAGGAGATGTGGGGCAGGAGATGTGGGGCAGGGGGATGTGGGGCAGGAGATGTGGGGTATGGGGGGATGTGGGGCAGGAGATGTGGGGCAGGAGATGTGGGGCAGGGGGGGGATGTGGGGCAGGGGGATGTGGGGCAGGAGATGTGGGGCAGGAGATGTGGGGCAGGGGGATGTGGGGCAGGAGATGTGGGGCAGGAGATGTGGGGCAGGAGATGTGGGGCAGGGGGTTATGTGGGGCAGGAGATGTGGGGCAGGAGATGTGGGGCAGGGGGTTATGTGGGGCAGTGAATGCAATAGTGACCCACAGCACAGCTATGGGACCCACGGCTGCCCCATGGCTTTAGGGAGGGCTGTGGGACAGGGACAGCAACAGCCCCGCAACCCCATAGCTGTGTCACCAGCCCCATATCTGAGACCCATAACCCCACATCTGTGCCTCACAGCCCCATTTGGTGCCCCATAACCCCATATCTGAGACCCATAACCCCACATCTGTGCCTCACAGCCCCATTTGGTGCCCCATAACCCCATATCTGTGCCCCACAACTCCATATCTGTGCCCTACAACCCCATATTTGTGCCCCACAACCCCATTTTGTACCTTACAACCCCACATCTGTGCCCTATAACCCCACATCTGTGCCCCACGACCCCATATTTGTGCCCCATAACCCCCACATCTGTGCCCCACAACTCCATATCTGTCCCCCACAACCCCATTTTGTACCCCACGGCCCCACATCTGTGCCCCGCAGCCCCATATCTGTGCCCTACAACCCCATATCTGTGCCCCCCCCATCCCCCCATTCACCCCCATGACCTTCAGCTGTGGGGCGGGATGGGAGCAGCCATGGGATGTTAAAGGGCAGGAGGGGGTGGGGGGTGAAACCGCAGCCGGGGGCACCTGCCAGTTAATCCCAGTGCAATTCCTATGGGGGGGGAAAGGGGGGAGGAGGGGGGTGGGAGAGGGATGGAACAGAGCTGAGAGCACATGGTGATGGAGTGGGGAGGGGAGAGGGGCTGGAGGGGGGGAGAGGGGGGTTGAAGTGGGGAGAGGGGCTGCAGTGGGGAGAGGGTCTCAAGTGGGGAGGGGGAGAGAGGGTATGAGGTAGGGAGGAGTGGGGCTGAAGTGGGGAGAGGGGGGAGAGGGACTGCAGTGGGGAGGGGGTCTGGATGGGGAGAGGGTCTGAAGTGGGGAGGAGTGGGTTTGAAGTGTGGAGGATGGGGAGAGGGACTGCAATGGAGAGAGGGTCTGAAGTGGAGAGAGAGAGGGACTGCAGTGGGGAGGGGGAGAAGGGCTATAGGCTATAGGGTCTGAAGTGGGAAGGGGGGGGTTTGAAGTGGGGAGAGGGTCTGCAGTATTGGGGAGAGGGACTGCAGTGGGGAGAGGGTCTGAAGTGGGGGGGAGGGGAGAAGAACTGCAGTGGGATGGGGGATCTGAGGTAGGGGAGAGGGTCTGCAGTGGGGAGGGGGTCTGAGGTTGGGAGAGGGTTTGAGGTGGGGAGGGGGAGAGGGTATAAAGTGGGGAGTGGGAGGAGAGGGACTGCAGTGGGGAGGGGGAGAAGGGCTATAGGCTATAGGGTCTGAAGTGGGAAGGAGGGGGTTTGAAGTGGGGAGAGGGTCTGCAGTATTAGGGAGAAGGTCTGCAGTGGGGAGAGGGTTTGAAGTGGGGAGGGGGAGAGGGTCTGAGGTGGGGAGGAGGGGGGCTGAAGTGGGGAGGAAGGGGAGAAGGACTGCAATGGGGAGGGGGTGTGAAGTGGGGGGGAGGGGAGAAGAACTGCAGTGGGATGGGGGATCTGAGGTAGGGGAGAGGGTCTGAAGGGGGGAGGGAGAGAGGGTCTGCAGTGGGGAGGGGGTCTGAGGTTGGGAGAGGGTTTGAGGTGGGGAGGGGGAGAGGGTATAAAGTGGGGAGTGGGAGGAGAGGGACTGCAATGGGGAGGGGGAGAAGGGCTATAGGCTACAGGGTCTGAAGAGGGAAGGAGGGGGTTTGAAGTGGGGAGAGGGTCTGAAGTGGGGAAGGGGAGAGGGTCTGGGGTAGGGAGGAGTGGGGCTGAAGTGGGGAGAGAGTCTGAGGTGGGGATGGGGGGGGAGAGAGAGACTGCAGTGGGGAGGGGGAGAGGGGTCTGAAGTGGGGAAGAGAAGAGGGTCTGCAGTGGGGAGGGGGTTTGAGGGGGGGAGAGGGTATAAAGTGGGGAGGTGGGGGAGAAGGACTGCAATGGGGAGGGGGGTCAGAAGTGGGGAGGGGGAGAGGGTCTCAAATGGAGAGGAGTAGGGCTGAAGTGGGGAGGGGGGGGAGAGGGACTGCAATGGGGAGAAGGTCTGAAGTGGGGAGGGGGAGAGGGACTGCAGTGGGGAGGGGGGGAAGGGCTATAGGCTATAGGGTCTGAAGAGGGAAGGAGGGAGTTTGAAGTGGGGAGAGGGTCTGCAGTATTGGGGAGAGGGTCTGAAGTGGGGAGGGGGTTTGAAGTGGGGAGGGGGAGAGGGTCTGAGGTGGGGAGGAGGGGGGCTGAAGTGGGGAGAGGGAGGGTCTGAAGTGGGGAGGAGGGGGAGAAGGACTGTAATGGGGAGGGGGTCTGAAGCGGGGGGGAGGGGAGAAGAACTGCAGTGGGATGGGGGATCTGAGGTAGGGGAGAGGGTCTGAAGGGGGGAGGGGGTCTGAGGTTGGGAGAGGGTTTGAGGTGGGGAGGGGGAGAGGGTATAAAGTGGGGAGTGGGAGGAGAGGGACTGCAATGGGGAGGGGGAGAAGGGCTATAGGGTCTGAAGAGGGAAGGAGGGGGTTTGAAGTGGGGAGAGGGTCTGAAGTGGGGAAGGGGAGAGGGTCTGGGGTAGGGAGGAGTGGGGCTGAAGTGGGGAAGAGAAGAGGGGCTGAAATGGGGAGGAGGGAGAGAAGGACTGTAATGGGGAGTCTGAGGTGGGGATGGGGGGAGAAGGAGTGCAGTGGGGAGGGGGTCTGAGGTGGGGATGGGGAGGGGGTCAGCACCGTGGTCTCCATCCCATCACCCACCTGGTGCAGCTTGGCCAGCACGGCCCCGCTCCGCTCCTTGTCCTCGTATTTGTCCACCCTGCCCTGCAGCCGCCGATAATCCTGCAGCGTCTGCTCGCGGCGCTTCACCGCCATCGTCAGGCTGGGGAACACGCTGCTGAACCTGCAAAGGGAACACTGCGCCCCATAGGGTAACACTGCGCCCCATAGATCCCATAGACCCCATAGATCCCATAGGGAACACTGCGCCCCATAGATCCCATAGACCCCATAGGGTAACACTGCGCCCCATAGATCCCATAGACCCCATAGGGAACACTGCGCCCCATAGATCCCATAGACCCCATAGGGTAACACTGCACCCCATAGACCCCATAGGGAACACTGCACCCCATAGCACACCCTATAGGGTAACACTGCACACCCATAGACCCCATAGACCTCATAGACCCCATAGGGTAACGCTGCACATCCTATAGACCCCATAGACCCCATAGGGTAACACTGCACCTCATAGATCCCATAGGGCAACACTACACCCCCATAGACCCCATAGGGAAACACTGCACCCCATAGGGAACACTGCACCCCATAGACCCCATAGGGTAACACCGCACACCCCATAGGGTAACACTGCACACCCATAGACCCCAGAGACCCCATAGGGTAACACTGCAAAACCCCAGACCCCATAGCCCACCCCATAGTGTAACACTGCACACCCACAGACCCCATAGATCCCATAGGGTAACACTGCACACCCCATAGGGTAACACTGCACACCCCACAGACCCCATAGACCCCATAGGGTAACACTGCACCCCATAGACCCCATAGACCCCATAGGGTAACACTGCACCCCATAGACCCCATAGACCCCATAGGGTAACACTGCACCTCATAGATCCCATAGGGCAACACTACACCCCCATAGACCCCATAGGGAAACACTGCACCCCATAGGGAACACTGCACCCCATAGACCCCATAGGGTAACACCGCACACCCCATAGGGTAACACTGCACACCCATAGACCCCAGAGACCCCATAGGGTAACACTGCAAAACCCCAGACCCCATAGCCCACCCCATAGTGTAACACTGCACACCCACAGACCCCATAGATCCCATAGGGTAACACTGCACACCCCATAGGGTAACACTGCACACCCCACAGACCCCATAGACCCCATAGGGTAACACTGCACCCCATAGACCCCATAGACCCCATAGGGTAACACTGCACCCCATAGACCCCATAGACCCCATAGGGTAACACTGCACCTCATAGATCCCATAGGGCAACACTACACCCCCATAGACCCCATAGGGAAACACTGCACCCCATAGGGAACACTGCACCCCATAGACCCCATAGGGTAACACCGCACACCCCATAGGGTAACACTGCACACCCATAGACCCCAGAGACCCCATAGGGTAACACTGCAAAACCCCAGACCCCATAGCCCACCCCATAGTGTAACACTGCACACCCACAGACCCCATAGATCCCATAGGGTAACACTGCACACCCCATAGGGTAACACTGCACACCCCACAGACCCCATAGACCCCATAGGGTAACACTGCACCCCATAGACCCCATAGCCCACCCCATAGGGTAACACTGCACACCCCATAGACCCCATAGCCCACCCCATAGTGTAACACTGCACAGTGCACAGACCCCATAGACCCCATAGTGTAACACTGCACAAACCACAGACCCCATAGCACACCCTATAGTGTAACACTGCACAGCACACAGACCCCATAGACCCCATAGACCCCATTGTATAACACTGCACACCCCACAGACCCCATAGCCCACCCCATAGGGTAACACTGCACACCCCATAGACCCCATAGCAGTCCCAATGGAGCTGGGAGTGCAATAGGGATGGACCCATCACCTTAAAGCCCTGCCCTATAATGTGCCCTATAATGTGCCCTATAATGTGCCCTATAATGTGCCCTATAATGTGACCCTATAACGTGACCCTAATGAGTCACAATGAACCCCACTGTGCCAGAACTCACTTCTTCAATGGCTCCATGACCGTCTTCTGGATCTGATTGACCTGTGGGAAGGAGAAGGTTGTACCCCCCCATAATGGGGTCCCAATGGCTGTAACCCCCCCTGTAATGGGGTCCCAATGTCTGTACCTCCGTAATGGGGTCCCAATGGCTGTATGGGGTCCCAATGGCTGTAACCCCCCTGTAATGGGGTCCCAATGTCTGTACCCCCCTGGGATGGGGTCCCAATGGCTGTACCACCCCGGGATGGGGTCCCAATGGCTGTATCCCCCTGTAATGGGGTCCCAATGTCTGTATGGGGTCCCAATGTCTGTACCCCCCACAGGATGGGATCCCAATGGCTGTACCCCACCCTGTAACAGGGTCCCAATGGCTGTATGGAGTCTCAATGGCTGTACCCCTGTAATGGGGTCCCAATGGCTGTACCCCCCCGTAATGGGGTCCCAATGGCTGTACCCCCCTGTAATGGGGTCCCAATGGCTGCAAAACCCCCCTGGGATGGGGTCTCAATGTCTGTACCCCCGTAATGGGATCCCAATGGCTGTACCCCTGTAATGGGGTCCCAATGGCTGTATGGGGTCCCAATATCTGTACCCCTATAATGGGGTCCCAATGTCCGTACCCCCCTGTAAAGGGGTCCCAATGTCCGTACCCCCCCCGTAATTGGGTCCCAATGTCTGTACCCCCCCTGTAATAGGGTCCCAATGGCTGTATGGGGTCCCAATGTCCGTACCCCCCCTATAATGGGGTCCCAATGTCCGTACCCCCCCTATAATGGGGTCCCAATGTCCATACCTCCCCCTATAATGGGGTCCCAATGTCCGTACCCCCCCCTATAATGGGGTCCCAATGGCTGTACCCCTATAATGGGGTCCCAATGTCCGTACCCCTATAATGGGGTCCCAATGTCCGTACCCCCCCCTATAATGGGGTCCCAATGTCCGTACCCCTATAATGGGGTCCCAATGTCTGTACCTCCCCTATAATGGGGTCCCAATGTCTGTACCCCCCCTATAATGGGGTCCCAATGTCCGTACCCCTGTAATGGGGTCCCAATGTCCGTACCCCCCCCTGTAATGGGGTCCCAATGTCTGTACCCCCCCCTATAATGGGGTCCCAATGTCCGTACCCCCCCCTATAATGGGGTCCCAATGGCTGTACCCCTATAATGGGGTCCCAATGTCCGTACCCCCCCCCTATAATGGGGTCCCAATGTCCGTACCCCTATAATGGGGTCCCAATTTCCGTACCCCCCCCCTATAATGGGGTCCCAATGTCCGTACCCCCCCCTATAATGGGGTCCCAATGTCCGTACCCCCCCTATAATGGGGTCCCAATGTCCGTACCCCCCCCTATAATGGGGTCCCAATGTCCGTACCCCTGTAATGGGGTCCCAATGTCCGTACCCCCCCCTATAATGGGGTCCCAATGTCCGTACCCCTATAATGGGGTCCCAATGTCCGTACCCCTGTAATGGGGTCCCAATGTCCGTACCCCCCCCTATAATGGGGTCCCAATGTCCGTACCCCCCCTATAATGGGGTCCCAATGTCCGTACCCCCCCCCTATAATGGGGTCCCAATGTCCGTACCCCCCCCTATAATGGGGTCCCAATGTCCGTACCCCCCCTATAATGGGGTCCCAATGTCTGTACCCCTGTAATGGGGTCCCGTAATATCTGTACCCCCCCTATAATGGGGTCCCAATGTCCGTACCCCCCCTATAATGGGGTCCCAATGTCTGTACCCCTATAATGGGGTCCCAATGTCCGTACCCCTGTAATGGGGTCCCAATGTCCGTACCCCCCCCTATAATGGGGTCCCAATGTCTGTACCCCCCCCTATAATGGGGTCCCAATGTCTGTACCCTCCCCTATAATGGGGTCCCAATGTCCGTACCCCCCCTATAATGGGGTCCCAATGTCCGTACCCCCCCTATAATGGGGTCCCAATGTCCGTACCCCCCCATCCCAGCCTGGCCCCACCTTCTCCTGGTTGAAGGCGTCCATCCTCCTCATGGCGGTGTCCAGCGCCGTCACCATGTCCATGAAGGCGGCGTCCTGCTCACACAGCGGGTTGGACAGCAGGTCCGACGAGATCCTCACTGCGGCCTTGGACATGGCTGAGAGCGGGGGGGGAAACAGGGGGATAATGAGGGGCTGGGGGATGGAAACAGGGGGATAATGAGGGGCTGGGGGATGGAAACAGGGGGAGAATGAGGGGCTGGGGGGCACGGGGGGGCGGGAGGGGGGCAGACTTTGGGGTCTTGGGGGTCTTTTGCAACCTTGATGGCTCTATGGGTCCAATGGGGGTGGGAGGGGGCAGACTTGGGGGTCTTGGGGGTCTTTAGCCACCATGATGGTTCTATGGGTACAATGGGGCTGGGTGGGGGTCAGACCTGGGGCTATTGGGGGTCTTTTGCAACCCTGATGGTCCTATGGGTCCAATGGGGGTAGATGGGGTCAGACTTGGGGGTCTTTTGCAACCCAGTTGGTTCTATGGGTCCAATGGGGGTGGGAGGGGGCAGACTTGGGGGTCTTGGGGTCTTTTGCATCCTTGATGGTTCTATGGGTACAATGGGGGTGGGAGGGGGGCAGACATTTGGGGGTGGGTGGGGGTCACACATGAGGGTCTTGGGGGTCTTTTGCAACCCTGATGGTTCTATGGGCAAATTGGGGGTGGGTGGGGGTCAGACTTGGTGGTCTTGGGGGTCTTTTGCAACCCAGTTGGTTCTATGGGTCCAATGGGGATGGGAAGGGGGCAGACTTGGGGGTCTTGGGGGTCTTTTGCAACCCTGATGGTTCTATGGGTCCAATGGGGGTGGGTGGGGGTCAGACTTGGGGGTTTTAGATTAGATTCCTATAGGACACAGAGCTGTGCAGCCCTATATAGGTCCCTATAGGCACAGAGCTGTGCAGCCCTATATAGGTCCCTATAGGCACAGAGCTGTGCAGCCCTGCCATAGGTTCCTATAGGACACAGCCCTGCCATATATTCCTACGGGACCCTAAAGCTGTGCAGCCCTATATAGATTCCTATAGGACACAGAGCTGTGCAGCCCTGCCATAGATTGCTATGGGACCCTAAAGCTGTGCAGCCCTATATAGATCCCTATAGGACACAGCCCTGCCATAGATTCCTATGGGACACAGCCCTATATAGATTCCTATAGGACACAGCCCTATATAGATCCCTATAGGACACAGCCCTGCTATAGGTTCCTATAGGACACAGCCCTATATAGGTCCCTATAGGACACAGCCCTATATAGGTTCCTATAGGACACAGCCCTATATAGATCCCTATAGGACACAGCCCTATATAGATCCCTATAGGACACAGCCCTGCTATAGGTCCCTATAAGACACAGCCCTGCTATAGGTTCCTATAGGACACAGCCCTATATAGATCCCTATAGGACACAGCCCTGCTATAGGTTCCTATAGGACACAGCCCTATATAGATCCCTATAGGACACAGCCCTGCTATAGGTTCCTATAGGACACAGCCCTATATAGGTCCCTATAGGACACAGCCCTATATAGGTTCCTATAGGACACAGCCCTATATAGATCCCTATAGGACACAGCCCTATATAGATCCCTATAGGACACAGCCCTGCTATAGATCCCTACAGGACACAGCCCTGCCATAGGTTCCTATGGGACCCTATAGCTGTACAGCCCTGCCATAGGTTCCTATAGGACACAGCCCTGCCATAGATTCCTGTAGGACACAGAGCTGTGCAACCCTATATAGATCCCTATAGGACACAGCCCTATATAGATCCCTATAGGACACAGCCCTGCTATAGGTTCCTATAGGACACAGCCCTATATAGGTTCCTACATGACACAGCCCTATATAGATCCCTATAGGACACAGCCCTGCTATAGGTTCCTATAGGACACAGCCCTATATAGGTCCCTATAGGACACAGCCCTATATAGGTTCCTATAGGACACAGCCCTATATAGATCCCTATAGGACACAGCCCTATATAGGTCCCTATAGGACACAGCCCTGCTATAGGTTCCTATAGGACACAGCCCTATATAGATCCCTATAGGACACAGCCCTGCTATAGGTTCCTATAGGACACAGCCCTATATAGATCCCTATAGGACACAGCCCTGCTATAGGTTCCTATAGGACACAGCCCTATATAGATCCCTATAGGACACAGCCCTGCTATAGGTTCCTATAGGACACAGCCCTGCTATAGGTCCCTATAGGACACAGCCCTATATAGATCCCTATAGGACACAGCCCTATATAGATCCCTATAGGACACAGCCCTATATAGGTTCTGTGCTCTCACGTACCCAGATCCGCGTCGGTGCTTTTCTTCATGTCCTTCTGTAGTTTCTTGGTCTGCTCTTCCAACCTGAACAGATGGAGAAGGATTAAAGTCCCGATATTTTATGGCCATGAACTGTTTGACCCCCCAACCCCACTGTCCTCAGCCCCATCCCTTATATATGATCCCATATTCAATGGGCACAAATGGGATCACAGTGCTCCCATCCTATAGGGGCAATGCTCAGTGCTGAGCCCCACTGCGACCCTATGAGATATGGGGGGGTTTAGTGACCCCATAGGAACCCTCAGCCACCCCAAACTGCAGGTGGTGCTTATGGGGCAGAGCTCAATGGGGTGCCCCCATTGCTGACCCCATTACACCCAATACTCACTGCTGCAGCTTCCCATATTCCCTTTCAAAGTCTCTCTCCACCTGCAGAAAGAAGAGACACAGATCAGCCCCATAGCAGCCACTGCCCCATAGCAGCACAGGGACCCTATAGGTTGTAAGGGCAGCTCTGCCCCATAGCAGCACAGGGACCCTATAGGTTGTAAGGGCAGCCCTGCCCCATAGCAGCACAGGGACCCTATAGGTTGTAAGGGCAGCTCTGCCCCATAGCAGCACAGGGACCCTATAGGTTGTAAGGGCAGCCCTGCCCCATAGCAGCACAGGGACCCTATAGGTTGTAAGGGCAGCCCTGCCCCATAGCAGCACAGGGACCCTATAGGTTGTAAGGGCAGCCCTGCCCCATAGCAGCACAGGGACCCTATAGGTTGTAAGGGCAGCTCTGCCCCATAGCAGCATATGGACCCTATAGGTTGTAAGGACAGCCCTGCCCCATAGCAGCACAGGGACCCTATAGGTTGTAAGGGCAGCCCTGCCCCATAGCAGCACAGGGACCCTATAGGTTGTAAGGGCAGCTCTGCCCCATAGCAGCACAGGGACCCTATAAGTTGTAAGGGCAGCTCTGCCCCATAGCAGCACAGGGACCCTATAGGCTGTAAGGGCAGTTCTGCCCCATAGCAGTATAGGGACCCTACAGTATAGGGACATTGTTCTGCTATGGGGTTTGAGATGCTCAGAGCTTATAGGGCAATGCTGTGGGGTTAGGAGTGCTGGATACCCCATAACACCCCACAGTGCTATGGGGTTTGAGATGCTCAGAGCTTATAGGGCAATGCAATGGGGTTGGGAGCCGTGGATACCCCACAGTTATGGGGTTGAGACGCTCAGAGCTTATAGGGCAATGCTGTGGGGCTGGGCACACTCAGTGCTCACAGTCCCTTTGGCACAGCCCCATATGCTGCTGTCTGCAAACAGCTGCCGGCACCATCAGCTGATGGGGCTGATGGGGGCTCTATTGGGGGGCTCTATTTATAGGGCTGATGGGGGCTCTATTGGGGGGCTCTATTTATAGGGCTTATGGGGGCTCTATTGGGGGGCTCTATTTATAGGGCTGATGGGGGCTCTATTGGGGGGCTCTATTTATAGGGCTGGAAAAGACCCCCACCAACCCCAAGTCCAACCCCAACCTACCCCATAGAACCACAGGGGTCAAAAAAGACCACCAAGACCCCCACATCCAACCCCACCAAGAACCCTATATCCAACCCCAAGAGCCCCACATCCAACCCCAGTCCACCCCACAGAACCCCACATCCAACCCCAGCCCACCCCATAGAACCACAGGGGTCAATAAAGACCACCAAGAACCCCACATCCAACCCCAGGAGCCCCACATCCAACCTCAGGAGCCCCACATCCAACCCCAGCCCACCCCATAGAACCCCACAACCAACCCTAACCTACCCCATAGAGCCACGGGGGTCAATAAAGACCACCAAGACCCCCACAACCAACCCCAGCCCACCCCATAGAACCCCATAACCAACCCTAACCTACCCCATAGAGCCATGGGGGTCAATAAAGACCACCAAGACCCCCACATCCAACCCCACCCCACCGTGCCCATAACCAACCCCCCATGGCTCTGAACCCCTCCATCCCCTCCTACATCCCATCCCATGTCCCCATTCACCCCATAGAGGACACCCCGTCCCCTGTGCTGACCCCGCTCCCCCCCAGCTGCCCTGACTCGCTGCCACGTCCCAGCCGACAGCTGCCCCTATTTCCCTCCCACTCAGCTCTATTCCTGTCCAACCAATGGGGCCCGGCAGCACCCATGGGTGGGATGGTGGGGTTACATGTCCCATAGAGCACAGCCAGCACAGCAGCTCAACAGCACCAACACTGAGGGTTGAGGATGGATTAACTCATTAAGAGTTAATGACCATATCCCAAAGGGAAGCTCCCATTGCATCCCAAAGGGGAGCTCCCATTGCATCCTAAAGGGCTGGGAGGGTACAGAGGGGCCATGATCCCATTCCCCATCCCAATAGGTGAGAGGCAGCTACGTGTGGCTCTGAGCCCCATATGTGCAGCTCTGAGCCCCATATGTGCAGCTCTGAGCCCCATAGGGGCACAATTCAGCCCCTTCCCATCTCAGATCCCCTCAGCCCCTGCACAACCTGTAGGGGATGTGGATGAACATCACTTAGGGCAGCTCTGGTTCCTGTATAACCCCTTTGGGAGCAGCTCTGCCATAAGAAGCTTCACCTGCAGCTGGGCTTTGAGCAGGAAGCGTTGGGCACAACCAGGATCCGAACAGGGTTAAGTCCCATCAAGGAGCATTAATTCCCTGCAGCCCAACCAGCCGGCGCCAGCTGCTCGTGGCAGGGGAGAGGAGGATGGGGATTAAGCCGTCTGCAATAGGATTTGCTCAGGTTAAGGTGGAAACAAAGCAGAGGCCAATGGGGGTGTATGGGCTCACCCCATCTGACCGGGCTGTGCTCTGTGCTGGGGTTCCCTCCCCACAGGGCTCTGACACATTGCCCTGCTTCAAAGGCTGAGCAGCGAGTGGGCGCGTGGAGCTGGGACTAAAGCCCATCACGGCGCCTCCAACAGCGAAACCAGCACCAGAAATAACACACGGATCCAAAAAACACCGATAGGAAAACACCAAAAACAAGGGAAGGGGGAAATAAGGAGCTCGGGGGGAGCTCAGCCCCTTGGCACAGAGCTGGGTCCAAAGCACATGGAACAGCTCCATCCAATGCCCTGCCTACAGCTCCATCCAATGCCCCCTTCACTTTTAACCCCCCCTTTCCCTTTAACACCCCCCTTTAACCCCTCCAATGGCCAGAGCTTGGCAGCCAAGTGGCACCAGGCACAAGGATGGATGGGGACAGGCCTGGGAATGGAGCTCAGAGCTGCCCCATTGCGTGTGTGTGTGGGTCTGTGCATTGCATGGGATCAGAGCTGCCCCATTGCATGTGTGGGTCTGTGCATTGCATGGGATCAGAGCTGCCCCATTGCATGTGTGGGTCTGTGCGTTGCATGGGATCAGAGCTGCCCCATTGCATGTGTGGGTCTGTGCATTGCATGGGATCAGAGCTGCCCCATTGCATGTGTGGGTCTGTGTGTGTGTCTGCCATGGGTCTATGCATTGCATGGGACCTGCTGCATTGCCCCAGGGTGCTCAGAGCTGCCCCACTGCGTGTGTGGGGGGGTCTATGCATTGCATGGGGCCTGCAGGGACGCCATGCAGGGATGCCATGCAGGGATGCAACACAGGGATGTCATGCAGGGATGCCATGCAGGGATGTCATGCATGGATGTCGTGCAGGGAAGTCGTGCAGGGACGCAATGCAGGGATGCCATGCAGGGATGCCATGAAGGGATGCAATGCAGGGATGCAATGCAGGGACGCCATGCAGGGATGCAATGCAAGGACACAATGCAGGGATGCCATGCAGGGATGCCATGAAGGGATGCAATGCAGGGATGCAATGCAGGGATGCCATGCAGGGGTGCAATGCAAGGACACAATGCAGGGATGCCATGCAGGGACGCCATGCAGGGATGCAATGCAGGGATGCCATGCAGGAATGCAATGCAGGGATGCCATGCAGGGGTGCAATGCAGGGATGCCATGCAGGGATGCAATGCAGGGATGCCATGCAGGGACACCATGCAGGGATGCAATGCAGGGATGCAATGCAGGGGTGCCATGCAGGGATGCCATGCAGGGATGCAATGCAGGGGTGCAATGCAGGGATGCAATGCAGGGGTGCAATGGGCTCCTCTCCATCCATGCTGCACCCCCTGCATTCTGCAGTAGCACTTTGGAGCTGCTGCCAGGCTCCCATCATGGAGCATGGAGCTGGTGCTCAGGGTGTTTGCAGGGCAAGGAGCATCTGCAGCAGCAGGGGAAGCACCGCAGGCAGCTGCAAGCAGGGATGGAAGCACAGCAAAGACAAAATGCTGCTTTAATTTGCTCCTAAAGCAAACACTGCACGGCGCAAATGAATTCAGGGCCGAGCACTGAGCAGCTCCTGAGCCTTTCTTTGGAAACAGCGAGATGGAGCACTCCTCCTCCTCCATCTGCTCAGTGAGATGAACAAACAAGGCACCGCGAGCAAGGGAAGGAAGGAAGGAGGGAAAAGAAGGAAGGAAAAGGAAGGAAAAGGAAGGAAAAAAAGGAAGGAAAAGGAAGCAAGGCCACAGCGCTGCCTCCAAGCAGAGACATCCAGCCCTGTCCCATGCAGCAGCTGGGCCTGGAGCAGCGCCACATAGGGCTCCATTGCAGCAGGGATGCAGCAGTGCAGGGATGGATGGAGCAGTGCAGGGATGGATGGAGGAATGCAGGGATGCAGCAGTGCAGGGATGGATGCAGCAGTGCAGGGACGGAGCAGTGCAGGGATGGATGGAACAGTGCAGGGGTGGATGCAGCAGTGCAGGGATGGATGGAGGAATGCGGGGATGCAGCAGTGCAGGGATGCAGCAATGCGGGGACGCAGCAGTGCAGGGGTGGATGCAGCAGTGCAGGGGTGGAGTAGTGCAGGGACACAGCAGTGCAGGGACGCAGCAGTGCAGGGATGGATGCAGCAGTGCAGGGATGGATGGAGGAATGCAGGGGTGCAGCAGTGCAGAGATGCAGCAATGCAGGGATGCAGCAGTGCAGGGACACAGCAGTGCAGGGGTGGGTGCAGCAGTGCAGGGACACAGCAGTGCAGGGATGGATGCAGCAGTGCAGGGACGGAGCAGTGCAGGGATGGATGGAGGAATGCAGGGATGCAGCAGTGCAGAGATGCAGCAATGCAGGGATGCAGCAATGCGGGAACACAGCAGTGCAGGGGTGGAGTAGTGCAGGGACACAGCAGTGCAGGGACGCAGCAGTGCAGGGATGGATGCAGCAGTGCAGGGATGGATGCAGCAGTGCAGGGATGGATGCAGCAATGCAGGGATGCAGCAGTGCAGGGATGGATGCAGCAGTGCAGGGACGGAGCAGTGCAGGGATGGAGCAATGCAGGGATGGGTGCAGCAATGCAGGGCTGCAGGGCTGCAGGTCCCGCTCGCTCCCCGCCGCCTCCTCGCAAAGTGGGGCGAGCCAAAGCTCGGCCCTGACTCACAGCCACATGATGAGAAACTGCAGCTAAAAACAGGGAATTGCTTTTACTCACCGTCTTGGGGACGAGCTGTTTCTTGGGCTGCCCGATCTTGAACGGGATCCTGGGAAAGAGAGAAGGGAGGAAACAGGGAGTGTTTAAATGTATATGTATCTATAGGAATATATGGGAATATATATATGGGAATATATGGGAATATATATATATAGGAATATATGGGAATATATATATAGGAATATATGGGAATATATATATTGGAATATATGGGAATATATAGGAATATATGGGAATGTATATATTGGAATATATGGGAATATATCTATAGGAATATATGGGAATATATATATATATAGGAATATATGGGAATATATAAGAATATATATATAGGAATATATGGGAATATATAGGAATATATAGGAATATATAGGAATATATGTATAGGAATATATGGGAATATATCACAACCCAACATTCACAACCCAACCCATCCACAACCCAACATTCACAACCCAACTCCCAACCCATTCACGACCCAACATTCACGACCCAACTCATTCACAACCCAAATTCACAACCCAAATTCACAACCCAAATTCACAACCCAACCCATTCACAGGCCAACACACTCACAACCCAAATTCACAACACAACCCATTCACAACCCAAATTCACAATCCAATGTATTGATCACCCAACCCATTCACAACCCAATGTATCCACAACCCAACTCCCAACCCATTCACAACCCAAATTCACAACCCAATTCACAACCCAATGCACTCACAACCCAACGCATCCACAACAAAACCCATCCACAACCCAACCCATTCACAACCCAACCCATTCTCAACCCAGTTCACAACCCAATGCATCCACAACCCAACTCTCAACCCATTCACAACCCAATTCACAACACAACCTATCCACAACCCAACCCAATCACAACCCAAATTCACAACCCAACGTACTCACAACCCAACCCAATTCACAACCGAATACAGTCACAACCCAACGCATCCACATCCCAACATTCACAACCCAACCCATTCATGATTCAACCTATTGACAACCCAACCCATCCACAACCCAAATTCACAACCCAACCCATCCACAACCCAACTCCCAACCCATCCACAACCCAACCCATCCACAACCCAAATTCACAACCCAACCCATTCACAACCCAACGCAGTCACAACCCAACCCATTCTCAACCCAACTCTCAACCCATTCACAACCCAAATTCACAACCCAACCCATTCACAACCCAACCCATTCACAGCCCAACACACTCACAACCCAAATTCACAACCCAAATTCACAACACAACCCATTCACAACCCAAATTCACAACCCAATTCACAACCCAACGCACTCACAACCCAACGCATCCACAACAAAACCCATTCGCAACCCAACCCATTCACGACCCAACAACCCAACACATTCACAACCCAACATTCACAACCCAACCCATTCATGACCCAATTCACAACCCATTCCATTCACAACCACATCCATCCACAACCCAACTCATTCACAACCCAACGCATTGATCACCCAACCCATCCACAACCCAACCCATTCACGACCCAACTCACAACCCAATTCACAACCCAACGCATCCACATCCCAACATTCACAACCCAACCCATTCACAACCCAAAGCATCCACAACCCAACGCTGCCCCCCAACCTGAGCCCTCCCCCCTCCATCCAGTCCAGCTCCATCCCGGCTTCCAAACCAACTGTGTAATTAAGGTGCCCTGTAACGAAGCCGGGCGCCGACCTGAGTCAGCCGATAAGTGCAGCTTTGGGCCTGGCTTCCTGTTTATTGTCCTTCCTTTCAACCCGTGTCATTTTGGGCTGTTAACCCTTTCCAGGTATCATGAATCACCTCTCCTTTATAAACAAACCATCTCCTGGTGTGTAATTACGGCGCCGGGTCGGTGCCTTACAGGAAACGAGAGCCAAAAATGAGTGGAAAAAACAAGGATTCTTCTCAATGTTTTCCTATGTGGGGTCAAATATAAACCCAGGCCGGGTGCCCATCCTGCCCTATGTCTGTGCTATGGGATGTGACAGCACCGAGCTGGCTGGGAATGGAGCCACAGTGAGAAGCAAAGGGTGGCAATGGGGACAGAAAGACCCAGCTATGGCAAAAGGTGAATGGGGAAGGAGAGATGTGGGGCTGGAGACCCTCAAAGTGTGGGTCTGCACCAGAGGGAAAGCACAATTCAATGGCAATGAATGTGTTTAAGCAGTAAGAGAAGGAGCTCAGGCCCAATATGTGGGGAGGAGGAAGGCAGGGCTATAAGGAGGATGGGGCAGGGGGTTGGATTGACCATGGAGGGACCATGAGCCATTGGCTATTAAACACAGGGACCACGAGTAATAGACCAAGGCCCATTGACCATTGATGGCCCATTAGCCATTAGCCAGGGCAGGGGGTCCCTCCTTTATGCTGGGGGGGGGGGTCACAAACCCTCCCTGCTCTGCTCCAGCTCAAAATAAAGGCAGCAGAGCTCCATAAGCACAGCACAGTAAATGCCTCTATTAGCATCGTGATGCACTTGGCTCATTATCTGCCTGGATACAACCTGCAGCACATATAACCCTGCAACACATCTAACCCTGCAGCATCTAACCCTGCTCCATCTAACCCTGCTCCATATAACCCTGCTCCATCTAACCCTGCTCCATCTAACCCTGCTCCATCTAACCCTGCTCCATATAACCCTGCTCCATATAACCCTGCACCATCAAACCCTGTAGCACATCTAACCCTGCTCCATCTAACCCTGCTCCATATAACCCTGTAGCATATAACCCTGCACCATATAACCCTGCTCCATCTAACCCTGCTCCATCTAACCCTGCAGCATATAACCCTGCTCCATATAACCCTGCTCCATATAACCCTGCTCCATCTAACCCTGCTCCATATAACCCTGCTCCATCTAACCCTGCTCCATATAACCCTGCTCCATATAACCCTGTAGCACATCTAACCCTGCACAATTGCTGTTCTTGCTCCCTTTCTTTTTGCTCTCTCTGGTTTCTGCTGATCCAGGCAGCTCCGGGGCTGTTGTTTGGGGTGTGAAATCCTTTGAAATCATGTTCCTGAAGAGCGAGCTGAGTCAGCCCTGCACTGTGAGCTGCTGCCGTGGGGCTGCCGTGGGGTTGGGGGCTGACATGGGGTTGGGGGGCTGCTATGGGGCCAGGGGCTGCAATGGGGTTGGGGCTGCCATGGGGCCCAGGGGGCTAGCCATGGGGCTGGGGGTTGCCATGGGGTTTGGGGCTGCCATGGGACTGGGGGTGGCTGCCATGGGGCTGAGGGCTGCCCGGGGACTGCCCTGGGGCTGGGGGGCTGCCATGGGGCCCAAGGAGCTGCCATGGGTGAGTGAGGGGCTGCCACGAGGTTGTGGGGCTGCCATGACGTTGGGGGGGGCTGCCATGGGGCCTAGCCATGGGGCTGGGGGTTGCCATGAGGCTGGGGCTGACATGATGGGGTTGTGGGGCTGCCATGGGGCTGGGGGTGGCTGTCATGGGGAGCAGGGGGCTGCATTGGAGCTGGGGAGCTGCTATGAGGCTGAGGGTTACCATGGGGCAGGGAGGCTGCCATGGGGCTGGGGGTTACCATGGGGCTGGATCTATAGGATCCATCCTATGGGATCTACCCTATGGGATCCACCCTATGGATGGAGCCTGCAGGGGGGCTCTATGGCCACCATCCTACAGTGCATCCTATGGGATCCACCCTATGGGATCCACCCTATGGGATCCGCCCTATGGGATCCACCCTATGGGATCCGCCCTATGGGATCCATCCTATGGGATCCGCCCTATAGGATCCATCCTATGGGATCCACCCTATGGATGGAGCCTGCAGGTGGGTTCTATGGCCACCATCCCATGGTGCATCCTATGGGATTCACTCTATGGGATCTACCCTATGGGATCCCCCCTATGGGATCCACCCTATAGGATCCCCATTATGGGATTCACCTTATGGGATCCCCCCTATGGGATCCACCCAATGGGATCCATCCGATGGGATCCATCTGATGGGATGCCCCCTATGGGATCCACCCTATGGGACCCACCCTACAGGATCCCCATTATGGGATCCCCCCTATGGGATCTACCCTATGGGATCCTCCCTATGGGATCCACCCAATGGGATCCATCCTATGGGATCCCCCCTATGGGACCCACCCTATGGGATCCATCCTAAGGGATCCATCCTATGGGATCCACCCTACGGATGGAGCCTGCAGGTGGGCTCTATGGCCACCAACCACAGTGCATCCTATGGGATCCCCCCTATGGGATCTACCCTATGGGATCCACCCTATAGGATCCCCATTATGGGATCCCCCCTATGGGATCCACCCAATGGGATCCATCCTATGGGATCCCCCCTATGGGATCTACCCTATGGGATCCCCCCTATTGGGATCCCCCCTATGGGATCTACCCTATGGGATCCGTCCTATGGGATCTACCCTATGGATGGAGCCTGCAGGTGGGCTCTATGGCCACCAACCACAGTGCATCCTATGGGATCCCCCCTATTGGGATTCACCCTATGGGATCTACCCTATGGGATCCTACCTATGGGACCCACCCTATGGGATCCATCCTATGGGATCCCCCCCTATGGGATCCACCCTATAGGACCGCCATTATGGGATTCACCCTATGGGACCCACCCTATAGGATCCCCATTATGGGATTCACCCTATGGGATTCACCTTATGGGATCTACCCTATGGGACCCACCCTATGGGATCCATCCTATGGGATCCACCGTACGGGATCCATCCTATGGGATCCCCCCTATTGGGTCCCCCCTATGGGATCTACCCTATGGGATCAAGCAAACCCAACCCCATGGCACTGAGCACATCCAGCCCCATGGCAGAAGCTGCTTCTCCCACCCATCCCAAACTGAGCATGGAAACAAATCTATACCGATGTTTTACTCACCCATCAGAAGCCAATTACTCACGCCAGGCGCGTGGGTGAGCTGGATCCTGCACAGGCTGTTTTAGGCCCTGACTATGCTACAAAAATACCCATTTTAAGCACGCTCGTGAAACGTGGTTGTGGCTCAGCTCTGCTTTTTCAACGCCGCTTTTTTGCCACCTGCACAAAGAAATAATGATGGAGAAATCCCCATCGAGGAGCTGCCGCTCTGCAGCCCTTCGGTTCGTCCTGTTGTGAAGGATGGAGAACAACACTGAGATCAATGGGTCCAACCAGCAGCACCAACACCTGGAATCACATCCAGCCTCTGGTTTTGATGGGAGACGGGGAGAATGGGAGCGTTGGATAGACTATAGAGGGACTATGAGCCATTGGCTATTGACCATGGAGGGACCATGAGCCATAGACCAAGGCCCCTTGACCATTGAGAGACCATGAGCCATTGATCATGGAAAAACTATGGGCCACTGACCAAGGCCTGTTGGCCATGGAAGAGCCATGAGCCATTGACTATTGACCATGGAGGGACCATGAACCACAGACCAAGGCCCATTGACCATTGAGGGACCATGAGCCATTGACCAAGGCCTGTTGGCCAAGGAAGAACTATGAGCCATTGACTATTGACCATGGAGGGACCACAAGCCATTGACCAAGACCCATTGACCATTGAGGGACCATGAGCCATTGAGGGACCATGAGCCATTGACCAAGGTCCATTGACCATTGAGAGACAAAGAGCCATTGATCATGGAAGGACCAAAAGCCACCGATCAAGGACTGTTGGCCATGGAAGAGCCATGAACCATTGACTATTTACCATGGAGGGACCATGAACCACAGACCAAAGCCCATTGACCATGGAAGGACCATCAGCCATAGACCAAGGCCCATTGACCATGGAAGGACCATCAGCCATAGACCAAAGCCCATTGACCATGGAAGGACCATGAGCCATTGACCAAGGCCTGTTGGCCATGGAAGAACCATGAACCATTGACTATTGATCATGGAGGGACCACAAGCCATTGGCTATTGACCACAGGGGGACCACGATCCACAGACCAAAGCCCATTGACCATTGAGGGACCACGAGCCACTGACCAAGGCCCGTTGACCATTGAGAGACCATAAGCCATTGACCAAGGTACATTGACCATTGAGAGACCATGAGCCATAGACCAAGGCCCATTAGCCACTGAGGGACCATGAGCCATTGACCAATGCCATAGAGGCCATGCCATGGCCATGGCGGGACCGCAAGCCACTGACCAAGGCCCACTGACCATGGAAGAACCATAAGTCACTGACTATTATCCATAGGGGAACCACAAGCCACAGACCAAGACCCACTGACCAATGAGGGACCGTGAGCCATTGATCATGGAAGGACCAAAAGCCATTGACCAAGGCCTGTTGGCCAAGGAAGAACCATGAGCCATTGACTATTGACCATGGAGGGATCACAAGCCATAGACCAAGACCCATTGACCATTGAGGGACCATGAGCCATTGATTATGGAAGGACCACAAGACACTGACCAAGGCCTACTGACCACTGAGGGACCATGAGCTATTGACCAAGGTCCATTGACTATGGAAGGCCCATGAGCCATTGATCATATAGGAACCACGAGTCAATGACCATGGAATGACCACAACCCACTGCCCCACTGACCACGGTGGGGCCATAAACCATTGAACACTGACTATGGAGGACCCAAGGTTTGGGCTCCAGACCCCCAACCCGTTGTCCTCCCCAGGACAGTCGACTCAACTCCATCCCAAACTATATGGGATAACAAGGACGGGTTCCAATCAAAGACTGAGAACGAAGCCCTTTGTGCCCATACAGCCCCACTCAGAGCCCCCCACCCCACAGCCATAGGGCTGAGCCCCCTCAGGGTTCCCCCATCAATAACACAGTGAGCAGACACGTGCTTCGTGCTGCCCCACCATCACTTTGCTTTGCACGTTGCTTCTTTCTCCCAGCAAACAGCAGCTGTTGCAGCGGTGCCGATCCGAACCCATCCCCAGGAGCCAAAGGAGGAGGAATTAGGGACTCTATTGATGAGCTGATTTGGTCTTAATTGCTTCCAAGAGCCTTCAAGAGCCCTTCAGGCTGCCATGAATGAGGAGCTGGCTGGGATGGGAAGCTCAGCACGCTCAGCTCCATCCATGGGGAGCTGCTCCATCCATGGGGAGCTGCATGGGGCACCATATGGGGCTGACACGGCTCTGAGGGCACCAAGAGCAGCTGCCTGAGCCCCATAATCCAAAGGAACCACGGAGCTTTAGGAAACCTCAACCTGCCTCTAAAAGAGGCTGAACCCTAAGAGAGCACAGCCCATAAATGCAGCCCTGCTGAGCTGCACGGGGCTTTAATCCACCTGCAGGTTGTAATGCCTCCTGTATGTGCAATGGGAAGGATGCTGAGGATGCAACGTGTTGGGTTCTGCCCTATTTGAACAGGAGGGAAAGCAAAGGATGAAGAAGAACAACACCAGGACCAGACAGGAGCCACGAGTCAGAGGAGATCCCATATCACATCACAGCGAGGGTGAACCAAGGACGCACATCCAGCCCTATAACTGACCCCAAAGGCAATGGGACGCCCCTCAATGGGGTGATGCAGACACAGAGAGCAAACAGACCCTGCACCCATTGGGTAACAGAGCTCACCCCCTGCATGGAGCACCCACGCTGGGTGCATCCCCCTCTGACGTCCGCAGCACGACGGGGCATCGCATCCGCTGCGTCACCCAACCCCAAAGCTCAGCCCCACATCAATGGGGCCATTCATCTGAATGAAGCAGGCTGAGGGCCAAGCATTGAGGCTGCACTGAGGCTGATTGTGTCGCTCACACTCAGCTGCAGCCATGCAGTGTCTCCATGCTGACGCATGAGCTGCAACGCGCTCAATGACTGACGTGAGGTTTGGAGCTGGACCATGATCAGCCACAAACCTTCACACAGCAGCGTCTTATTGCTCTGCTGCAAAAGCAAAAGGGATCTTGCAGCATGGGGCATGTGCATTGCAAGTCGGCCAGCATGCGGCTCCATGCTGCATCACCAATGCAGCTCCATGCATCAGCATCACCGTGCAGCAGCATCAAGGCAGCTCCGTGCTGCAGCACCAAGGCAGCTCCATGCATCAGCATCACCATGCAGCAGCATCAAGGCAGTTCCATGCAGCAGCACCAATGCAGCTCCATGCTGCACCAATGCAGCTCCATGCCACAGCATCAAGGCAGCCCCATGCTGCAGCATCACCATGCATCAGCACCAAGGCGGCTCCATGCAGCATCAAGGCAGCTCCATGCATCAGCATCACCATGCATGAGTATCGATGCAGCTCCATGCAGCAGCATCAAGGCAGCTCCATGCATCAGCATCACCATGCGTCAGCATCAAAGCAGCTCCATGCATCAGCATCAATGCAGCTCCATGCATCAGCATCAAAGCAGCTCCATGCATCAGCACCAAGGCAGCTCAATGCATCAGCATCACCATGCATGAGTATCAATGCAGCTCCATGCAGCAGCATCAAGGTAGCTCCACGCTGCAGCACCAATGCAGCTCCATGCATCAGCACCAAGGCAGCTCTGTGCAGCAGCAACAAGGCAGCTCCAATGCAGCATCACCACGCGTCAGCACCAAGGCAGCTCCAATGCTGCTGCAGCACCAATGCAGCCCCAAGACGACTCCACGGTGCAGCACCAATGCAGCTCCTGGCCTTATTGCAATGGAGCAGCCCCATATGGTGCTGTGTGGCTGTAGGGTCTCACAGGAGGATGTGGGGCCTCCACACACCCCATACGGTACCGACCTGCCAACCCTATATAGATATACAGCCACCAACCCCATATGGTCAGTACCTGCCCACCCTACAAGGCCTGCCCCACACATTGTGGGGCCCAGAGCTGCCCACCCCACACACTGTGGGCCCTACAAAGCCTATAGTCCACCCCATATGGTCCATAAGTGCCTACTAAATATATAGACCCCATAAGGCCTATCTGCCCACCCCACACCCACCCCATACATCACTGTAAGGCCTATGTGCCCACCCCATACATCACACAGCTGCTGACCCCATAAGATCTACCCCCACCCACCCCATACATCACAAACCCACCCCACAGCAGTACAGCCCCCATAAGGGCCTCAGACCCTATAAGGGTCGGTGTTCAGACCTCATAAGGGTTATAGTGTTCAGACCCCATAAGGGTCAGTGTTCAGATCCCATTAGGGTTGGTGCTCAGACCCTATAAGGGTCAGTGCTCACACTGCATAAGGGTCAGTGTCCAGACCCCATAAGGGTTATAGTGCTCAGACCCCATAAGGGTCAGTGCTCAGACCCCATAGGGGTTAATGTCCAGACCCCACAAGAGTCAGTGTTCATACCCCAAAAGGGTTAATGTTCACACCCCATAAGGGTCAGTGCTCACACCCCATAAGGGTTATAGTGCTCAGACCCCATTAGGGTCAGTGTCCAGACCCCATAAGGGTTATAGTGCTCAGACCCCATAAGGGTCAGTGTCAGTGTCCGGACCCCACAGGGGTTAGTGCTCAGACCCCATAAGGGTTATAGTGTCCAGACCCCATAAGGGTTAATGTCCAGACCCCATTAGGGTCAGTGTCCAGACCCCATAAGGGTTATAGTGCTCAGATCCCATAAGGGTTATAGTGTCCAGACCCCATAAGGGTCAGTGTTCAGGAACCGCCCCTGGAGCCCCTCCGGGTTCATCCCGGCCCACAGCCCCGGTTCAGTCCCGGTTCGTCCCCGGTTCGGTCCCGGTTCGTTCCCGGTTCATCCCCGGTTCGGTCCCGGTTCGTTCCCGGTTCTGTCCCGGTTCTGTCCCGGTTCGTTCCCGGTTCGATCCCGGTTCGTTCCCGGTTCGGTCCCGGTTCGTTCCCGGTTCGGTCCCGGTTCGTTCCCGGTTCGTTCCCGGTTCGGTCCCGTTTCTCCCCCCCCCACTCACCAGCTCATGGTTCCCCCGGCCCAGCTCCGATCCCGGAAGTGCTGCCGCCAATCGCCGCCTCTTCCGGCCCCTTGGTGACGTCACGGAGCGAGGGGTGTTAACCCTTGGTGTGCCGGGATGGAGTGAGGCCGGGTGACGTCATGGATCCCATATCCCATATCCTACATCCCATATCCCATATCCCACATCCCATATCCCATATCCCATATCCCACATCCCACATCCCATATCCCACATCCCATATCCCACATCCCATATCCCATATCCCACATCCCATATCCCATATCCCACATCCCACATCCCATATCCCACATCCCACATCCCATACCCCATATCCTACATCCCATATCCCACATCCCATATCCCATATCCCATATCCCCATCCCATATCCCCATCCCATATCCCATATCCCATATCCCCATCCCATATCCCACATCCCATATCCTATATCCCCCATCCCATATCCCACATCCCATATCCCATATCCCACATCCCATATCCCATATCCCCATCCCATATCCCACATCCCATATCCCATATCCCACATCCCACATCCCATATCCCATATCCCACATCCCATATCCCCATCCCATATCCCACATCCCATATCCCATATCCCACATCCCACATCCCATATCCCATATCCCACATCCCATATCCCACATCCCATATCCCATATCCCACATCCCACATCCCATATCTCATATCCCACATCCCATATCCCACATCCCACATCCCACATCCCACATCCCATATCCCACATCCCACATCCCACATCCCACATCCCATATCCCATATCCCACATCCCATATTCCATATCCCATATCCCATATCCCATATCCTATATCCCATATCCCACATCCCATATCCCATATCCCATATCCCATATCCCACATCCCACATCCCATATCCCATATCCCATATCCCATATCCCACATCCCATATCCCATATCCCACATCCCATATCCCATATCCCACATCCCATATCCCACATCCCATATCCTATATCCCATACCCCATATCCCATATCCCACATCCCATATCCCATATTCTATATCCCATATCCTATATCCCATATCCCATATCCCATATCCCACATCCCATATCCCATATCCCACATCCCATATCCCATATCCCATATCCCATATCCCACATCCCATATCCTATATCCCATACCCCATATCCCACATCCCATATCCCATATTCTATATCCCATATCCTATATCCCATATCCCATATCCCATATCCCACATCCCACATCCCATATCCCACATCCCATATCCCACATCCCATATCCCATATCCCACATCCCACATCCCACATCCCATATTCCATATCCCATATCCTATATCTCATATCCCACATCCCATATCCCATATCCCATATCCCATATCTCATATCCCACATCCCATATCCCATATCCCACATCCCACATCCCACATCCCATATTCCATATCCCATATCCCATATCCCATATCCCATATCCCACATCCCACATCCCACATCCCATATCCCATATCCCATATCCCATATCCCACATGTTGGGTTCCCCATAGGGACGGAGTATTGGGGTTCCCCATAGGGATGGAGTTTTGGGTCCCCCATAGGGATGGAGTTTTGGGTTCCCCATAGGGACAGAGCGTTGGCTTTGGGGCTAAACAACATGAAATTGGGCGATGGCTGGTCGTGGGTTATTAGCGGTGCCAGGGCTGGGTTCATTAATTAGCAGCAGGTAAACAGAGCGTTAATTAACGTCGCAGCTGATGCTGCTAAATTGAGAAGGTGTTACACACACCGGTGAGGACACGGGATTAGGGCTGAGGGATCGAGGGAGGTGAGCGCCGGATTGTGCCCACGGGTATGGGGAGAGGGGACGTGGGATGGGGGGAGAGGGATATGGGGTGGGGGGAGGAAGATATGGGGCATAGAGGGTCGTTGGGTCATTGGGTTGGAAGGGAATTGATGGGGATATCGGGTCCAAATGCCTTGTGGGGGATGGGGATGGGGAAGGGGGATGGCATTGTGGATGGGGTGGTAATGGGGTGGTGGCCCTGCTGTAGGGTGATGGCCCTATGGGGAGTGGGATCCGACCCACAGCGGGATTGGTTGGGATGTCATCGTTATGACCCCAGTGGTGCCCCAACCCAATAGTGCCCACCTGGCGTCCCCATTGCCCATCATTGCTTGACCCCATAGCACCAGCAATGGCCCCAACCTCTGCTCCCCATAGGGAAGGACGGATCACCCCAAAATTGGTTGGGCTGTCACCATTATGACCCCAATGGTGCCCCAACCCAATGGTGTCCACCCGGCATCCCCATTGCTCACCATTGCTTGACCCCATAGCACCAGCCCCAGCCTCTATTCCCCATAGGGAAGGATGGATCACCCCAACGTTGCTTGGGATGTCACCGTTATGACCCCAATGGTGCCCACCCGGTGTCCCCATTGCCCACCATTGTTTGACCCCATAGCACCAGCCCCAGCCTCTGTTCCCCATAGGGAAGGATGGATCACCCCAACGTTGCTTGGGATGTCACCGTTATGACCCCAATGGTGCCCCAACACAACGGTGCCCCATTGGCGTCCACCCGGCGACCCCATTGCCCATCATTGCTTGACCCCAAAGCACCAGCACCAGCCCCAACCTCTGCCCCCCATTGGGAAGGATGGATCACCCCAAGGATGGGAAGCAGAGCGTTGTGGCCACGCGTGGGCTCAGCTGTGGGATTTACCCATCACCCCTCCTCGCCCCGACGCGGCTCCGAGCGCCGGCCCCGAAATCCCCGTTATTTATAACCTGAGCAGAAATCCTTCTAACCAACACCTGCGGCACCGCCGCATTAAGGGCTGAACCACCAGATCCTCTTTGTGCCATCGGACGCCACCTCTGAGCCTTAATAAATCCCCTGTGGGGCCAGAGGTGGAAAAACCCAACGCTGCAGGGCATGGAGGTTGTGGGGCCGAACTATGGGGCCGAGCCACCCAACCAGCCCCTCAATGCCAGCTTCATAGGGTCGCTCAACCCAACCAACCCCATAGGGTCTCTCAATCGAACCAACCCCATAGGGCTGCTCAACCCAACCAACACAATAGGGACGCTCAACCCAACCAACCCCATAGGGTCTCTCAACCCAACCAGCCCCATAGGGTCGCTCAACTGAACCAACCCCATAGGGTCTCTCAACCCAATCAACCTGATAGGGCTGCTCAACCCAACAGACCCCATAGGGTCACTCAACCCAACCAACCCAATAGGGCTGCTCAACCCAACCGACCCCATAGGGTCTCTCAACCCAACCAGCCCCATAGGGTCGCTCAACTGAACCAACCCCATAGGGTCTCTCAACCCAACCAACCCCATAGGGCTGCTCAACCCAACCAACCCCATAGGGCTGCTCAACCCAACCGACCCCATAGGGTCTCTCAACCCAACCAGCCCCATAGAGTCGCTCAACTGAACCGACCCCATAGGGTCTCTCAACCCAACCAACCTGATAGGGCTGCTCAACCCAACTGACCCCATAGGGCTGCTCAACTCAACCAACCCCATAGGGTCTCTCAACCCAACCGACCCCATAGGGCTGCTCAACCCAACCAACCCCATAGGGTCTCTCAACCCAATCAACCCCATAGGGCTGCTCAACCCAACCAACCCCATAGGGCTGCTCAACCCAACCGACCCCATAGGGTCGCTCAACTGAACCAACCCCATAGGGTCTCTCAACCCAACTAACCCCATAGGGTCTCTCAACCCAACCGACCCCATCACAATGGGGACCCTTCCAACCAAACCACACACCAAAGAAGGGAAGCCCCCTCCCCAAATCCCCATCCCTGCCCTCGAGTGGTGCTCAAAGAAGGGCCGGGAGGCAGCCAAACACAATGATATATTTACGGCATCGGCGGATGGTTACAGCGGGGATGAGCCATGAAATGGGGGTGAAAATCGTCACCTTCTCACGATACCGGGTTTCATTATCATCATCATTATTAATATTATTAATTATTATTATTCATTATTTCGGGGATGTGGGGGTTGGGGTGAAAGAGGTTGTTTTTTACAATTTTTTTTCTTTTTTTTTTTTCCTTTTTTAATGTTTTTTTTTCTGTTTTAACCTTAGTATAAGGTACTATAAAGAAATAAAAACATCCACAAAATATATTACATCTGGAGCGGCCCTTTTTTGTTTCTTTTTGGTTATTTTTTTTGCATGTTTTTAGGTTTTTTTTTGCCTTTTTTTTTCTTTTTTTTCTCTAAGTACTCAACTTTGATACAAAAGTCTCTCAAAAAATATCATTCCCCCCTTTATTTTTTTTTGCCTTTTTTTTTGCCTTTTTCGCGCGCGTTGTGTTGTGTGTGTTGCGTTGTGTGTCGTGTCGTGCTGCGTTGTGTGTTGTGCGTTGTGTTGTGTTGCTGTGCTGCATTGTGTGTTGTGCATTCTGTTGTGTTGTGTTGTGTTGCTGTGCTGCATTGTGCATTCTGTTGTGTTGTGTGTTGTGTTGCGTTGTGTCGTTGTGTTTTGTGTTGTGTTGTGTTGCTGTGCTGTGTGTTGTGCGTTGTGTTGCGTTGTGTTCTGTGTTGTGCATTGTGTTCTGTTGTGTGTTGTGTTGCTGTGTTGTGTGTGTTGTGCGTTGTGTTGTGTTGCTGTGCTGCATTGTGTGTGTTGTGCATTCTGTTGTGTTGTGTTGCATTGTGTGTCATGTGTTGTGTTGTGTTGCTGTGCTGTGTGTGTTGTGCATTCTGTGTTGTGTTGTGTGTTGTGTTGCGTTGTATGTTGTGTGTGTTGCATTGTGTTGTGTGTTGTGTGTTGTGCATTCTGTGTTGTGTGTTGTGTTGCGTTGTATGTTGTGTGTGTTGCATTGTGTCGTGTGTTGTGCGTTGTGTTGTGTTGTGTGTGTTGTGTTGCTGTGTTGTGTGTGTTGTGCATTGTGTTGTGTTGTGCATCGTGTTGTGTTGTGTGTCGTGTTGTGTGTGTTGCGTTGTTTCGCGTTGTGCTGTTGTGTTGCATTGTGTTGTGTTGCTGCGTTGCGTTGTGTTGCTGTGCTGTGTGTGTTTTGCATTGTGTTGTGTTGTGTTTTGTGTTGCATTGTGTTGTGTTGCTGTGTTGCGTTGTGTTGCTGTGCTGTGTGTGTTTTGCATTGAGCTGTGTTGTGTGTTGTGTGTGTTGTGTTGTGCATTCTGTGTTGTGTTGTGCTGTGTTGTGTGTTGTGTGTGTTGTGTTGCATTGTTCTGCATTGTGCTGTGTTGTGTGTTGTGTTGTGTGTGCTGTGCTGCACTGTGTGCTGTGCTATGTGTTGTGCTGCATTGTGCTGCACTGTGTGTTGTGTGTGTTATGCATTCTGTGTTGCGTTGCGTGTTGTGTCGTGCTGTGTCATGTGTTGCGTTGCGTCGTGTGTAGTTGCGTGCTGTGTTGTGTCATGTTGTGTTATGTGTTGTGTCATGCTGTGTTGTGTGTTGTGTGTTGTCATGTTGTGTGTTGTCATGGCATGTTGTGTTGCACTGTATCATGTTGTGGTGTGTGCGGTGTTGTGTTTTGCTGTGTGTTGTGTCACGCTGTGTTGCTGCATTGTCATGTTGTGTGTTGTGTGCTGTGTGTTGTGTTGTGTTTAACTGTGTTGTGTGTTACATTGCGTTGTGTCATGTGTGTTGTGTGCTGTGTTGTGTTGTGCCGTGTTGTGTTGCATTGTGTTGTTTCATGTTGTGTGCCGTTGTGTGTTATCATGCTGTGTTGTGTTATCATGTTGTGTTATCATGTTGTGCGTTGTGCTGTCATGTTGTAGGTTGTGATGTGTCGTATTGTGTCATGTGTTGCACTGTGTTGTGTCACGTTGTTGTGTGTTGTGTCATGCTGTGTTGTGTGTTGTCATGTTGTGTGCTGTGTCATGTTGCCATGTTGTGTGTTGTGTTGTGTCACGTTGTGCCCTATTGTGTCACGCTGTGTTGTGTTGCATTGTGTGTTGTGTCATGTTTTGTGTTGCCATGTTGTGTTGTGTGTTGTGTTGTGTTGTGTTGCATTTCATCAAGCTGTGTTGTGCGTTGTGTTGTTGTGTTGCATTGCATCAATTTGTGTTGTGTTGTGTCGTGTCATGTTGTTCTGTTGCATTGCATTAAGCTGTGTTGTTGTGTTGTGTTGCACTGTGTCCTGTTGTGTCACCCTGTGTTGTGTTGTTGTGTTGCATTGCATCAAGCTGTGTTGTGTTGTGTGTTGTGTTGTGTGTTGTGTTGCATCGCATCAAGCCATGTTGTGTTGCGTTGTGTTGTGCGCTGTGTTGCATTGCATCAAGCTGTGTTGTCGTGTTGCATTGTGTCGTGTGTTGTGTTGTTGTGTTGTGTTGCATTGCATCAAGCTGTGTTGTGTTGTGTCGTGTGTTGTGTCGTGTGTTGTGTTGTGTCATGTGTTTTGTTGTGTTGTGTGTTGTGTTGCATCGCATCAAGCTGTGTTGTCGTGTTGCATTGTGTCGTGTGTTGTGTTGTTTGTTGTGTTGTGTTGCATTGCATCAAGCTGTGGTGTTGTGTTGTGTGTTGTTGCGTTGTGTTGTGTTGTGTTGTGTCATGTGTTGTGTGTCGTGTTGCATCGCATCAAGCCACGTTGTGTTGTGTTGTGTTGCATTGTGTTGTTACGTGTTGTGTTATGTTGTGTTGTTGTGTGTTGTGTTGTGTTATTGTGTTGCATTGCATCAAGCCGTGTTGTGTCGTGTTGTGTTGCATTGTGTTGTTGTGTTGTTGTGTTGTTGTGTGTTGTGTTATTGTGTTGCATTGCATCAAGCCGTGTTGTGTCATGTTACCTCTCACACTCACACACCAACCAACCCAACCCAACCCCCACCACGACCGCCCACATTTGGCAACAGACGCTTCGTCCTTCGGGGGCTCATCCGCCATTCGAGGGGAGCAGAGAGGAGGGGGGTGGGGGGTGGGTGGGGGTCGTGGGGGGGGGGGGGGTCGGCAGCGGCCATGCAGTGACGTCATGCACACAGCAACGGCAGGAGGGGGGGGGGAGGATAAAGGGGGGGGGGGGTTAATGACGGCCTGGTCTCCTTCTCCTCCTCCCTGAATTGGGGCAGGTTCGTAAAGTGACCAAAAGGAAATAAAAATATCTCACATTATAAAAAGTATCCAGCAAAATACGGCTTTGTTTTGTTTGTTTTTCTTTGTTGGGGGGGGGGTTGTTTCTTTTTTTGGGGGTGTTTTTTCTCTTATTTTTCAGGGTTTTTTTGGTTGGGTTTTTGTTGTTGTTGTTGTTGCGTTTTTCCCTTCCGACCCGAGGAAATCGATGGGGGGCAGCCAAAGGGGGGGGGGGGGACATATGGGGAGGTGCTGGGGGTGTTATGGGGGGGGACATATGGGGCGGGGGGCACTGTGGGTTCAGAAGGGCCGGGGGGGATAGAGGGGGGCTGGGCTGCACACAGAACCGGGCCGGGAGCTGTGAGCCCACTATGGGATCCCTCCCCCCCCTCAGTGCTGTATCCCGGTTTCTAAGGGGCACCCGGCCCGGTTCTGGTACCGGCTGACCCAAATCCCCCCCCCAGCAGCGGTTCTGTGCACAATAAAGTGCCTCAGTCTCGACCCATGCACAGCCCCATCCCCACATCCCAGCCCCATCGCGACCCCCAGCCCCGCATCCTTCACATCACCGTTCCCGAACCTCACCGCTCCCCCACCCGGTACCGGTACCGGGACACCGACGTGTCCACCCACATCCCGACCCCCAGCGCTGGGATCCACACACCGCGATGCATCCGACGCGACCCCCGGCACCGGACCCCCCCCATCCTGACCCCTCTCCTAGCGCACACTCAACCCGATCCCCCCGATCCCCCGGTACCGGGACACACTCAGCCCCGAACCTCGGTACCGGGATCCCCCCATTTGGGTTCCCCAGAACCTCAACGCTGGGACGCGCACAGCCCGGCCCGCCGCACCGCCACGCACACAGCGGGATGACAGCAACGACCTGAGCCCGGCTATGGGGGCGGGGGGAGCGGGGCAGAGGGACGAGGACCCCCCCCAAAAGTGGGCTCAGGGCCGATCCCATCCACACAGCCGGGTAATGGGGGGACAGGGGCAGAGGGACCCCCCCCTTCAGCCATAGGCTCAGGGCCGATCCGAATCCCCCCTGAAGTGGGCTCAGGGCCGATCCGATCCACACAGCCGGGCAATGGGGGGACCGGGGCAGCAGGACGCGGACCCCCCCCCTTCAGCCATAGGCTCAAGGCCGATCCCATCCACACAGCCAGGCAATGGGGGGGCCGGGATGCAGCAGCAGGACGCGGACCCCCCCCCAAAAGCTGGCTCAGGGCCGATCCCATCCACACAGCCGGGTAATGGGGGGACAGGGGCAGCGGGACGCAGACCCCCCCCCTTCAGCCATAGGCTCAGGGCCGATCCCATCCACACAATGAGGGGATGGGGGCAGCGGGACGCAACCCCCCCCCCCCAGCATTGAGCTCAGTGCTAAGGCCGATCCGATCCGCACCGCCGGGTAATGGGGGGACCGGGGCAGCAGGACGCGGACCCCCCCCCAAAAGCGGGCTCAGGGCCGATCCGATCCCCCCCCTTCAGCCATAGGCTCAGGGCTGCGGCCGATCCGATCCACACAGCCGGGTAATGGGGGGATGGGGGTCGTGGGGTGATGGTTTGGGGGGGGGGATTGAGGGCGTCCTTCCTCCGGTCCCGGCTCCGGGTCCGAACCGCTCCGTCCCCATCAGGCGCAAGTGGTGACAGCGGGGGTGAGGGCGACGGGGGGCGACGAGGTGACGACGGGGGGGGCTGCGGGAGGGGGCGGCCCTGCAGCCGAGCTTTTGTCGGCCTTCTTCTCCTTCTGCTTGAGGTGAATCTTGGCGTGTCGTTTGCGTTCGTCGGAACGGGCGAATTTCCGACCGCAAAACTCGCAGGCGAAAGGTTTCTCTCCGGTGTGGGTACGGATGTGGGTGGTGAGGTGGTCGCTGCGGCTGAAGCTTCTCATGCAGATGCGGCACTGGAAGGGTTTGTGGCCCGTGTGGATGCGGAGGTGTCGGGTGAGCTCGTCGGATCGGGAGAAACGACGGTCGCAACCCTCGGCCGGGCAGGCGTGGGGCCGCTCGTGCAGCGGGGTTTTGCTGGGTCGGTTGGGGTATTTACGGGGTCGGATGGGTTTGAGGGTCAAGGGGGGTTGAGGGAGACCCCCGAAACCCGGGTGGATCTGTTTGTCCTTGAAGGCCTTGATGGTCTCCAGCGGGGTGATGGGAGGAGGGTTGACTCGGATGGGGTCTAAGCTCTGGAAGGGTTTGTGCTCCGTGATGGCTCCCATCTCGTTGGGGTGGTGATACAGGTTATAGTCTGGGATCATAGGGAACAAGTTGCTGTCCAAGCCGGGTTTGGCCGCTTGATAATCCTGCGGGGAATACGAGAGGCCGGCGTTGCTCTGAGGGTCGTGGAAGGAGACGGGCTCCGGGTACAGGTCGCTGCAGGAGGAATAGGGCGGCAGCGCTGGGTACATCTGGTCCACGTCGCCCTGCGGGGGTCCCCCCATGGCGCCCCCCGAGCTCTGCGTCCCGCTGAGGGTCCCAGCGGCCGGCGGGACCCCCAGGATCCCGGCGCTCATCAGGCTGATGATGTTATCCTGGCACCAATTAGACGGAGAATCGAAGGCGAACTTCCCCAGGTAAGTCACCGTCTTGTTACCTGCGGCCGGTTGAAACGTCCCCGAATAGGACGACAATTCCTGGCTGGGTTTGTCGTTCCCGATCCCAATGTCCATCACATTGTCTGAAAGGGGGGAAAGAAAAGGGGCAGGGTGAGACGGGTGGGGACGGGGCGATGCGGGCCCCCACCCTGCGGCCGATCCTTAAATCCCCCCCTCTCTCCCCTCGGCCACCTCCGTGGGGCTCCGTGGGGCTCCATAGGGTTCCATGGGGCTCCGTGGGGCTCCATAGGGTTCCATGGGGCTCAATGGGGCTCAATGGGGCTCCGTGGGGCTCCGTGGGGCTCCATAGGGTTCCATGGGGCTCAATGGGGCTCAATGGGGCTCCGTGGGGCTCCGTGGGGCTCCATAGGGTTCCATGGGGCTCCGTGGGGCTCCATGGGGCTCGGTTCGCGGTGCCCGTGCCGGTACACGAAGCGGCGCTGCCGCCCCATAGGGGGTCACCCATAGGGGTGGGAGACCCCTCTGTAAAGGTGGGCTCAGTGCCCACGGAGCTCCGCGACCCCAACTCCGCTTTACCGACCCCCGACCTGGGGGGGGGTCTGAGCTCTGAGCGTGTTAAACCACGAGACTGGAGGCGAGAAAGCAGAGCGGCTTTGTGCCCCCCCCCCCCATTAAACACACACACACACACACACACACACACACACACACACGCCGCCCCCAACAGCCCCGAGCTCCGGGGGAAGCTCCCTCGGGCCCCCCCCACGCCGCAGCCACCGGGTGGGTGGGAGCCCACGGCCGCGAGTGTCCGCGGCGCCCACGCGGATCCCGGTTGGGAGCTGGTGGTTGTTGGGGGGGTTAAAGGGGGGGGTTAAAGGGGGGGGGCAGTGTGTCCAAACCCCCCCGCACCGCCGCCGTGAGGAGGGTGGGAGCCGTAAGGAGGATGGGAACCCACGGCCACGCGTGACCCCCCCAGCTCGGGGGGTGGGGTGGGGGAGAAGAAGAGGGTGGAGGTGGGGGGGGGGGGGGTTGCCCTATACATGCGTGCCCCCATCCCCGGTACCTGCGGCGGAGCTTCGGGCTGAGCTCAGCGCTCCCGCAGCGCGGAGGAGACACAGCGAGCAAAGCGGGTGGGTGGGCGGTCACGCGTGGGGGCGGGGGGGGGGGGGGGGCCGCTCCCTTCCCCCCTGCTCACACACACACACACACACACGCCGCCCCCCGGCCCCTTTTTTCCCCGCATCCCCCCCCCCCAAACCCCCGTCACCTGCAGCCATCTGGTTGTAGTGAGGCACCGGATCGCCTCCTCCTCCTCCTCCTCCTCCTCCTCCTCCTCCTCCACCGCCGCCGCCGGAGAAGAGATTCAAAGAGTTGGGGATCTCCTCCGGGTACAAAGAGTCGGGCAGTTGGTTCAGCAAAGTGCTCATCGTCCCCGGCAGCTTCTCCAGCAGCAGTTTGCCGGTCATAGCATCGGAGATAAAGGTCGGATCAGCTCCTTTCCCCAACGAACAACATCCGAACGGCGGATCCGAGCCGTGGAAATCATACACGGCCGAGAAAAGAAGGGGCCAAAAAAACAGAAAAAAAAGGCGAAAAAAAGCGATAGATGGGAGATGGGGGGATGGGGGGGGGATATAAATAAAGTTAGGGCGGGCTTGAGGGGGTGGGAATAGGGGGGGGGAGGTCCTGAGTGGGGGGAGGTCTCGCGTGGGTCCGTGTAGCGGCGTGTTGATGGTGTTTCCTCTTGGGGGGGGGGGCCCGGCTGCTGTGCAGGGTGGTGGGTGTTAGAATATGGGGAGGGGGGGGGAGGATTTAACCCCTCCCGGTGGCTCCGTCGCTCTCGCTCCGCTCCGGGTTCCCGACTGCTCCGCCGGGGACTCCGCGGCCCATTTATGCGGGAGGGGGGGGGGAGCGCTCCGTGACGTAGCTGCCCATATATGGACAGACAAAGCATCGCCGAGCCCTGCGCGTCACAATGGAAGCACCCGCACAATGGAACATTAGAAAGCAGGAAACGGAGAAAGGAGCTGAAGGGAACGGGACTGAAAATGGACCGGGACCGGGACACAGGGACAACGGCACCGGGCGGCCGGAACCGAGAACCTACGGGCGGTACTGGGCATTGGGTACCACGTAACAGGCACCCGATGGCCGGAACCGGGAACCCTATGGCCGGAACCGGGCACATTATGGACGGAACCGGGCACCCTATAGCTGTAATAGGGCACCCTATGGCCGGAACCGGGCATCCTATGGACAGAATGGGGCACCCTATGGCCGGAACCGGGCACCCTATGGCCAGAACGGGGCACTCTATAGCTGTAATAGGGCACCCTATGGCCGGAACCGGGCACCCTATGACCGGAACGGGGCACCCTATAGCTGTAATAGGGCACCCTATAGCTGTAATAGGGCACCCTATGGCCGGAACCGGGCACTCTATGGCCGGAACCGGGCACCCTATGGACAGAATGGGGCACCCTATAGCTGTAATAGGGCACCCTATGGCCGGAACCGGGCACCCTATGGCCGGAACCGGGCACCCTATGGACAGAATGGGGCACCCTATAGCTGTAATAGGGCACCCTATGGCCGGAACCGGGCACCCTATGGCCGGAACCGGGCACATTATGGCTGGAACCGGGCACCCTATAGCTGTAATAGGGCACTCTATGGCCGGAACAGGGCACCCTATGGTCGGTACTGGGCATTGGGTACCAAGCAACGGGCACCCTATGGCCGGAACCGGGCACCCTGCAGCCAGAACCGGGCATCCTATGACCGGAACGGGGCATCCTATAGCTGTAATAGGGCACCCTATGGCCGGAACCGGGCACTCTATGGCTGGAACGGGGCACCCTATGGCCGGTACTGGGCATTGGGTACCATATAAAGGGCACCCTATGACCGGAACGGGGCACTCTATAGCTGTAATAGGGCACTCTATAGCTGTAATGGGGCACCCTATGGCCAGAACCGGGCACATTATGGCTGGAACCGGGCACCCTATGGACAGAACAGGGCATCCTATGGCCGGAATGGGGCACCCTATAGCTGTAATGGGGCACCCTATGACCAGAACCTGGCACCCTATGGCTGGAATGGGGCACTGGGTACCACGTAACCAGCACCCTGCAGCTGGTACCAGGCATCCTATAGCTGGTACCACGATCCTATAGCCGGTACCAGGATCCTATAGCCAGTACCAGGTATCGTATAGCTGGTACCAGGCATCCTACAGCTGGTACCAGGTATCCTATAGCCAGTACCACGATCCTATAGCCGGTACCAGGTATCCTATAGCCGGTACCAGGTACCCTACAGCTGGTACCAAGCACTGGGTACCGTGCAACCAGCACCATGCATTGGGCTCCATGCAACGTGCATCCTGCAACCAGCACCATGCATTGGGCTCCATGCATCCTGCAACCAGCACCATGCATTGGGCTCCATGCATCCTGCAACCAGCACCATGCATTGGGCCCCATGCAATGTGAGTCTTGCAACCAGCACCATGCATTGGGCCCCATGCAATGTGAGTCTTGCAACCAGCACCATGCATTGGGCCCCATGCAATGTGCACCCTGCAACTAGCACCATGCATTGGGCTCCATGCAATGTGAGTCTTGCAACCAGCACCATGCATTGGGCTCCATGCAACGTGCATCACGCAACCAGCACCATGCATTGGGCTCCATGCATCCTGCAACCAGCGCCATGCATTGGGCTCCATGCAATGTGCATCCTGCAACCAGCACCATGCATTGGGCTCCATGCATCCTGCAACCAGCACCATGCATTGGGCTCCATGCATCACGCAACCAGCACCTTGCATTGGGCTCCATGCAACGTGCATCCTGCAACCAGCACCATGCATTGGGCTCCATGCAACGTGCATCACGCAACCAGCACCATGCATTGGGCTCCATGCAATGTGCATCATGCAACCAGCACCATGCATTGGGCCCCATGCAATGTGCATCACACAACCAGCACCTTGCATTGGGCCCCATGCAATGTGCATCCTGCAGCAAGGCGCCATGCAACCAGCACCCACACCTGGATCTGAGCGCAATGCAATGCCATACACCGTGCATGCGGCCTTCTGCATCCACACCCCCCTAGTGCTGTGCTGCTGCTCCAGCCCTGACCCCCACCCCCCCCAAGCTGCTCTGCTGCCCCACACGGAGGGATATGGGGGGGGGGGGTCGACCCTAATAGCCCCCCCTATGGGCAAAGGGAAGAAGGAGTGGGGTGTAAAGGTGGGATATGCAGCCAATGGGGTCGACAGAACAGATCCCAATGGGGAGAGAGCACTGAGCCCCCCAAACCCCAAACTCCCTGCCCCAAAGCTGCTCTATGGCCCCACACAGGGCCTGGGGGAGGAAGGGGGGGGGGGGGAGTCGACCCTACAAGCCTATGGGGTCGACATAACAAATCCCAATGGGGAGAGAGCAATCAGAGAGCCCCCACCCCTAACTCCTGGCCCCAAAGCTGCCCTATGGCCCCACACATAGGGCTCTGAGGGGGGGGAGGGTGGTCGACCCTACAAGCCTATGGGGTCGACATAACAGATCCCAATGGGGGTTTGCACTAAGAGAGCACTGAGCCCCCCCCTTCCCCTATGAGCACCTGCAAACAGGTCACACTCAATCCCCACCCCCCCCCCCCCCCTTTTTCCAGCTCCTCCCCCCCCCATTCCCATAAAGTTTGGCACTTCCCAGGCGTCGGCAATTAGGAGGTTTCGTGCTCCCAGCGCCAACTGATCCTTATCTGCCTAAAGCCCCCGAGTGAAATGGCGCACGGGTGGAAAAACGCGCTGTCGCAAGAGCCGAACTTACCCAACTCCTGCAGGGCCGGCTGTGCAGAGGGAGCGACCCGGGGGGGGGCGGGGGGGGGGTAATAAAGGGGGAGGGGGGGGGGGCAGCCCCATAGTTTGGGGGTAATGGGGTGATGTGGAGGGAATGGGGGTCTGGGGGTGTCCCGGGGGTCTGGGGGTGTCCCTTGTGTTATAGGGGCCCACTCAATGCTGGGACCCCAACCATGGGACCCCCCCACCCAATGGACCCCCCAGCCATGGGACCCCCCCACCCGATAGACCCCCCCCCACCCGGTGGACCCCCCCATGTACCACAATGATGCCCCTCACCTGCAGGACCCCCCCCCCTCCTGTAGACCCCCCTTTGCAAGAGTGTGGGAGCGACCTGGGGGGGGGGGGGGGGGGGGGGTGACTAAAGGGGGAGGAGGGGGGGCAGCCCCATAGTTTGGGGGTAATGGGGTGATGTGGAGGGAATGGGGGTCTGGGGGTGTCCCGGGGGTCTGGGGGTGTCCCTTGTGTTATAGGGGCCCACTCAATGCTGGGATCCCATCCACGGGACCCCCCCACCCGATGGACCCCCCAGCCATGGGACCCCCTCAGCCATGGGCCCCCCCACCCCATAGACCCCCCCCATGTACCACAATGATGCCCCTCACTTGCAGGACCCCCCCCCTCCTATAGACCCCCCTTTGCAGGAGTGTGGGAGCGACCCAGGGGGGTGGGGTAAATATAGGGGGGGGGGCGGGGAGCACCGTAGTTTGGGGGTAATAGGGTGACATTAGGGTGACATGGGGGGATGTGGTCGGTGTATAGGGGTGTTCCTGTGTAGGGAATGGGGGTCTGGGGGTGTCCCTTGTGTTATAGGGGCCCACTCAATTCTGGGACCCCAACCATGGGACCCCCCCCACCCGATAGACCCCCCCCATGTACCACAGTGATGCCCCTCACCTGCAGGACCATCCCCCTCCTGTAGACCCCCACCCTTAGGGGAAACCCTAAATCTGCACAGTATTGTGCCCCATAGATCCCCATCCCCCATCTCACCCCATTGGACCCCACAGATCCCCACCCCATTGTGCCCTACAGATCCCCATCCCCCCCATCTCACCCCATTGGACCCCTCCCCCACAGATCCTCACCCCATTGTGCCCCACAGATCCCCAACCCCCATCTCACCCCATTGCTCCCCATAGATCCCCACCCCCATCTCACCCCATTGTGCCCCATCATCTGCACAGCCCCCAACCCATTGCAGCCCCCCAACCCCTTGAAGAACCCCATTATCTTTAAAACCCCCCATATCTCTCCCCCCACCGCCCCCCCAACCCCTGCAGACCCCCCCCACACTCCATGCACCCCCAACCTCCTCCCCACCCCCTATACCTACAGAACACCCCCAACCTTTGGCAGCCCCCCCCCTTCCAACCCCCCCCCCACTTTACAGTTCACCCCTTCACCCCATTCTCTCCCCACCCCCCCTTCCCTCCTCCTCCCCCCGCCCCCTCCCACGGCCCAACGCGGGGGGGGGGGGGGGGGGGAACACAGCAGCGATGGCTGCGGGGGGGGGCGGAGGGGAAGCGCCATACAAGGGCCGGATCCGGCCCCGCCCCCCCATTGCCTTCTATGGGCCGGCGGTTCCGGCCCCCCCCCCCCCGTCCATACACGGAGCGGAGCTGGGAGGGGGCGGAGCGGGATCCCCCCCCCACCCCCACCCCAAAAGGGAACGGAGCGGCGAGCAGCGCTGCAGCCCCGAGGGGTGGGAGGGGGACCCCTATGGGGTAGGGGGGGGCACCGCTATGGGGTGGGGGGGGCACCTCTATGGGGTGTGTGTGTGGGGGGGCACAGCCGTGGGTGCCCACATGGGGGGGCTATTCCCCCCTCCCTCCCCTCCCCCCATTAGAGCATCCACACTCGGAGACAAACGGCCCCACAGGACCCCCCCCCATAGATACACACCCCATTATAAGGCCCCATTTCCCCCCCCTGCCCCCCACTATAGGGCCCCATCTCCCCCCCCCCCATAATAGGGCTCCATCTTCCCCCCCCCACTATAGGTCCCCATCTCCCCCCCCCCCATAATAGGGCTCCATCTTCCCCCCCCCACTATAGGTCCCTATCTGCCCCCCCCCATAATAGGGCTCCATCTCCCCCCACCCGCTATAGGGCCCCCCCCCCCCCCCATACCATCCCAATTCACCCCCATCTGCCCCCCACCCACCAACGATCCCACCCCTCTATGGATGCCCGTACCCCCCCCCCCATGGGTGCCTGGATCTCCCACCCCCTCCCATGTGTTCCCATTGCCCCTATAATCCCCCCCCCCCTTTGATCTCATCGCCTTCAATGAGTGTCCCACCCTAAATCACCCCCAACCTTGGGGTCCCATTGGAATCCCACCCCAAATCACCCCCAACTTTGGGGTCCCAATGGAATCCCACCCCAAATCACCCCCAACATTGGGTTCCCATTGGAATCCCACCCCAAATCACCCCCAACATTGGGGTCCCATTGGAATCCCACCCCAAATCACCCCCAAACTTGGGGTCCCATTGGAATCCCACCCCAAATCACCCCCAACATTGGGGTCCCATTGCACTTGAGGCCATAGGGCACAATAGGGCGCCCACCCCCCTTTAATGGGGTGGGGGTCCCGGGAACTGTCCGTGGTGCTGAATCCCCACCCGCATCCCTTGGGTTGGGGACAGCTCTGCTCCAACATTATGGGGTCAGCCCATACACCAAGAATGGGGCAGAAAACTCCATCCTCTCCACCCCACAACCCACAATCTATAGGTCACAGAGTGGTAAATATTGTGGCTAATGGGGAAATGTCACTTACCCCACATCTACCCCCGGGTATGACTGTACCGGGGCCTCAACGCCTGCACTACTGACTGCATATGGAGAAGGGCAACAAATCATTGCAGGGTGGTGGGTGTCGGGGGGGTGTAGGGTGAAGGGATCATATAGGATATATGATATAGGGATCTCATAGGTCTCATGGGCAGGATGGGGGGTCTATGGGGTGGGGTAATGGGGCATGGAGGTCTATGGGGTAGGGTAATAGGGTAGGGGGTCTATGGGGTGTGGTAATGGGGCAGGGGGTCTATGGGGTGTGGTAATGGGGCAGGGGGACCTATAGGGGGGGTAATGGGGCATGGAGGTCTATGGGATAGGGTAATAGGGTAGGGGGTCTATAGGGTGGGGTAATGGGGCATGGATGTCTATGGGGTAGGGTAATGGGGCAGGGGGATCTATAGGGGGAGGTAATGGGGCAGGGGGATCTATAGGGTGGGGTAATGGGGCATGGAGGTCTATGGGGTAGGGTAATAGGGTAGGGGGTCTATAGGGTGGGGAAATGGGGCATGGAGGTCTATGGGGTGTGGTAATGGGGCAGGGGGATCTATAGGGTGGGGTAATGGGGCATGGAGGTCTATGGGGTGTTGTAATGGGGCAGGGTGATCTATAGGGTGGGGTAATGGGGCATCTATGGGGTGGGGGTCCTATAGGGTGGGGTAATGGGGCATGGAGGTCTATGGGGTAGGGGAATGGGGCAGGGGGATCTATGGGGGGGGTTAATGGGGCATGGAGGTCTATGGGATAGGGTAATGGGGCAGGGGGATCTATAGGGGGAGGTAATGGGGCATGGAGGTCTATGGGGTGTGGTAATGGGGCAGGGGGATCTATAGGGTGGGGTAATGGGGTGGGGGCTCTATGGGGTAGGGATTGGGGGGTCTATGGGGTGGGCTATGGGGCAGGATGAACTACGGGGTGGGTTATAGCAAGGGGGCTCCATGGGGTGGGGTAATGGGGCAGGGGCTCTATGGGGTGGGGGATTGGATGGGAGCTCTGTGGGGTAGGGTACAGGGCAGAGATTGGGGGGTCTACGGGGTGGGTTATGGGGAAGGTGAACTACGGGGTGGGTTATAGCAGGGGGGCTCTATGGGGTGGGGTAATGGGGCAGGTGCTCTATGGGGTGGGGTACAGGGCAATGGCAATGCACAGTGTGGGGCAGCATCCCCCCCATACTCAGCCCCACATGGGGGTCTTTGGGATTTGGGGTTTCCATCATCCCTACATCACATCTTCCCCCTCTGGCATATAGGGAGTCCCCCATCCTGCCCCATATCCCGGGGGGAGCAGCAAACCTGAATGAGGAGAGTGCCTGAGAGCCGCAGATGGGTCATTAAGGAGCAGGAGATAGCGTTAATTAATTAACAGGTTGATATAGTTCTGCACTTAGATCATCGTCAGCTGAGCCTGACGATCCCTTCTTGTGCAAGGGCTGGTAATGGGGGAGCTCTGCTCTGCTCCCCGTCCTGTCCCTCTGCCCCATTGCAGTTATGGAGTGTCCCATTGAAGATATGGGGTGCCCCATTGCAGTTAGAGGGTGCCCTATTGCAGTTAAGAGGTGCCCTATTGCAGTTATGGGTTGCCCTATTGCAGTTATGGGTTGCCCTATTGCAGTTAGGGGTGCCCTATTGTAGTTATGGGGTGTCCCATTGCAGATATGGGGTGCCCTATTGCAGTTATGGGGTGCCCCATTGCAGTTAGGGGCTGCCCCTGCTCCCCTGCACCCCCTGCCCTTATATCTGCCTTTTCGCAGCCTGGTCCCACCAGATATGGGATGGGGAATGACTCCTCCCTGCCCTCCTTCATGGAACCCCTCCTTTGGCTGGGAGAGTCATTAAGGTCAGAAAAGACCCCCAAGACCCCCAAGTCTGACCCCAACCCACCCCCAATGTGCCCATATTTGCTATGGGATGGGGATGGCATGAACCCCAGCAGTGCCCATGGTCACCATGTCCTCTATGGGACCCCAGCAGTGCCCACATCCTCTATGGGCACACATAGGGGTCCTCAAGAGCCCCCTCCCCCCATAACCACAGCAATATGGGGCTCTATGGGTCGGCAGCTTCTCCTTCCAGCCCCACAATGGGATCTCGTGGCCCTAGAGCCACTTTCTCAGCACCCCCCACCATCAGAAGGGGGGAAAAAAGAAGAAGAAAAAGCCACAACAACCATTAAGGTCAGAAAAGACCCCCAAGACCCCCAAGTCTGACCCTAACCCACCCCCAATGTGCCCATATTTGCTATGGGATGGGGATGGCATGAACCCCAGCAGTGCCCATGGTCACCACGTCCTCTATGGGACCCCAGCAGTGCCCACATCCTCTATGGGCACACATAGGGGTCCTCAAGAGCCCCCTCCCCCCATAACCACAGCAATATGGGGCTCTATGGGTCGGCAGCTTCTCCTTCCAGCCCCACAACGGGATCTCATGGCCCTAGAGCCTCTTTCTCACCCTCTGCCCCCCACCACCATCAGAAAGGGGAAAAAAGAAGAAGAAAAAAGCCACGACGGTGGAAAGAAACACAAACAAAACTTCCTCTGGATGCTAAAAATGACACTTAGAAACACAGAGAAAGAGAGAAAAAAGGTGCTATCAGTGACAATAACAGTGCAGCTATTTCGGGGCCGGGCTGTTCCATTGCAGCGCTGGTTGTGGCTGCCACTTCCCCAGGGATGTGACGTATTTCCTTTCCAGCTCAAACTGATTTAGAAGCAAAACTTTCTGCATTGAGGAGGCGAGAGGTTCAGCTTCTCTTTTTTCTTCCTCTCGCACCAATGAAGTGAATGGAAGGAGGGGACGGGTCGAGGCTGGTTGACTCGGAACGGCCGCGTGTGGCTTCCTTCTGCTTTTCTTTCTATCTTTCTCATTGAGCCCAAAGTGAACAAACAAATGGCTGCTCACATTTTCCACGCTGTCAAAGCCTCGTGGACGGCCCAGGTTTGCGGTCACGGCTGCTGGCCCATGGGGTGATGTGGTGTCCATGGGTCACCCTCGGTCCTGTCCTTGTTCCTTCCACTTCGACCCATATCCCCATCCTCGTTCCTGTCCTCCTATCCCATCCCATCCCATCCCATCCCATCCCGTCCCATCCCATCCCATCCCATCCCATCCCATCCCATCCCATCCCATCTATCCCATCCCATCCCATCCCATCCCACCCCATCCCATCCCATCCCATCCCATCCCATCCCATCCCATCCCATAATATCCCATAATATCCCATCCATCCCAATCCCACATCATCCCATCCCATCCCATCCCATCCCATCCCATCCCATCCCCACCCCACCCCACCCCACCCCATCCCATCTCATCCCATCCCATCCCATCCCATCCCATCCCATCCCATCCCATCCCATCCCATCCCATCCATATCCCCATCCTCGTCCCTATCCTCATTGTGCTCCATTTTTATCCTGTTCCCATCCCAACCCCATCCGCAGTTCCATTCCTCTCTCATCACATCCCCGTTCTTGTTCTCAGCCCCATTCTCATCCTCCACCCCCATCCCATCCTTATCCCCATCCCCACCCTCATCCTATCCTCGTCTCTCATCCCCATCCATCCCATCCCATCCCATCCCATCCCATCCCATCCCACCCCATCCCCATCCCATCCCATCCCATCCCATCCCATCCCATCCCACCCCATCCCCATCCCATCCCATCCCATCCCCATCCCATCCCCATCCCATCCCATCCCCATCCCATCCCCATCCCATCCCATCCCATCCCATCCCATCCCATCCCATCCCATCCCATCCCATCCCATCCCATCCCATTTGATCCCATCCCATCCCATCCATCCCATCCCATCCCATCCCATCCATCCCATCCATCCCATCCCATCCCATCCCATCCCATCCGATCCCATCCCATCCCATCCCATCCCATCCCATCCCATCCCATCCCCATCCCCATCCCATCCCATCCATATCCCCATCCTCGTCCCTATCCTCATTGTGCTCCATTTTTATCCCGTTCCCATCCCAACCCCATCCATGGTTCCATTCCTTTCTCATCACATCCCCATTCTCCTTCTCAGCTCCATCCTCATCCTCCACCCCCATCCCATCCTTATCCCCATCCCCATCCCCATCCCCTTCCCCATCCCATCCCATCCCACCCCATCCCATCCCCATCCCATTCCATCCCCATCCCATCCCATCCCATCCCATCCCACCCCATCCCCATCCCCATCCCATCCCATCCCATCCCATCCCATCCCATCCCATCCCATCCCATCCCATCCCATCCCATCCCATCCCATCCCATCCCATCCCATCCATCCCTTCCCCACTCCCATTGCCCACCCCATCCCATCCTTATCCCCAATGACTTCCACCCCCAACCCACCCCACTATGGGTCTTCCCCCTTCATGTTCCCCCCCACCCCCCTTATATACCCACCCCAGACCCACTGTGTCCCCACCCCATTTCCACCATCACATTTCCCATCACATCTTCCCTCCCCCTACAACAGTAATGGCTGCATGGGATCACTGAGCACCATGCATCCCTCCATGCAGCGCTGCATGGCATGCAGCGACGATTCAGCCCTGCAGGGTAAACAACCTCTTCCTGCTGCAGGGAAAGTCCCGGCCCCATCAGAGCCCTCTGGCTTTGAGGTGAAAGCTGCTCTCGCTGCAGGGCCGATGCATTTGGGGTGGATTTGGGGTTGGTTTGGGGTGGGTTTGGGGTGGATTTGGAGTGGACTTGGAGTGGATTTGGGATGGATTTGGGGTGGATTTTGGCTGGGTTTGGGGTGGATTTGGGTTGGATTTGGGGTGGATTTTGGCTGGGTTTGGGGTGGATTTGGGTTGGATTTGGGTTGGATTTGGGGTGGGTTTGGGGTGAGGTGCAGCAATGGGGGCGCAGCTTCACCCCCCATCCCATCCCATGAGTCCTTCCCAGCTCACTTTCCCCCCACGCTGCATTTGCTCCCAGCTCCATGTGCCACGGGGGGCATGAAATCAACGCGGGCAGCCTGCAAAGCCGACTCATGGGATGGATGGAAGCCTAATTAAAGAGCTAATGACAAGGGAGGGCCGGCGGAGCAGGCAGAGCTCCCTCTGATTTACAGCTTTAATTTCGGTTTTGCTTTCCAAGAGAAGAGCAGCGAGGATGGAACCACGGCGGCTCCCACGCCGCGACCCAGTGCCGCCGCTCGGTGACATCGGGACCCGGCGGTCACAGCCTGAAGCTCAGGGTTGGATACGAAGACCCCTCGATTCGGGGGGTTTAATTCAACAAGCAGCAAAGCTTCGAGATGGGGAACCTTTGGGATGCAATGAGAGCCCCGTATAGCGGTGTCCTATAAAGGGATTTGGGGTTTGGAGGAGCGTTGTAGGGTCTGCGCCCCTTTAATCCTCGTGGTGTTTGGTGAGGAATTGAGTCGAGGCCACGGGGGAACCGAGCTGGAAGCGACCCACGAAGCTCCGCAGGGACCAGGAACCTGAGGGGGGAGAGCAGAGCTGCATCCTGTGTGCAAGGAACCCAACCACATCCTGCAGACAGCGCTGCATCTCCTGCAGGGACCCTGCAGCGCTGCAACCTGCTGAGCAGCCCATGGGGGGGGGCAGAGGATGGGACCCCCCCAGAACCCGCCCGCCCCCATTGCTTCCTGCTGAGCTTTGAGCTGCACGCTGCTTCCTCTGAGCCCACCCATGGGAATCCCCACTGTGGGTGTCTAAGGGGGCACACAAAGGGACAACCAAAAGGGGTATCCAAAGGGACACCCAATGGGATGCCAAAGGGACACCAAAGGGACATCCAACGGGACACAAAAGGGATATCAAAGGGACACCAAAGAGAGACCCAAAGGGACACCCAAAAGGACACCCAATGGGACACCAAAGGGATATCAGAGGGACACCCAAAGGGGCACCCAAGGGACATCCAATGGGATGCCAAAGGGGCATCCATAGAGAGACCCAAAGGGACACCCGAAAGGACACCCAAAGGGACACCAAAGGGACATGAGAGGGACGCCCAATGGGATGCTAAAGGGACACCAAAGGGATATCCAATGGGACCCCAAAGGGATATCCAAAGAGAGACCCAAAGGGACACCAAAGGGACAACCAATGGGACACTAATGGGACGCCCAAAGGGACACCAAAGGGACACCCAAGGGACATCCAAAGGGAGACCCAAAGGGACACCCAAGGGACATCCAATGAGATGCCAAAGGGACATGCAAAGAGAGACCCAAAGGGACACCCAAAAGGACACACAATGGGATGCCAAAGGGACACCAAAGGGATATCAGAGGGACACCCAAAGGAACATCCAAGGAGAGACCCAAAGGGACACCAAAGGGACACCCAATGGGACACCCAAGGGACATCCAATGGGACACCATCAGAGGGACACCCAAAGGGACATCCAAGGAGAGACCCAAAGGGACACCAAAGGGACACCCAATGGGACACAAAAGGGACACCAAAGGGATATCAGAAGGATGCCCAAAGGAACACCCACAAGGGAATCCAAAAGGACACCCAATGGGACACCCAAGGGACACCCAATGGGACAGCAAAAGGATATCCAATGGGATGCCAAAGGGACACCCAATGGGACACTAATGGGACGCCCAAGGGACATCCAATGGGATGCCAAAGGGATATCAGAGGGACACCCAAAGGAACACCCACAAGGGTATCCAAAAGGACACCCAATGGGACACCCAAGGGACATCCAATGGGACAGCAATGGGACCAAAGAGAGACCCAAAAGGACATGAGAGGGACACCAAAGGGACATGAGAGGGACACCCAAAGGGACACCCACAAGGGTATCCAAAAGGACACCCAATGGGACACCCAAGGGACAGCAAAGGGATATCCAAAGAGAGACCCAAAGGGACATCAGAGGGACACCAAAGGAACACCCAATGGGGATGCCAAAGGGACACCCAAGGGACATCCAATGAGATACCAAAGGGATATCCAAAGAGACACCCAACAGGACCCCAAAGGGACACTCAAAAGGACACACAATGGGATGCCAATAGGACACCCAAAGGGACACCAAAGGGATATCAGAGGGGCATCCAAAGGGACACCAAAGGAACACCCATAGGGACACCAAAGGAACACCCAGAGGAGCATCCAAAGAGACACCAAATGGGACACCCAAAGGGACACCTAAAGGGACATCCAAAAGGACACCAAAGGGACACCACAGGGACACCCATAGGGACACATCTGTGTTGTCACAGAGCAGGCATAACCCCACTGATGACCCGAACCCCCCTCCCATGTGCCCCCCACCTCCCACCACGCTCTGTGCCCCCATGGATGTGGATGTGGAGCCGCTGCTGAGCCCAGGATGGAGACGAGCTCATCCAACCCCCAAAGGATCTCCCTTAGAAAGGATGGAGAAAGGATGGGATCCTCTCTCTATGGGGTCTGAATCCCCCCACTCACCCCCTTGAGCATTGACTTGGGGTCTCTGGGGGTCTCGTCCCCAAATCAGTGGGTGCCTTTCATCCGCGGGATGAAAGCCCCCATAAAACCCAATGGGAGCTCAATGGGGGCCCTAAGGGATGGGGTGAGAACGAGACACGGCTGCTCCCCCCTCCCTGGGGAGCCGGCAGCCCTAATTAATGTTTATGGATCATCCCGAGAGGCGCGGATGAAAGCAGCCGGGATGAGTTTGACTTATTACAGCGGCCCCGCACAGCGGGGTGAGGGTTTTTCCTGACCTACTTTCCTACCTGTCCTTGTGCTGTTCTCACCTCTCCCCACGGCCCCGTCCTAAAGGAAACCCCCCCCCCCCCCCCCCCCGGGCACACACTGATGCATTGGGGGCTTCCCCAGGTGGCTCCCAGCCCTGCACCCCCCCCTTGGTCCCCATTCAAACCCACTTATATTGGGGCACCCCCACACTGCGGGCACACCCACCCTTTGGGTGCCCACAAAGGGCACCAATGGGTCCCAATAGCCCCGTGAGTCAGTGGGGCTGGGAGGGGAGGTTGTAGGGTCACTGCCCCCCCCTCCCTATATCCCCCCAGCCTGAACAATGAGGCGTTTCATTCACATTTTGGTCCACATTCAAACTCGTTTCCTGCAGGATTATATCATCGCTGGGGGGAGGAGGGGGGGGTCACACAGGGGAAACTGAGGCACGGGGAGAGGGCACGGCTCTGCCGACCCCCCCAGACCCACAACCAGAGGGAGGGGGGGGGGAAGGGGCACATATGGGGCTGTTTTCTGCCCCCCCCCGCCCTGTGCTGGCCCCCCAACCCCGCAGCTCTTCGTGGCCATCATTAATCAGCCCCATCAGCTCCGCTCTGCTGAGATTAATGATGTCCCAGCAGAGGTGGGCGTCTGCATTCATCCCCATTAACCAACACACGGGGCCACTCGCCATCATCATCATCATCATCATCCTCACAGCGGCCTTCCTCACTTCCCAGCCCCGAATCCAAACCCACCATCACCCCTTTGCTCTCAGCTCCTGCTTTTCTCTTCCTCTCCCGTTCCCTCTCCCTTCCAGCACCGGTCCGACCCGAATTTCTTGCTGGGTGGATCGAGGTCGGTTCATGAATCATCCCCCGATGTGAATCCAGCCCCACAATGAGCCCCAACCCCACACCACACCGCCTTCATTAAGGTGGGGGGCGGCGACCCACAAGACGAAGGGTCTCCAACCCCTATGGGATGTGAGGGGGGTCTCAATACAAAGCGGTGGCAGAGGGTGAAATGAGGGGGGGGGGGATAGGGAGAAGTGCCCCATATCAGGGTGTAGCCCGGGTGGGTTTTCAGCCCCATGTTGGGCTGGATGTTGAATTCCCCCATCGGAACACGGGGATTTCTTTAAGGTCGGACGGGGAGCAGCTGAGCCACTCCGACGGGTGGGTCGGGGATGGTGCTGCCCGCAGAACTGTTATCTCTGCCCGGCTCCATCCGCTCCGAGCGACCGATAACAGAAAGCGAATGGGGACGGAGCGACCGCTGGGCACCGCTGGGGCTTTTTGGGGGGGGGTTTATGGGGGTGGGAGGGACGGAGCCGCTGCAAAAAGCGGCTCTAAAAGGGAGAAACGGAGATTGGGAGTGAGATGAGCCGCTTTGGGGTCACAGCGCTGCGGGGTTCGGTCCATAGGGTGGGGAGGGGGTGACCGGAGGGGTCTTTTTGGGGGGGGGGGAGAGGAGGGGACGATCTACCCCCCCCCCCCCCCAACCTCCTTCCACCTCCACGCAGCGAAACCGTTTTGCTGCAGGGCATCCCTGGATCATCCGCTCCCATAGGGGATGTGAGGGGTCTCCGCCGCTCCTCCTCCTCTTCTACCCCCCACCCCCCCCCCCGGTACCGAACCCCCCCTCCACACAACGCCAGCACCCTCAGCTCACTGTGGGTCACAGCCCCACATCACCCCCCCCTTTCAAGCCCCATCGGAGCGGACAAGCACCCACGGACCCCCCCCAAAAACCCACCCCAACACCCGCCCCCCCCCGCGTTGTTTCCCCGTCTCTCTCCTCGTCCCTGCGCTCCGAGCGCGGCTCGGGGAGGTCAGCTCAGGGCGCAGTGCCCTCTTCTGGAAGCTGAGGCCCCACCGCTCCGACCGCAACGATGGGTCCCACCGCCCCACATCGCCCCATATCGCCCCATATCGCCCCATATCGCCCCACACACGCTGCGAGCTGGTGGGGAGGAAGGGCTGGTGGGGGTGATGGGGGTCTCCTTTATATCTTGGTGGATTAAGCAGGGGATAAAGTGACAGAGCATGGATGGACGGTATCGGGTCGGCTGGGGTGGGGGGTGTGTGGGGTGAGGATTAGGGTTAGGGGCGATAATGGGGTGATGGTGGCTCTGATGGAGGGACAAACAGCCACGAGAGGGGATTCATTCGGGGGTGGGAAGCCCCAGCTCCATGGGGCGGCCTGAGCATCCCAGCCCATGAGATGCCAGAGGATGGGATGGACCAGCCAGGATCACACCTTCCCCTCCTCATATCTATGGGGTGAGGGATGTGTTGGATGAGTCTTCTCACCCCATAGCATCCATCCTATAGAATCCTACAGGCACCCACAGCCCCTAATGGGACGGCTCTTTTAGGACCCCTCCAACCCAATGCTGTGACACAGCAGCCAAAGGGTTAAACCCAACCTTTAGCCATTAAAACTGGAGTTAACGAGGCAGGAAAGCAAAGCGAGGGGCAGAACAACCCATGTATGGGATCACACGGATGGGAGCTTTACCCCATCCCTGCATGGGGACACGTCCCTGCTCTGGCTGGGAGTTGGCTGGTGTTGTGTTGGAGCCACATCTCCATCTCTGATCCCTATCGGGGTGATGAAACTCCTGCTCTTGGTTGGTTGGGGACATTGTGGGTCAGATCTGATCCCAATTCCACAGCCATTAAACCACCCTTTATCCCCATCCCTCTATAAGGTGACCCCCAGCCCCATCCATCACCCCAACCTCATTGTACAGCACTAAACAAGAGCATCCCTATATGGGTTGGATGGATGAACTCAATATAGACCAGCACCCAAAGCGACGCCGTGGGGCACGGCAGCTCCTCACCCATAGAGACTCGTTCCTCAGGCCCCAGAGCGATGTGTTCCCCCTCGGGCTGCTCATACAGGAGCAGCTGGTAGCGGTGATACCCGCTGTGGGGCGGCGGCGTGGGGCGGGTGTAGTCTGTGGGTGCAAAGGGAGATGTGGGGTGAGCAATGCCCTGCTATGAGGCTGTGAGCATCCCACTCTGCCCCACTCTCTGTCCTATTGGGGTGGATGCTCGTGGCTTTGGGGTTGTTTCATCCCCTTTGCATGTGAGCCCCCATTGCTCACCCCCTGATGCTGCATGGGGGGCACACAGGGATGTGATACAGGCAGATCACCCCCCCTCACTCCGACCCCCCCCTAAATAGGGACCTTTCCCTCTGTGCTCGAACCCACACGGCTCCCTTTTATCCTGACTTGAACCCAAACTCTTCCTGCCACATCACAGACGTGCTTGGGATTCACCTGCTTTTATCCCCCCCCAGCCAACCGCAGCCATCCCTATGGGGCACCGTATCACCCCATGGAGCCCCACAGCCACCCCTATGGGGCACCATATCACCCCATGGGGCCCCACAGCCATCCCCATAGGGCACCGTATCACCCCATGGGGCCCCACAGCCATCCCTATGGGGTACCATATCACCCCATGGGGCCCCACAGCCATCCCTATGGGGCACCGGATCACCCCATGGGGCCCCACAGCCATCCCTATGGGGCACCGGATCACCCCATGGAGCCCCACAGCCATCCCTATGGGGCACCATATCACCCCATGGGGCCCCACAGCCATCCCTATGGGGCACCGTATCACCCCATGGGGCCCCACAGCCATCCCTATGGGGCACCGTAACACCCCACAGAGCCCCCTAAATTCACCCCCCCCCCCATCCTGGTGTAGTCACTCACCCGTCAGCACTCGCCCTTTGATCTCCCCCGTCCTCAGCTCTGAGCCCTGCAATAACACAGAGAGGAGGTGAGGAGCTGCTGAGCCACCCCAATATCAACCCGATTCTATTTCATTTTTTGGGGGGGAGATGCTATTTTGAGCCATTTTCTCACTGAATCCATCCACCAACCAACTTCTCTATAACACCCTCAGTATTCAGGCAGGGGGTGATGCCTCATGCCATAGGGATGGGGGTTAATGGGGACATCGCTGCACTTCAACCCTATTGATCCCCCCCATCCCGACCCCATTCCCATCACTGCTCCCAGTGCCCATAAATCCTCCCCTGCCTTCACCCATTATTCCAGTCCTGCCCACACAATTGCTGCCTCCAGCCCTGCTCCGTCCCGACCTGCCCTGGGATTTATGATTTATTACCCCCCCATAAAACAAAACCAACCCCAAACCAGAGGCACCGGGTAACAGTGAGCAGATCCCATGGGGTTGGGGGGGATCAAAGCTTCTCCCTGCTGTGGGATGGGAGGGGGATGATGTGCATTGAGTCACGGTGCTAAAGGACACGTTGGTCCCAATATCCCAGCAACCAGAAGCAAAGGGATCCCAGCAGTGGGGAGATGTGGGGCAGCTCGGGGTGTCTGGGCTCTATATGGGGTAAAGGGGAGGATTCCATGGGTCTGCATGGGATTCTATGGCTGCTGTTTGTGCTCATACATGTGATATGACCTGCCCAGGTGTGTCCCAATGTGCACAGTCCCACTGCACCCCGATGTGCACGAGTGTGTTCCTGCTTCATGCAGACATGCACCAACCCATCTTCTATTGCACCCAGGTGTGTGCAAACGCTCGTGTGCACCCGCTCAATCCAGGTGTGCAACAATATGACCCCCTGCTCCATGTAGGTGTGCACCAACACACCATCCCTCTCCATCCAGGTGTGCACTAACACACCATCCTGCTGCATCCAGGTGTGCACCAATACACCATCCTGCTCCTGCACCAACACACGTTCCTGCTCCATCCAGGTGTGCACCAATATGCCCTCCTGTTCCATGCGGGTGTGCACCAACACACCATCCCTCTCCATGTAGGTGTGCACTATTCTGCTCCATCCAGGTGTGCACCAACACACCATCCTGCTCCTGCACTAACACACCACCTTGCTCCATCCATGTGCACCATCCTGCTCCATGCTGGTGTGCACCAACACACCATCCCTCTCCATCCATGTGCACTATTCTGCTCCATCCAGGTGTGCACCAATACACCATCCTGCTCCTGCACCAACACACGTTCCTGATCCATCCAGGTGTGCACCAATATGCCCTCCTGCTCCATGTAGGTGTGCACCAACACACCATCCTGCTCCTGCACCAACACACCACCCTGCTGCATCCAGGTGTGCACCAATTGCTCCATCCAGGTGTGCACCAACACACCATCCTGCTCCATCCATGTGCACTATTCTGCTCCATGCAGGTGTGCACCAATTGCTCCATCCAGGTGTGCACTAGCACACCATCCTGCTCCATGTAGGTGTGCACCAACACACCATCCTGCTCCATCCATGTGCACTATTCTGCTCCATCCAGGTGTGCACCATCCTGCTCCATCCAGGTGTGCACTAACACACCATCCCTCTCCATGTAGGTGTGCACCAACACACCATCCTGCTCCTGCACTAACACACCACCTTGCTCCATCCATGTGCACCATCCTGCTCCATGCTGATGTGCACCAACACACCATCCCTCTCCATCCATGTGCACTATTCTGGTCCATCCAGGTGTGCACCAATACACCTTCCTGCTCCTGCACCAACACACGTTCCTGATCCATCCAGGTGTGCACCAATATGCCATCCTGCTCCATGTAGGTGTGCACAAACACACCATCCTGCTCCATCCATGTGTGCACTGACACACATTCCTGCTCCATCCAGGTGTGCACTAACACACCTTCCTGCTCCTGCACCAACACACCATCCCTCTCCATCCATGTGCACCATCCTGCTTCATCCAGGTGTTCACCAACACACCATCTTGCTCCATCCATGTGCACCATCCTGCTCTATGCAGGTGTGCACTAACACACCATCCTGTTCCATGTGTTGGTTGGTGCAGGTGTGCACCAACACACCATCCCTCTCCATCCAGGTGTGCACCAACACACGATCTTGCTGCATCCAGGTGTGCACCATCCTGCTCCATCCATGTGCACCTTCCTGCTCCATCCAGTTGTGTACCAATTGCTCCATGAAGGTGTGCACTAACCTATGTTCCTGCTCCATCCAGGTGTGCACTAACACACCATCCTGCTGTATCCATGTGTGCACCAATATGCCCTCCTGTTCCATGCAGGTGTGCACCAACACACCACCCTGCTCCATCCAGGTGTGCACCAATTGCCCCATCCAGGTGTGCACTAACCCTTCTACCCCCACCCCATCCACCTCCATCCCTCCCATCTGTGCTGGGGATGCCCCCATCCCACTCTCCCCCCCCCACAGAGCTCTCTGCCCCCCAACACACCCCATTCTCTCCCATCCCATTGCCCCATATGAAGGCAGAGTGATCTCCATTGCCCCATATGAATCCCCGTGCTGCTATTCCTGGCTTTGCTCCTCCCTGCTCCCCCAGCGGCTCCTGCTTCACCCCGAGACGCGGCTGGAGCTCGTTCCCTTTCGCCCCCGGGGATGGGAGAGTCAAAGGATAAAGCTGGTTTTAAACGGAGAGAGAACAGGAAGAGGGAGGGAGGGAGGGAGAGCAGGGACCGGCACGACGAGAGCTGCCTTTGCTGTTTGTAGGGGTGGTAAACAGCTCGTGTGAAGGGAAGGGAGCAAATAGGGGTGTGTGTGTGTGTGGGGGGGGGGGGGGTGGTGTGGGTTAGAATTGCCCTGAGCCATAGGAGGGGATTGTGGGGTCGCTGCGAAGCGCCCTCACCTCATCTCCCCACCACGAGCCCGGCTAATGGATGCTGCTGAGCCGCCGCGTTTATTAATGCCCTTTTACGAGAGCATTAACAGCCCCTAATGACACCATTTGTGCCTTTTTCTCTCTTCCCCCCCCCCCCCCCCCCCGCCGAGGACGAGCGTTTCCATCCTCCTCCCTCGTGTCAAGCGGAGCTGGGACGCCTGATGTGCACGGGCTGCCCCTCAATACAGAGCCACGAACCTCCGTGCCCCCATTCCCTCACCCTAAAGAGTGCAAGAAATCACTTCCCCCCCCCCCTTCCCAACGCCATCCATTGGCAATAACCCGACCCCCCTATAGCCCCCTCCGGCTCTGTCTGCGTTGGGGTGGGGAGGAGAAATAAATACAAATAAATTAAGAAGGCGGTGAGTCACGTTTTGTTTCCCTCTTGGCCTTCTATCCTTATCTATATGCACGTATATACGTTCCCTCTGCTCCTCCCCCCCCCATCGGAACGATCCCATAGAGGGGAGGGGGAAGGGCAGGGAGGTGAGCGCAGCCCTTGGACTGGGAGAGGATGGGATGGAAAGTGGGTGTGGGAATTGGAGCAGCGGCTGGAGGGGATCCAGGACTAACACAGCGAGGTCGAAACCATAACAGTGCTGAGAGTGGGGCTGAGCTGCTGCCCTGGGACCCCCGGGACCCCCTATAACCAAAGGGGTTTGAATATAAGGGTGAGTTTTGTTTGATTGGGATTGAGCTCATCCCAAACCTCGGCCTTGTCCAGACCTGAGATCGTGAAGGAGAGAGCAAGAGAAACTCTCCACCCCATTAGTTCTGCATGGAGGAGTCCTTCATGGGGAGGGATAGAGGGCAGATATCCCTCAATGTTCCCTAATCCCAATGGTTCCCAGCTGAGCTCAAGCACCAAAACCGACTGATTTTACCCCAGGTCTGTGCCTTGACAACACTCCTCAATGAGGCCACCTTGACTCCTCAGTGGGGCCACCTTCATTCCTCAATGGGATCACCTTAACACTCAATGGGATCACCTTCACTCCTCTATGGGACCACCTTCACTCAATGGGATCACATTCATTCCTCAATGGGGCCACCGCCATTTCCCAATGGGACGTCACACCTCAATGGGACCACCACCATTTCTCAATGGGGCCAACAGAAAGATGTTGACACACCAATATGGGTTGGCTGCCCACCCTCACCACACAAATGAGCTGGGACTCATTGGGACCCCCCAAGCAATGTCCCCATGGGTGGCTCAAGGGGTCCCGCTGCCCACCTTGTGTCCCCAGCAGTCACAGGGCTGGGACGTGGCTCCAATGAGCATCTCCTTGGGTTTATGGGGTCAGTGCAGGAAGGATTTACCCCATCTGCATTTAGGACCATGTTAGTGACTGCAGCTCAGGGCAGCCATCCTATTTCCTTGCTTTAAACGGGGAAGGCCACCATAAAAATAGATTAAAAAATAAATATCAGCCACGGGTGTAATTCAAACCAAGGCTCATCTGATACACCCCAATGCCCCGGGGAGGGACGGGCTGTAGGGTTATTAAGCAAGCAGAATAAACACAAATCACCCCGGCGTTGGGCTCTTTGCAAGAGGTTTAATCTCAGAGAGAGGAGAAAGGTTTGCTCTGCAGCAGCTCTGCTGATCCTTGGGGTGTGGGTCAGACTCTCTATGGGGCTGGGGGGTGGGTAAAGCACTGTTGGACCCCCAGGAATGGGGTTGGGGTCGGGGTGGGGGGAAAGACACGGTAAGAGCAGGGAATGGAGTTGGAATGGGCACGGAAAGGGCTGGGGAGCAGTTCTCAGGAATGGAAAAGTCATCCAGACTTTCAGCTTTTCAGATCAGCTGCTTTTCCAGCAGAACATTTCCGGATGATTGTTGGAAAAACACCAATTTTTTTTTTTTTAGGCCTAATTCAGGCACTTAAAGGACCTGAGACTGATTCTATACAGAACCCAAAGCTACACCCTGCCCTGGGGTGGTGGGGGGGGGGAAGGACGCACCTATAGGGACATGGGGACACGGGGATGTTTGCACGGGTGTGTGCACAGCTCCAGCACGTTCCCAAGGGCTGTGGGGCACGTGTGCCAAAACGCCGCCCTCGTGCCCCACTCCATCCCCACACCAAGATCCGGGCTATGGGGACACAAAGAACCCCTATCTTACCATAGATTTTAGGGTTAGTGACCCCAGTGCTGCTCTTATTAAGGTACAAAGATGCCGAGCCCCATCCCAACCCTAAGGCAGGGGGGGAATGTGGCCCCACGTGCCCTAAAATCTCTCCTACACATTTTCCTTCTGTCTGATCCCCATCCCAAAGCTTTCCTGGGCACGGGGGCGGATCAAAGGCCGCGCGTGCCAACATTACGACTGCTCTGGGCCAAGTTGGCTATTTTGGAATCCCTAATCTGATGGGAGCAATGGGGAATGTGATGGAGGCAATGGGGAATGTGATGGGAGCAATGGGGAATGTGATGGGAGCAATGGGGAATGTGATGGAAGCAATGGGGAATGTGATGGAAGCAGTGGGGAATGTGATGGGAGAAGTGGGGAGTCGGATGGGAGAAATGGGATGGAAGCAATGGGGAGTTGTATGGGAGCAATGGGGGTTCAGATGGAAGCAATGTGGGTTCAGATGGAAGCAATGGGGAGTAATATGGGAGCAATGGGGTTCAGATGGGAGCAATAGGGGTTCAGATGGGAGGAATGGGGGTTTAGATGGGAGCAATGGGGAGTAGTATAGGAGCAAATGGGGTTCAGATGGGAGAAAGTGAGAATCAGATGGGAGAAATGGGATGGGAGCAATGGGGAATTGAATGCAATCAGTGAGGAATCAGATGGGAATAATGGGGAATTGAACAGGAGCAAGGAGGGATCTGAAGGGAGCACTGGGGAATTGAATGGGAGCAGTGGGAAATCGGACGGAACCAGTGGGGAACTGGATGGGAGCAATGGGGAAGTGGATAGTAGCAATGGGAAATCAGATGGAATCAGTGGGGAATGGGAGGGGAGCAGTGGGGAACCGAACAGAATCAATGGGGAACCGAACAGAATCAATGGGGAACCGAACAGAATCAATGGGGAATCAGATGAGAACAACGAGGGCAGAGCACGGGGGTGGCTTTTGCTTTTTCTTTCTGTTATTCTTTCTGTCATTTCATCATTTTCTTGCTGGCCAAAACTCCCCCCCCTTTTCACATCTGGGGATGAGGAGCTGCCCGGCCCCCGCAGAGCATCCGGGTGCCTCGGGCTCAGCCTTGCGGCCGCTTCCTGACAACAACATTTGGCAGCGGGCAGAGGGAGAGTCCAGCCCGGCCCTAGGGATGCAGCAAATTTGGACAGGAAACATCTCAAACTGGAGCGTTTCCCTCTGCTCTTAGTCTGTATTTTGCATGGAGGGGGGGGACCCTTGGAGGAGGGGAGGGTTGAGGCGTTGCTCGTTGAGTTTTTGCATTGGTTTGGGTGCTCAGAAAGAGGTTTTGTTCGCCCAACTTTTGCTGCTGCTGAGCACCCTCTGCTCCCCAGGGATGCAGGGCCGTGGGGTTCTGCATTGCTATGGGGCTCTGCAGTGATGTGGGGCAGCCCCATCCTGAGGCTGAAGGGTTAACAGGGCTGCGGTTACAGCTGCACAGAGGCTGCCAAGCCGCCGTGCCACGGACTTCCCTTTTTCCCATAAAAGTCCACCGGATCCCGGCTCCCACGGGGCGCACGCGGGGCGAGGAAGGAGGGGGCCTGGCCGCCCTACCTGGGGCGCATACGATGTTTGTGCAACAACCCCGCACTCCTCCCCCATCCAAAAACAATCAAACCACCCCAAAAACACCCATAGGTGGGGCTGGGTGATGCCTCCAGGCGTTGGGTTGGATGGGCTTGGAAGGGTTGGATGGGCTTGGAAGGGTTGGAAGGGATAGAGGGAGGGGTGGCGTTGGAGGTGACCCCGACCCTATAATCCTTATGATGGGGGTGTGCAGCCCGACTCAGATCCTTGCTGCTGGCTCTGAGCTCGCAGCTGTATCAGTTACAGCACAGACGAGATGTCATCACACCGAGGCTTGCATCAGAAGCATCTTGCAATGCAAAAGAAAAGCCAAATTTTTACAGCAGAGGTGCGCGCACACACACGGAGCGAGCCTGGGTAATTAACTTAATAGGTTTCTTACAGAATGCCCCGTGAGTGATGCTCAACATATTCAAGTGTTGACAAGACGGCACTGAACCCGACGCCTACACCATGGGCAAGCCAGGCAGCGAGCACAGACACACCTTCATTGTCTGAAACTTGTAGTAAAACTCAGAGCGCGTTGTGAAACGCGGCTGCACAGATGGGTGCCCGTAACCCTTCCGCTGCCGGAATCTTCCCTTTGGGGGAGATATGGGTTGATAGAAGAAGGAAAATCCGGGTGTCTCAAAGGGGTTCCACTCAGAGGAACCTCTTTTGTGTATGAGATGTGGTTTTGGTTGAGCTTTGTGTGGCATAAGGAAAAGGAAAGGTGGAGATGGGGTCATGGCTTGGTGGGCACGGTGGGGATGATGGGGTTGACTTGATGGTCTGAGATGTCTCTTCCAGCTTTAATGATCGTGTGATCCTAAGGGCACAGAGGCAATGGGTTGGGGTTGGACTCAACAGTCTTGGAGGTTTTCTCCAGTTCTGATCTTGTTCACACGGTGGGTGACTGGTTGGCTTGATGGCCTCAGTGGTCTTTTCCAACCTGAGTGACTCGATTGCATGGAAATGGTGGTGATGGGTCATTGGTTGGTGGTCTCGGTGCTCTTCCCCAGCCTCAGAGGTTTTATATTCTATGTACATATATATAGAATATTCTATTCTATAAACAGCAGCTGACAGCAACGCGGCACTGCGGGCTGAGCTCTCACAGCCACCCAAAAATCAAAAAGAAAAAGAAGTAATAAAAGCAAAACCAAAAGGAAAACAACCCATGGAAGAGAGATTTGTGGGGAAACCAGTTTGGATGGCGATATGTTGTAAGAGGCAGCAGAGATCCATCTCCTCTCCAGGAGGAGACTTGGGGTGGGATCTTGAGTCAGGGAAGTTGCCCAAGAAAGGGTGGTCTTTCCCTACAGGTTTCACCGGCTTGGGCAAGCGTTGTGCCAGCGGTGGGGACCCGTGTTGTACAACACGTGGAGCAATCACCACCACTGTCATCACTGTGTTGATGAGCCCCGAAACCCGTCAGCATCCCCCTCTATTGTGGGGCTGCTTCAGTTCTGCAGCCATTAGGCTGCACGGTGCCCAATGCGCGGGGCACCGGCGCTCAGGAATTAGGGATTTAGCTGGGAGTTAGCTGGGTATTGTTGGGGAATTAAAGGTTTACCTGAGCGTTGCAGATGGAGGCTTAGAGGTTTTACAACCGCTGTAGATTTACAGCCGGCAGAAGTTTCGACACAGGTTGGTTTGCCCCTGGCAGGGAGGATTTTGGCTGTGGTCACCTTGATGAAATGAGTGCAGGTGGGAACGGTGGTGAGGACTGAGTCCCACTCGTGCCATCACCGTGTGTCTCCAACCAACCCTGAGCCCTGTGGCCATGGAAGGAGCCCATCAGGCTGCTAAAGTGCCATCACCATGTGTCTCCAACCAACCCCGAGCCCTGTGGCCATGGAAGGAGCCCATCAGGCTGCTAAAGTGCCATCACCGTGTGTCTCCAACTAACCCCGAGCCCTGTGGCCATGGAGGGAGCCCATCAGGCTGCCAAAGTGCCATCACCGTGTGTCTCCAACCAACCCCAAGCCCTGTGGCCATGGAGAGAACCCATTGGGCTGCCAAAGAGCACCATCCAACCCCAACACCAGCCTTAGGTCAAAGCAAACTTTCAAGGGTGAAAGCCCATCAGGATGCAAGAGAAATGCATCCCAAAGCTTTGCAACACCAATGTCGCTCTTGTCCCGCTATCACCCCAGCAATGTGTGGTGGGGGAACGCACCCTGCTGCAAAACTCTCTCTGCAGCACCAGGGCCGGGCTGAGGAGCTGTGCAATGCCCAGCCCGGGGCAGCAGGCTCACCCACGCCCTGGGAGCAGGCAGCTCCTCTTGCAGCGATGCGGGTGGATAAGCCCTTGCGCAAGGAGAGGGGTGCGAGGAGGATGCGCGGCGCGAGCAGACTTGCATGGGATTGGGGCTGCCGGCGACACGGGGATGGATGCACAGCCCTATAGGGGCTGTTCAGGTGGACAGATGGGGCCAGGTGCCTGTCTGCACAGGCAGAGTGGTTTGCATGATCTCAATCAATGCTGAGTTCACACACGTTCCTGATGTGCAAAACAGGGAAAACAATCGATTCTGCCCCAGAAATGAGGGCATGAAAAATCACTGCTGGACCCAAATGAAACAGAGAAGAGATGGAAACCTTCTCCAAATCCTTTGGACACCTCACCGTTGTGGGATGGAGCATCCCCAGGGGCCTCCAGTGCTGGGTTTAGCCCCAAATCAGGCACTTTGCCCCCCTTTACAATGCATCACAAAGCATGGTGTCAATGGAGTGTTTCAGGGTCACATCCCCTGCTCTGTCCCCCTGCTCTGTGCCCGCCCACCCCCCGTCCCAGCTCCTTCCCACTCCTTTGGTACGAGGAGGTGCAAAATAAGTTGTTGTTGGTGATGGGGCCAGTGATTATTAATAATAACGCAGCTCTCCGTGCTCCAGTTTCCCAGCGCGCTGGCAGGGTGCCACCTGGGCCCGGTGATTTAGTGCAACTTAATTATTCCCAGCATTTCATCACCTCTTGTTTTTGATGTCTGTGTCTCCACCAGTGCCTCACCTTCATGACTAAGAGAACCACGGAAAAAGGGAGAGAAAAGGGGAAAAACCTTCAGCTGGGGGGGAAGGGAGGGAGGGCGAGGTTATGGGGGCACCTATGGGGGTACCCTTGCAATAGAGGACTTTGGGCACACCAACCAGGGCACAAACCCATAAGGGATGGACCAGTGCATCCCTTCCATTGAGATCTCTTTGCTCAGCCAAGTGCCAACCCGCTGTAAATAGCGATGCCTCCTTCCTCCTATCGTATTTTCCATCCATTCATTTCAAGGCGTGCTGGCAAAGTGGGTGGGTGTCAGTAACCACACTGTATAGGTGCAGAAGTGCTCGTCCCATGTGTTCAGGCACTGAGATGGTGTCAGGGCTGGAGCTGAGGGATCTCGCTGTGCTGATGAGGACCTAGTGCTGTCCCCAGCCCCATGGCATCACCCTGCCCATGTCACCATCCATGTGTATGGCAAGAGACTGGGAGCAATGGGATGCAGAGCTGCAAAGCAAGGCCAGGGTGCAAGGTTGGGAGGTTGGGATGGGGTGTAGAATTAGGATGCATGGTTGGGATGGTGCTGGGATGTGTCATTGGGCCGTAGCACTGGGATGCAGGATGGGATGATGCTGAATTTGGATGTAGCTCTGGGATTCAGGGGATGAAGCTGGCCAGTATGTGGGACCAGGATACAAAGACAGGATGGAGCAGTGGGATGCAGTGCTGGGGACAGGGCCAGGATGAAGGGTCAGGATATAGCACTGGGGTGTAGGGGCAGGATGCAGAATTAGGATATAGGGTTGGGATACAGGGATGGGATGCAGGACAGGAGGCTGTCTGGGATGTATAGATGGGCTGCAGGATGAGATGATGGCTGGGATGTGTCATTGGGGTGTAGCACTGGGATGCAGGGTTGGGATGCAGGACAGGATCGTGCCTGGGTTGCAGGGTTGGGATGAAAAGTTGGGATGCAGGATTGGGATGTGGGATGGGACGATGTCTGGCATGCAGGATTGGGATTTAACACTAGGATGTAGGGCTGGGATGTATCACTGGGGTGTGATGGGATGGGATGATGCCTGGGATGCAGGGTTAAGTTATAGGGTTGGGATGTAGGTTTGGGGTAAACAATTGGGATGCAGGATGAGATGAAGGCTGAGATGCAGGACTGGGAATGCAAGGTGGGATGAAGAGCTGGGATGATGCCTGGGCTACAGGACAAGATGTTATCTGGGGTTCAGGGTTGGGATGATGCCTGGGATGCAGGATGGGATGGAGTTTGGGATGCAGGATGGGATGCAGGGTTATGATTGGGATGGGATGCAGGATGGGATGCAGGGTTATGATCAGGTTGGGATGCAGGATGAGATGTAGGGTTATGGACGGGATGGGATGCAGGGTTATGATAGGGATGGGATGCAGGGTTATGATTGGGATGGGATGCAGGGTTATGATCAGGTTGGGATGCAGGGTTATGATTGGGATGGGATGGAGTTTGGGATGCAGGGTTATGATCAGGATGGGATGCAGGGTTGGGATGCAGGGTTATGATCAGGTTAGGATGCAGGATGTGATGCTCACACCATCAGGGCAAAGGCAGCTCAGCACGTCCCACCCCACACATCAGCTTTAGGACCACCGTGCCCACATCAGAACTCGGTGCCAGTTGACTCAGCACCCCAGGGAGCACCAGGGAAGTCCGGGCTCCACTCCAGGCCATATAAAACTCCACAAAGAGCCATCGAACTGAGGAGAGAGGGGATGCCAAAGCCATGGATATTCATGAAAAGAGGGGTAAAAAAAAATAAAAATTAAATAAATAAATAAAGAAAAACAGTATTTCCAGTATTTCCCTCTGTGCCTTTGGCCTGGTGCAGCCCTTCTGCTCACTGCTCTGTTTATACATGATAGACAACTAATTAACATCCAAGCCTCTTGAAAGGTCTTTTCAGAGGTAATGTACTGACAGAGGATGTCAGTGAGGAGCAGTGATTTGTCTAAGCAGCGATCACATTGTTTCAGACTGAATGAGGTGAATATTAAACTGCTTTAAATGCGCTCTTCATAAAGCACTAATTACATACTCCTGGGGGAGTACGGGCAAGGAATACTAAACAGCAGAAAAGTCAACAGTGCTTTTTATAGTACGTTGCTGGGTTCGGTGTTTTTTCTGTCTTTCTTTCTCCGTGAGCTCACTCTCCCTCTCCCTCCTTTACTGTACAATCACAGCACGCTGAAGAATACACATTTATAGCACAATGGTTCACGTCTAATTACATGGCAATCATTAGTTTTAACCTGGGTGCATTATATTTCCTTTGATATATCGTGCCCCCCGGCATCTCTTTGCATAGAACTCTTCCAATGGCATTTACTCCCCACCCATGGAAAAAAAAAAAAGGTGCTTTTTTTCCCCCCTCCTCTCCCCATCATTTGCATTTGCTTATGATTTTTTATTTCTCCCTAAACAAAATTGGCAGCAATAAAAGGGGCAAAGAGGGGAGGAGGAGGAGGAGGAGAAAATCCGCTTCATGGGAATATAGGAATCTGTGCGCTTTGTTATTACCAAGGTAACCCCCGCTGGGTTTTTGGGGAGGAAAGGAAGCACTGAATGGGGCAGGTAGGAATTGCTGCAGGTCCTGATGCAGCCCTAATACAGTTGATCCTACAGAGGGACAATGGGATGGGTCACGTCTATGGCCTTGGTGCAAAGGGCTCGTATGCTTAAGGGATGGATGGTAGAATGTGGACCTTACACGCTGGGTATGGATTAGAGATAGGATGGGGTGGGATTATTAGGTTTAGGGTATGGCAGGGATGCTAGGGTTCAGCTTAAATGCATAGGATATCAACCAAACACACAGGGTGCGAACCAAATACATAGAATACAAATGAAATATATAGGATATAAACCAAATATATGGGATTCAAACTAAATATGTGGGATACGAACCAGACATATGGGATACAAACCAAATATATGGGATACAAACCAAATATATGGGATATAAACCAGATATATGGGATACAAACCATATATATGGGATACAAACCAAATATATGAGATACAAACCAGATATACGGGATTCAAACCAAATATATGGGATATAAACCAGATATATGGGATTCAAACGATATATATGGGATACAAACCAGATATATGGGATATAAACCAAACACTTTGGTTATCAACCCAATGCACAGAGTGTGGCTCAAACCAATGGGCTTGGGTCAAGTGCATGGTGTGCATCTCAGCCACGTTAAGTACACAGATTTCATCTCAGACACAGAGAGGGTGGCTCAGATGTATGGAATAGGGTCCAAGCAGATGAAATATGGCTTATATGCATAGGTTTGGTGCTCAAACACATGTGGTATGGCTCCAAGATTTGGGGTATATGGCTCAAAGACTATGAGGTATCGCTGAAAGTCAGTAGGAATAGGTTCTGGCTGAAAGACATGGGGTATGGCTTGGATACATGGGGTATGGCTGAAAGATATGGGGTATGGCTTAGATACATGGGATATGGCTGAGAGATATGGGGTATGGCTTAGATACATGGGGTATGGCTGAAAGATAAGGGGTATGGCTTAAATACATGGGGTATGGCTGAAGGATATAGGGTATGGCTTAGATACATGGGTTATGGCTGAAAGATATGGGGTATGGCTTAGATACATGGGGTATGGCTGAGAGATATGGGGTATGGCTTAGATACGTGGGGTATGGCTGAAAGATATGGGGTATGGCTTAGATACATGGGGTATGGCTGAAAGACATGGAATATGGCCCAAAGACATCGGGTATGGCTCAGAGACATGGAATATAGCTAAGAGACATTGAGTATGGCCCACAGACATGGGGTATGGTCACAGACACGGGGTTTGGCTCACAGACACAAGTGTTGGCTCAGCTCTATAGAACATGGCTCCGATGCATGGATCACTTAGGTTTGGGCAACTACCCATTGGGTACAGCCCCAAACCCCCAAATTTGGCTCCCCAAAACCCACAGGTTGGCATAGAAAGACTGGGGACAACCAGGACCAGGCACTGCCTTCCTTCGAGGTTCAAACTTCATTGGAAAGGAGGAGTCAGGCAGCCCTTAGATATCTCTTTTTCTCTTTAAAGAACATGAAAGAATCTGATAATTACTTCTATCTACCACCCAACTGTACTAATTACCAACCTATTTCTTCACAGTATGACAGACACGGGCTCTCCAAAACACATAGAGATAAATTAGCACTAATTGGTTTTCCTCTGGCTGTTTGAATTAGTATTTAAAGCTCCAATTACAAAGCAGAATAATTACTATTAATGTCCTGTCGCAGTACAAAAGGCAGATATCTCGCGAACAAGTCCAGGTGTATTATTACACTGATTACCGAATATTTAACCTCACTCATTAAGACAAAGAGTTGAGGAAACTTGGGGGGAAAATCTGAAGAAAAAGGAAAGAAAACGGGTCCATAAGGCTCGGAAATGGGGGGCTCATTTTTCCCCCAAAGAGAGGAGTGTTGGGCAATGATTTGCACCTATTTCATCACCTGGGTAGGGAGAGGTGAGGGCGGCCCGGCAGTGCCATCTGCTGCCACCCACATGGGGAAACCATAGGGGACACCATAGGGGACACCACAAAGGACCCTATAGCTCATCCCGCAGCTCCATGAGCATTGCATGAAGCTCAGATCCAAGATCCCATACTGCTCCCATAGGATCTGGTCAAGGTTGGTGCCCTCAGTGCCACCACCATCTCTGTGGGGCAACCAATGGGATTTGGTGGAGGTTATAACATCAGTGCCACCACTATCCCCATGGGGTCACCAATGGGACTTGATAAAGCCTGTACCATTGGTGCCACCACCATCCCTATGGGGCCATCAATGGGATTTGGTGAAGGATGTGCCCTCAGTGCCACCACCACCATCCCTATGGGGCCACCAATGGGACTTGGTGAAGGTTATATCATCAGTGCTACCACCATGGGGCCACCAATGGGATTTGGTGAAGGATATGCTCTCAAAGCCACCACCATCCCTATGGGGCCACCAATGGGATATAGTGAAGGATGTGCCCTCAGTGCCACCACCACCATCCCTATGGGGCCATCAATGGGATATAGTGAAGGTTATATCATCAGTGCCACCACCACCATCCCTATGGGGCCATCAATGGGACTTGGTGAAGGTTATATCATCAGTGCCATCACTATGGGGCCACCAATGGGATTTGGTGAAGGATATGCTCTCAAAGCCACCACCATCCCTATGGGGCCACCAATGGGATATAGTGAAGGATGTGCCTTCAGTGCCACCACCACCATCCCTATGGGGCCACCAATGGGATATAGTGAAGGTTATATCATCAGTGCCACCACCACCATCCCTATGGGGCCATCAATGGGATATAGTGAAGGATGTGCCCTCAGTGCCACCACCATCCCTATGGGGCCATCAATGGGACTTGGTGAAGGTTATATCATCAGTGCCATCACTATGGGGCCACCAATGGGATATAGTGAAGGATGTGCCCTCAGTGCCACCACCACCATCCCTATGGGGCCACCAATGGGATATAGTGAAGGTTATATCACCAGTGCCATCACCATCCCCATGGGGCCACCAATGGGACTTTGGCTCACACCTTTAGGGCCATTGCTCTGTCTGGGTCCCTCCGATCTCCCAAAGCCCTGAGCACCACCAAGCACAGGGTTTGTGGGTGCAGAGCGATAGGGGGAGGACAGGGAGGGATTTCTTTTTGGGAGATCAGGTGGGAGGCGTGCGGGGATGCCAGCTGGCGATGGGCTCTATTTCTACTGACAAGGCTTTACCCTGTAGGTGTGAGGAATTCCAATTAAATATTCAGCCTATTTGTCTGTGTGTGGGAGAGGGTTTGCTGTGCAGGAGGAAAGCCTCACATTCAGCTCCGTAGTGAACCATTAAGAGAGAAATTAGCTCAGTTCATCAAGGGAAGCCAGCGGAGGGTTTTCCTCTCTCCTACCTTGTTCCGGCTCTCGTTTGGAAGCAGAGGGGAGAAAACACGGCTGTGGTTTACAGAAGGAGGGGAAAAAAACTCCTTTTTTAGGCTGTATTTCCAGCTCGTCCCAATGAGTGATCGATGCACTGGGAGAGGGGTCGGAGGGGCAGCGTGCTCGATGGTTTTAATTGCTCTCACATTTAGCGGCCACCTCCTTAACGAGTCATTTGTAAGGCTCTAATTAATCGCCTCCAACCAAAAGCCTTTGCCTTCGGGATGATCTTTTGAAGCCAACCCTGTAAAAGTTCAGGTTTTATTGATTGAGGGCCCTTTTGGCATTCGCGCCAGGAATCGATGGGGCAGCACCTGCCCACGCGTGGTCACCTGGGGATGGGCTCAGTGCTCCCCCCAATGCTCCACATCTGGCATCGTCCCATTGGCCCCAGTGTCCCATTGGGATGATTTTGGGGCTGTTTCCAAACAAAACTCCAACCAAACATGGAAGGAACCACCAGTTCCGAACCACCAATCTCATCATTCACTGGAACCCATCGCCCTTCTGCCCGCGTGGAACCATTTTCCAACTCAGAATACCCACATTTTAAATAGATCCCAAAGAAACAAAATTAATATTAAAGCCTCCCCCCCCTCCAAAAAATAAAGGACAACTTTAGTTCACAAAGCCACAAACAATCCCCTCGTTTCCCTCATGCACAGCGCCTGCGTTCCGTGGAAGGACAAGTTCCTTGCAATGGGAACCAAGCTGTAATTTCACTCTCTGAATGACGGGCATGGCTCGTAGGAAGGATCCCAGTTGGGAGCTGCTGAGAGCTGCCTTTAATCAGCCCCAAATCCCCACTGTAAATTCCAGGTGAGAAATTAATCCCTTCTGCCAACTCCTCCCATCCCACTGTGGGAACGGCCTCCCCTATAGGGACAGTTGGTTCTTCATCTGTGTCACATCCAGAACGAGCCCATCACCTCCCTACACACTGACCCCATCTCCAGCAAGGTGTAAAGGCTCACCCCATCCTCTTTATGGGATGCTCTTTGGCTTTGCCTATGCGTGATGTGGCAGCCACCTCTATTGGCTTTGGCCATCCCCATCCCGCTCTGTGTGTTCGGACCCAAAGATTTTGTCCTCTGGGGCAGCACCTGCAGATTCAGGATCAGGTTTAGTTTTCTATCTCTCTTCATACACTTTTTTTCTCCCCCCCTCTCCCTTCCTTCCTTTCAAAACCCGAAGCCAACGACTCCATAGCAACCCCGCAGCTCCCAGGGTCTGACTGCAGCGCTTTGATCGCGCTGTCGCTTCGTTTAAGGCGATACCCCTGTAGGTGTGAGGAACTCCAATTAAGCATTCCGCTGGCTTGCCGTGTGGGGGGACAGGCTCTGCTGTGGAGGAGGGAAGCCTCGGTGACTAATCGCTCAGACACCGCGTCTGTGGCACCAGGGGAGGGCAGGCAGAGGGTTTTCCTCCACCGTGCAGCTGCCTCTGCATTCCCTTTTCGGGTCTGCGAGGCTTCCAGGCGGAAGCTGGAAGGATCCCAAAGCATCTCCAAGCATGGCCGGGATCCTCCTGCGGACGGATGCTGTTGCAAAGAGGAAGCAGATACGGGAGGTTTGGGATGGTTTTGTGTGTTGCTCCGTGGGATGTTGGGATCTTCTTATTGCAGGGAGGATTTAGGGTTCACCGTCGTGTCAGCCGTGGGGTGAGCAGCCCTGATTGAAGGGGAACTCCCCCAGGCTTGGAAGGGCATCCCCAAATTTGAATGGACATCCCTGAATGTGGATGAGCAGCCTTAAGTTTGAATGAGCAGCCCTCAGTTCTGAATTGCTACCCTGCCTTTGGATGAGCAGCCCCAAATCTGGATGAGCATCAGTAAATGCAGATGCGCTGCCCCAGATTTGACTGAGCATCCCCAAATTCTGATAAGTGAGCCTAACTTTGGATGAGTAGCTCCAAATTTGGATGAGCAGCCCCAAATCTAGATGAGCATCAATTAATGCTGATGTGCTGCCCCAGATTTGACTGGGTATCCCCAAATTCTGATAAGCAACCCTAACTTTGGATGAGCAGCTCCAAATTTGGATGAGCGGCCCCAAATTCAGGCTGGTTTCACCAAACTTGGATGAGTATCGCTAACTTTGGACGAGCATCCCCAAATTTGGATGGTGGCCCCAAATTCAGACTCATTTCCCTAAATCTCAAAAAGCATCCCTGAATTCTCACCAGTAATCCTAACTTTGAAGGGCCAGCTCTGGGTGAGCATCCCAAACGTGCACACGGAACCCTGACTTCGGGTGAGCATCCCCAAATTCAGATAAGTATCCCCAAATTCAGATGAGCAACCCTGATTTAGTATGAACAACCCTGATTTCGGATGAGCATCCCCAGGTTTGGATGAGCACCCCCAGATTCAAATGAGCACAGACAGCTTTGCCTGAGCATCCCTAAATCCCAACCATCACCACTCAAGGAAGACACGCATCGCTATACATTGACACCCAACCCCTCTCCCCAAACCCTCTCCCCCCTCCACCACTCCTTTCCATCCCCATCCACACAGGGATCCAGCCCCACAGACTCACAGCACCCCATAAACCACCCCACACCCCATTGCCCTCAGTCAGAGCATCCCCCATTGCCACCACCCCCGTTGCAGGGGGAGGCGGGGAAGGGTACGGCCGTGGGCAGCGCAGGACGTGCTGTCCCTCCCCTTCACTTCCCCATGGTGCTTTACATAACTTCTGCTGCTTAGTCACAGCTTCGCCTCTTTTTTTCCCCCTCCTTTTTTTTGCCTTTTTGGAGCGATTTTCTCCGCCGCATCATTTCGGCAGGGAAGTCCCTTCCTTTCTCTGTTCCCGTGGTAACGGCACCGATTCGCCTTCCCGGTGATTCATGGCGGGGTGCAGTAGGAGTTCCCTCCTCCATCCCCGCACTCCCACACACGGCCCCATTAATCACCACTCTGCACCATGGAGGGGGGACGGGACCGTGGGAATCCCACTGTGCACATCCCATAGATCTCCGTGTGCTTCCTATGGATCTCCATGTTCATCCTGTGTAACCTCCGTATTCTTCCCATAGATCCCCAGGTGCATCCTACAAACCTCCATGTCCACCCTACACATCTCCTATATACATCTATATCCGTTCTATGTGCATCCTATAGATCTCTATGTGCATCCCATCCATCTCCATATACCCCATCAATCTCCATAGGCATCCTATACATCTCCATGTACATCCTGCACACCTCCATATACATCCTACATGCTATCACGCACATCTTACACATCTCCATGTGCATCCTATTTATGTCTGTGTACAACATATACATCTCCATACCCACCTTTGAAATCTCCCTTATCCCATACACCTCCTTTATAGATCCTATATATCTTCATGCACATCTCATACCTCCCCATATACATCTTATACATCTCCATACACATCCTATACATCCAATGCAAAGTATGTCCTTGCACATCCCATGGGCTCCATATAAAACTTCCATACACGTTCCATCCCCTATATACATAGATATCCATCTGCAACCCATCCCCTATGTGCACAGGGTCTCCATATACATCTTATAGCCTGTATGTATATGGGGTATCTATGCCCCTTCCATCCCCTATAGACATAGATCTCCATATACAACCCACCCCCTATATACACAGGGTCTCCCTACACTTCGTTGTCTGTGGGATCTCCATAGAGGGCTCATGACTAGAAAATAAAACCACTCTGCAAACCCTCCCCGTGCCATCCTGGTATGTTTTATCTGATTTATTCCCTCCTCGTTAAGAGGAGCTAATTAACAAACAGCCGTTTGGATAAACAGCAAGTGAGAGTGTTTGCAGCCTCGGCGTTATTGGATGGTGACGAAATGATTGGCCTTGGTGAGCTGAATGAAAGAGAAGCAAGCAGGAAATCCCTAAATCCACTTCTACCTGGTGGGAAATGGGAACACACGTTGGGGTTCCCTGTCCATGGGGTTGCCCCCAAGCCATACAGCTCCAATGGGAACACCCGGCACCCCAAGGTCACCCAAAACACCCCAACCAACCCAACATCTCCACTCTGGGATCACAATGAACCATGTCCACCAGGAGCATCTGGAACACGCAGATTGATCAGGACACTAACAACCCCAGATCTCTCTGGGGCAGCTTCAGACCAACAGCCCCTGGGAGAAAAGAAAGATTCCAACCATTAAAGGAAGAGAGAAGCTGCGGGATGCAGCCCCGATGACAGAAACCTCTTTGTCGCCGTCATAATCGTCTCTCCCTCCGCGGATCCTTGGCAATATAATGATCATAATCATAGAGTGCGTGTCTGTCTGCCTGAAAGCATCGCGGTTCTGGGGCTGGGAGCTCCTAGGTAGGGCTGGGACAAGGTTAGTGGGGCTGGGAGCTGGTGTGTAGGGTTGGGAGACGATGTGTAGGGTTGGGAACTGATGTGTGGGGTGGGCAATGATGTGTAGGGTTGGGAGAAGATTCATAGGGCTGAGAGAATATTCATAGGGTTGGGAGAAGATGTGTAGGGTTGGGAGCTAATGTGTAGGTTTGGGAGCTGATGTGTAGGGTTGGGAGAAGATGTGTAGGGTTGGGAGATGATATATAGGGCTGGGAGAAGATTCATAGTGCTGAGAGCTGATGTGTAGGGCTGCCAGAAGATGTGTAGGGTTGGGAGATGATATGTTTGGCCATGAGCTGATGTTTAGGGTTGGTAGGTGATACACAGGTCTGGGAGAAGATTCATAGGGCTGGGAGCTGATGTTTAGGGTTGGGAGAAGATGTGTAGGGTTGGACACTAATACATAGGGCTGGGAGCAGAAATGTGGGGCTGGGAGCTGATGTGTGGGGCTGGGAGCAGACATGCCCCCATGTTTTCCCCCTTGTCTCAGCCCCAGAATGTTTGCAAGCCTTACAAATGCCACATCCCAGTGTCGGTGTTCCCCAGGGTGCACCAAGAGCCACCCTTTACACTTCCTCATTTTAGTGGTGGCTTAGTGGGCAGGTTGGAATTGCAATTAAGTGAGAACGTTAATTACAAGGCAGGAGGGCAGGAGCCTGAGCTGCAGCTCTGGGAGAGTCCAGCAGTTGCTCACTCAAGGATAAACCTGTTGCATGCAAGGAGGCTCTGAGCAAACACGCATCCTCGTGCAAAGAGGCATCTGTGCAAACACATCCTTGTGCAAAGGCATGCAAGTGAAAACGTGCTTGTGCAAATAGCTGAACACACAAAGGCATGTTCAAGTTCAAGCACAGGCACTTGTGCAAACCCGCATTCCCCTGCAGGCAGCCCTGCAGGCGCTGTTTTTTCCCACAGCAACGGGAAGGCAGCACTTTGCCCTAACGGTGCCCAGGAAATTACACAGATTAGAAGCTCCATTCTTTGGCACTTCAGGCCAATCATGTTCTGGTGCTGTTTTTCCATCAGCACTGAGTTGCTGCTGTCGCATTGTTCCGGCCTGGCGGACCCTCGGGCGGCATTGTGCCTTACAGTCACTCACGCTGTTGACTAAAGCCTATGTTTAAAGGTAATATAAACAGTTCAAGCTTTAAAATAAGGCGGATCTATAATTCCTATACGGACCTGCTGAAGCTGGATTTGCCACCAATGAGCCCCAAAGCCATTTTCTCCTCGATATTTGCTGACAGTGGCAGCAATTAAAGCCCATCTACCTGCAGAGCGACGATGAGCAGCAGTTGACGCTCAACTTTGCAGCTGTTGAACACCCAACCTCACCCCCAAAATGAGGGAGAAAACCCAACAGAGAAACCATCCCCTAACAGCAAACCTGCCGTGTGGGTTTCTTTTCCTTTCGTTTTTGTTGTTCTTTTCTTTTCTTAATAATTATTAATAAAGCTTTCATTAAAAGGCAGCGACGCAAACTCGCACCGGGGAACCGAATATTCCAAGTCATCAATTAAAACAGCTTTGCTTTCTGTTCTTTCCCTTTCAGTCGCTCAGTGCCAAAAAGTAGAGGAGAATGAGCCCCGGAGAGACGGAACAACACCCCAACAATTGCACCATTGCTCTGCAAGTCCCCATTGCTGCAATGGGGACCAATGGGGGAACAACGCCGAGTCCCCAATAATTGCATTGCTGCTCTGAAATTCCCCATCATGGAGACCAACGATTTTGGCTGTTTCCCCATCAATTGCATTGCTGCCCATTGAATCCCCATTGCTGCAATAGGGATCGATGGGGACAGGGATGCTGATGGTGTCGGGGTAGGGATTGGATCCTCCCTGTCCCTGCAGCTCCAAGTCCTGATGCTCTGCTTCTCCCCAAAGGAGCATTCCACTGCTGGCAGCTCCCTGGGGCAGCTTTCCCACACCCACCTCTTCCCGCAGGCAGAGCTCGCATACCCAAAACCTGATTTCGTTTATATATATATATAGACTTTTTCTTGCTAGAACCCAACCAAAAAGCATCTCCTTCCATTATTATATTTAGAACCATGGAATCATCTCATAGAATACCCTTAGGAAAGGACCCCTAGGGATCACTGACTCCCCAGTTCACCTCCATGCTGACTGCACCCCCGGCACACCCCAATCACCGCAGCCCTTTGGTTTCCCCAGCAAAACCATGGTTACATCCACGGCACTTCGGATCAGCTCAGCTCTGGCACTGCACAAAGAGAGAAGTTTCCTTCTGGGTTCTTGCACTGCTCTCCCTTTGGGTTGGGGACAGGACTGGGGACAGGGTTGGGAACCCCATTGGGGTGCAGGGATGTGAGAACCCACCGCAGCTCCTCCTCAGCTTCTTGTCATGTGAAAAAATAAAGCCCTCAAATTTTAAGGTTAATAAAGCCCTTGTTTGCTTAAGATAGCACCTGTTTCTATGGTGACACTTGCAACCCAGAACCTGTTTATCAGCGTGGTGACAAACGCAGGCGCAGGAAGAGACCGATGGTGGCATTGGGACATTCAGCACCGAGGACAGCGCATTGACCCCAATGCCGACCCTCAACCCATCCTACCAACCCAACCCAAACCATTTCCAAAGGGAGGAACCAACTCTAAGTGTTGAGCTGAGGGCTCCTATTGGCACTTTCTCAACCCATTGGCTTATGATTCAGCCCCATCCCCTGTTGGGTGCCCACTTCCACACCGCTCCGTGCCTCAGTTTCCCCACAATCCCCCCACCAGGAGGTGGGTGCGGGTATGACCGAGGCAGCGCCGAGCCCCGCTCCGCCCCATCTCAACGCAGGGTTTGGTGGCTGCCAGAACTCGTTTCCATAACGACTTTCAGCTACAAACATATTTGGATAAAAATAAAGTTCAAGCGGCGACGCTGCGGCGGAGCACAAATCTGCAGCTCCCGAGGAGGGGGATAACTCTGGAACGCTCTCCTTCCCCTGGGCAGGATTTTCTCCCTTCCTTTGCTGCATATGAAATGGGAATCCATGTTTACTGGGTGGTTTTGCCATCCGGCCCCAGCTCTGCATTGCTACCTGATGCTGCGCGGTGTACGCGGGATAATGTGATAAATTCATTTCCAATTCGCTGCATTATCCTTTGAATATTTTAATGACTCATTGAATGGAGTTTAAAAAAAAAAAGAGAGAAAGAGAGAGAGAGGAAAAAAAAAGGCGATTTCAAATGAACAATTATGCTGCATTAGAGTAAAGGCTGATTATATTTAAACACTGCTTGCACGGATAACGGGACATATCGACCTCCGCCTATAAGAGCTAATTTGGCTCTTATCTCTAAATAATTTTACACTGCAAATTACCATGAAAACCTAAAGGGCTTTAAAAACATTCATCAAAAGATATTATTCCACTTTGTAGCAACGTTTTTATTTAAATTATTTTGAATGGGAGCGAAAGCATCTCGCTGGAGCCTGACAAGTGGAGCAGCGGTGCTGCTGTTGACAATAAGGAACAGTGAATGGGACACATTGGGGATGGGGTGCTCCAACCCCAATTTTACCCTTTGGGACACCGACCCTAAGTGGGCCCTGTTGTGGTTTTATGGTTTTTTGTTGGTATTTTACATCAGAATAGGTCCCCAACCTTGGTGGTGTGTTGGGGTGTTGTAGTTTTAATGGAGCGCTGACAGATTTAGGTTTTAGGATGGTCACCCCTTGCCTACAAGATGCCTTCAAGGAGCAGTGCCCAATGGTGAGCTCATATACATAGGCGCAGAGATGCCATATGTATGTATGGGTATCCTTATATGCATCTTTATATATAAGGAGATCTATGTACCCGTTGCATAAGGATGGAGCACGCTGAATAACTGCAGTTGAGGCCAATCATAGAATCATAGAGTCACTCAGGTTGGAAAAGACCTCAAAGATAATCAAGTCCAACCTCAGCCTGACCGTAATATCCCAACTCTAACAACCCTCTGCTAAACCACATCTCCGACCACCACATCCAAAGGGTTAAATGGAGACGCAGCTTTCGGCGGTGCCAAAACCATCCCCCAAATTCACCTTTTCCTCCCTCAAATCCATTCCGCTGCTCAAACAGCTCCCTCCTCCCACCCCGCAAAGGAGATTTCCAGCCTCAGAGCTGATTCGCTCGAGGAAAACGCAGCGCCTCCCAACCATTCGTGCTGCCTGTAATCCCCCATCTCTGCTCAATAAAGTTATAAAAAAAAAGAAAACACAAGAAAGACAAGAGAACCACAATAATTAGCAATAACGAACGCCTCGGAAGGAGCCGCGTGCAGAAGGGAAAACAAGAGCTCGAGTTTTTTTTCCCCCTTGCGTTTAGTAAATATTAAAATTAATGAGAGACTTCCAAGACCCTGTTGTTAGAAATGCAGAAGGGCTTCTGTGGAGGATTATATATATATAAAATAAGGAAAAAAAAACAGAAAGAAAGGCCTCATACTCAAATCTCTGCAATCATTCCCAATGTTTTATGGTTGAGGTTTTGTTTTTGTTGTGTGTTTTTTTTTTTCTCTCCTGTATTTTTTGTTTTTTCCATCCAATTATGAAAGTATTAATATCTAATTTTAATTTGCTCAATATTCCCATTAACCATAAAGAAAAAGAAAGCAAAAAAGCCTAATTAAGGTATCTGTACAAAAAGCCCTCAGCAGTAATTTCGGAGAATAATAGCGGAGAATGACGAGATATTTCTTGTTAAATGCGCACTGCAAATTAATTGATATCTTAATTAGGCTTCAGATTATTAGTTAGATTGATTCAGAGCTGAAACGTTGCATCTTTCAGGAGATAAGAGGAGTGGAGAGCACGGATTCACCCAAATCTCTCCCATAGCAAAGATGGAAGGGTCCCCATCCATTGCCCCAATGAAAGATATGGGATTTGGCACCCAAAACTGGGGAAGATATGGGATTTTTGCACCAAAACTGCTGTTTTTTCCCCCCTTCCCTTCAAGATTTTGAACAAAATTGATGTTTTTTCCCCCATTCCTCTCCCAAAATAAGCCAAAGACTCTTGTGAAAGAGAGCAGATAGAGCTGTGGGTGAGGAGTCTGCAAGGTGCAATTATTTTTTGCAGTGTTTCATCAGGAAAGGGTAAAAAACCATAAAAATGGGGAAAGAGTGGGGTGGGGGGTGAGGGGGGAAGAAAGAAAAAAGCAGCAATATTTTAATCCCAGCCTCACTCAGTTCAGTCTCAATAAGGTCTCCCCTACCCACACATCAAGAGCCATTTGTGTTCCTCCCCTTTGGGATCTGACCCATGGATGGTGCCCCATAGGGTGCAGCTGTGGGGGTGTCACTGCCCTCCCACTTGGGGACACTCACAGGGACGTCGGTGAGCAGCCAGTGCCTCCAGAAACGGTTCCGGGGGTTGGCTCTGCTGGGAGCATCGGGGTCCACCAGCATCACCACGTACTTCTTGTTCTGCAAGAGAAGAGAGCATTGAAGCAATGGGGGGGCAGGGGGTTGTGTGAGCAAGGAGCAGCCTGCATTGCTGCTTTACACCCTTTCCCATGCATGCACGAGCAAGGAGAATGCGAGGCATGGGGAACAAGCAAGGAGGGGAACGCGAGGCAAAAGGGCTTTGAGGAAGGAGAAGGGTGTTTTGGTGCACATCCAAATAAGTGCACTCAGGATTTCCCCCCCCCCCCCCCGACCCTGTAACACAGCACAGGGCTTTCTGTTCTTCTACAATAGGATGCCTGGATATATCCTGAAAGCAATGCCCAGCTATGGGCACCCATGGGTGTCCTGGATGCTGTATAAGAGCACCCAGCTCCTTACAGTGCCACCAGCGCAGGGATTTGGGTCCCTGCAGGTTTGAAGTGACCTCTGGAGGTTTGTGGGAGGTTAAATCTGATCTGCAAGGATTTGGCACGACCTCAGGAGATGGATTATCCTGCGAGCAGACGGATCAAAGGACCTCTCCTAACCAGACCTCCAGGTGCAACCTCCAGGGGCTGAGATTTCAGGGAACCACTGCAGGATTGAGTCACAAGTTCTCATTCACGGAGCCAGAGCTCCCTATCTAAATCCCCCCCCCAGTGCCTTGGGAAAGCAGGCAGGGATTGCACAGTGGGATCACAGCACCTCTGCTCCATTCCTAAACCACGCTCTCAGTGCCCTCCAACTCACCGTGCCCCCAAAGCCAGGCACGGCTCAGCCCTCAGTGCAAACCGCAAAGCGCCACCTCCACCAAAAGAACCATTTTTAGCAGCAAAACTTGGCCTGAAACCCACCGAGCCCAAAAGCTTGCAATCCTGTACTGATGCAACCTGCCCCAGAGCAAGGTGCCGTGCCTTAATCCCAGCTCGGTTCACTGCAATCCCTTTGCAACGGGCTCACGCCAAGCTTGCAGATGTGCACCCCCCCAACCCCATAAGATAAATGGGTCACTATGGGATGGAGATGGGAACATCACAGCTGCAGCATCACCCGAAGCATGGCAGAGGAGAGGAAATATCTTCATGTCGCTGCCGAAAATGGGAAGGAGGAGGGATTGAGAGGGGGGGAGAGAGGAAAAAAAAAAGCCCAACAACCCCAAAACCCCGCTCGGCAAGTGTGAAGGAATTTGAGCTCTAACTTTAGGGAGGGTGCAGCGCTGAGCGCGGCGCTTCTGAAGCTCTCGTTTCTCCTTCGGAGCCCAGCTGGTGGGAACAGAACGTGTAGTCATGGGACTGTCATCGTGTGCTGTCCAGGTTAACATGTAGCATTTCTATTACTATTAACAGACTTTCTGCTCCTCGCTCCATCTGTTCTTCGAAATAATTGCAGTTGTACAGACCATGCCTTCGCTGCAGGCAGGCTCTGGGGAGAGGGTAGCGCTTTTATGCACAAAAAAAAAAAAAAAAAAAAAAAGAGAGAAAAAAATAAATAAAAAAAAAAAGAGGAAAAAAATAAAACAAGTGTTAAAAAATAACAGCAAACACGAGAATAGAGTGCAAGCGGAGTTAGCAGCAGGCTCGCAATTGGGTACAGATTGTGGCCTAGAAAGGTGCTGTGCACGCGGCGCAGGGCAGACCCCCACGGGGATGGGCGCTGGGTCGGTCCCAAGCACGGATCCTACTTGGTGCACCAGGGCTGTAAGGATAAAGGAGGGGTTCTTGCACTGGGGAGCAGCACCCTGTGCAGCCCCAGAGATGGGGTTTTGCTGCTGCAGCCCCACTGCGGAGCAGAGGGGTTGGTTTCCTAATCATGCAATGCTTCCCGCTATGGGCTCACGGCGCTGGGTGACACTGTGCAGCGTTGCTGCTCCGGGGGTTTTGGGGAGGTGGGAAGGAGATCTCCACCCCAAATCCTCTTTTAGAACATGCCACACTTTGCTCAGTTTTGCCAAGGCAACCGAAAACCGTTTGGGGTTCCAACAGAAGAAATAACTCCTTGCAATGCGCTTCCTATTCAACTGCCCCTCCCAGCCCTGCAGCAAGAGGCCGGCTAAAAACCCAAAGCACTGTCCCATCCCCAAACCCCAAAGCATGTCCCAAAGGGAGCAGGGAGCAGCACCGTGCATTGCTGCAGCAAAGCATGCAGCTCCCGTTGCGCATCCAATCCTCTGCCATCATCCACAGGTTGGGAAACACAGGGAGTGGGATGAGAGTGGGAGAGGGGGATTTGTGTAGCGGGATTATGGGGAACAGAGCAGGAATTAAGGATTTATCCAAAGGAGAGCATGCAGGGTGCTAAGCCACACACATGTACAGCAAGCAGTTTCCTTGGAAACGAGCACACATGGAAGCGGCACACATGCAGATCCAAGCGGGCGACGACATTTCCCCAGCAGCCAAAGTGGGGTTTTGGGGTTGGGGATGTGGGATATGATGTGAGATGCAATGGGATCCATGCTTTGCTGGCCTGGATGCAGGGAAATTTGGTCTTGAAGGGAAGAAGCCAAGCGATGAGCAAAGCCACGTTGCAACATGTGCTGCTTGGAACAAATAAAGGGTCTGCTGGGCTCAGGAGCAACCCAGTTGGGGCTGACTTTGAGCAACCTACAGCACATGGGATGTGGTCCATGGCACAGCGAGCAGCACAGAGCTCACTGCATGCAACTGAAGCGCGAGAGGGGAAATGCATCCCATGGCAGCTCACAGATGGAAAAAGAGCTGCAAGGGTGTGGGATGCAGGACGCAGGGTTGCAAGGTGTGGGATACAGAATGTGAGATGGGAGATGCAGGATGCAGGGTTGCAGGGTGTGGGATGCAGAATGCAGGGCTGCAGGGTTGCAGCGTGCAGGATGCAGGGTGTGGGATGCAGGGTGCAGGATGCAAGATGGGCAATGCAGAATATGGGCTATGAGATGGGCGATGCAGGATGTGAGATGTAAGACATGAGATGCAGGGTGTGGGATGCAAGGTGCAGGATGTGCGATACGGGATGACAGATACACGATGAAGGGTGCAGGATATGGGACGTGGGGTGCAGGGTGCGGGATGTGGAATGACGGATATAGGATACTGGGTGCAGGATGCTGCCTGCAAACCATGCAGAAGCCAAAGCTGCCGCTCCCCCTGCGTGGTGGAAGCACCACAAGCGCCAGCTGAGAGCTCAGAGTCAATCTGGGCTTTTTTCTTGGCTCGTCCCCAGTACTAAAAAGTTTCTATAACGGGCACGTAGTTAGCAATTCTGCTGCTGATGCTTCGCCAAAGAGAGATTCTAGCTCCTTCTCCCGTGGTTAACAGGGGGGGTGAGGCAGGCGAAAAAAAACCCTGTTTGCAGCCGAGTTGGGTGTTGTGGGAGCAATGTTTCGAGGTGGTTTTTTACCTTTCTAATTGAAACCAGAGCCTCGCTGCTTTCCCCGTGCAAAATAGGTCAGCAATATTAACCCTCCTCAGCAGGACTTGCCCAAGGGGACATGTGGCACAATCTCAGTGCTTGACCCAAAGCATCTCACCCCCCCCCACCTCACCCTGCACTGCCCAAGGGAACTTCATTGACTTTCTAACAGGCTTTGCCCCCCCTGCTCCCTGGGGAGCTGAGGCAGCCAAATATTTATGCAGCCCAATGTCCGGATAATAAGGGATTAATGCGGGGTCGTTCCGGTGAGCGCGTCGATTTGTAAGGCTTATTCCCCAATGGAGGCCCTTTGGGATGGTTTGGGAAATGGGTTATTTGCTCCGAAAGGAGTGCAGCTTGCTTTCCCATGCAAACATCCCGCATTCAAGGTGCAGCAGTTCAACAAACAGGGTGAGCTTCCACTGGGTGCATACTCTATAAGAACAGATTTATTTGCAGCAGAGCCAAGAGGTGCCCATGCAGGCAGTGCACACTTTTAGGAGGCAGGGGGGCATTGTGTTGTACCCCTTGTTCACAGACCCCATAGCAATGGCTTCCCCAAAACTGGGCTCCATTCACACCACCATCACCATGGGACGCAACCCCAAAGCAAGGACCCAGCAATGGGGACATTGCAAACCCCATTGCTACCACCATCACCATGGGACGCAACCCCAAAGCAAGAACCCAGCGACGGGGACATTGCAAACCCCATTGCTGCCGGGGAGATAAATCCACCACCAAAACAAGAAACACAAACTAAAGTACACTGTGCCACCCATTCCCTGCATGCTCCGTCCCCACTTCTCCCACATCTATTTATTCACATGGGAAGGCAAGATAATGAGCTCTTTGCTAACGAGCATCCCCATCTCGGAGCCGGGACGTTGGCCATTGCTCGGGACCGGCCGTGCTGGGATCACCACGCAAGGAGGAGGTGGCAGAGCACAGCTGTCCATCCCAATTACCATCACACGTGGGGACACATGGGCTGGTGGCGTTTGACATTTGCTGCACAATATTTTGATGCAAAATGGCACCTCCGTCACAAATTATTTTGCAAATCTTGGCTTGGGTCTGGGTGGGTTTTTATATGCACTCTGTGTGTGTGTGTGTGTGTGTGTGTATGGATTGTTTTGCTGGGGAGCGTTGCACAGGGGGGTGACATCTGATGAGCCAAAGGGAAGGTCCGTCGCTTCGCTGTTGCATGCATGCCATTGGGTTGGCCAAAAAAGCAAACAGCCTCATCTCGGCAGACCCCACAATAGCATTTTCCCCTTTCTCCATGCTTATTTTTGTGCAAAGGGATAGAGCTGAAGCATTGCCATCCCCATCCTCCCCCCACCCCAGCATTGAGGTCAGGGTCGCGGGTCTGGGAACCGCTGCACCCGATGCCATCAGACACCTCGGGAAGCTGAAATGACTTTAAATGCCTAAACATTTTAAAACAAACCCCGGAATAATTCAGCTCCAACTCCTCACCCTCTTTCTCTCCCTCTCCCTCCCTCTCTCCCATTTTTACGGTTTCCAGAGCTGTTTTACGCCTCATTACCTGCACACTGTGAGTGATGTCTGTCGGTCCTAGAGCTGTAAATACCTTAAATCATGCTTCATTAAGAATATCTATGGTGCTATTAAAGAGCTATAATAGACAACGAGTTAACAGATGATTAAATATGAACTCCATTTGTGTCACTCACCAGCGTGCAAGGAAGAGGCTTTAAGTTTCTAAACTCGCTCTCATTATCTGGCAAAGTGCGACTGGGGGGAGCGCACTGGGATGCTGGCACGGGCACACGAGCATCCCACGGAGGCTCTGAGATGACAGTGAGGAGAGCCCTTGGCCGGGCAAATAGAACTCGATGACAAAAGTGACAGATTGGGTTCTGGTGCTGGGAAGGCAGGAATTGGAAAAAGAAACAAAATAGAGAATGGAGGAGGATGAGGATGGGATGGGATGGGGGTGAAGTGGGATGAGATTGGGTGGTGTGGGATGGGATGGGGATGGGATGTTGGGATGAGATGGGATGAGCTGGGATGAGATAGAGTAGTATGGTGTGTAATGGGATGCGGATGAGGATGGGATGGGATGAGATGAGATGAGCTGGGATGAGATGGAGTGGTGTGGTGTGGGATGGGATGGGGATGGGGTTGGGGATGGGATGGGATAGGATGGATGAGATGGGATGGGGTGGGATATGGTGGGATGAGATATGAGATGCAAAGAACTGCTGCCTTTCCCAATAAACTAACACCACGTTGCAAAGGAAATGAATAATAATAATAAAAAGCACAAATCCAACAATAATTAATAGCATTAAAATCCCACAAGCACACAAAATACCGGGGGGAAATTAAACAACGAGCGCTGCGTTATTTTCTGGATTGAATTCTGAGTCTTCTAAATGGAAAGCGCCTGGTGCTCCGCCAGCTACTCACTTCTCATTCCCCTGCACACCTCGACCCCCAGCCCTGACCCCCACGGACCCCCACCGCCCCCGGGGCCGTGCGGGAGGATGGGGGTGCTGGGGGCCGCGGGGGCTGGTAATTGAATCTCAGCGTTTCTCTGCGACCGGGCGATTAAGCGAGCTGGAAATGCCATTTCCGAGGCGTCGCGGCACCGATGCGCCCGCAGCTCCTTATCATTTGCTGCTGTCCTCTCTGCTCCCCGCTGCCTGACCTCGCCTCGCCACCAGCCCTGGGGTCAAGGGAAGAAATTAATGCCGGAGCCCCTGGGGAGAGATGGGAGATTGCAGGAGGATGAAGGATGAGAGCAGAGCATCCAGCACAGGAGCGTCTTTGGGAATGCACTCGTGGTGTCCTGAAGCGCTGCAAGAGCCTTGAAGTGACGCGGTTTGGTGGCACGGTGGGGATGGGTTGGTGGCTGGATGTGGTGATCTTTGAGGTCTTTCCAACCTCATCAATCCTATGGGCATGGATAGGGTGGGTTGGGGTCTTGGTGGTCTTAGCTCTTTTCCATTCTGTGGCTATATGGGCACAGTGGTGGTGGACCTGATGATCTCAGTGGTCTTTTCCAACCTCAATGATCCCACGGTCCTCTGAAAACCCACCCCGGTGTTCCACCACCTCCTGCTGAGCCAACGCAATGAGCTGCTTTGGCAAAAAGGGCTTGGAAACAACTCCATGCCAGAAACAGGAGAGAAGAGCTGCTCAGCTCAGAACTTCCCTCCCTAGTAAAATATTTAATAATAAACTCACAACAGAAGCCAACTGTCTCTTGGATATGGTTTTCTTTTGGAAGTTAATAGGATTTTTATTCCAATCCAAACTCTTCCCCCCCCCCACTTAATGTATGTTTTGTCCTAATATCTCCATCTTGTCATGCCAAATCAAACACAAACCCTATGGATGCAGCCTGGCCAGGAGCGACGAGCGCCCGTGTCACAGCGCATCCATCTCCAGCACGAAGACACCAGCCCCGATCGCTTCGTTAATCAATACCCCAAAGCCTTAAATAATATTTTAAGTGATAAAAAAACGTCCGCCTTAACGTGTTAATCTCCACGCTGCCTTCTTGCTTTGAAATCCCCCCCAAAAATAATAATAATAAAAAGGGAAGCTTAAATGAATCCTATGAAAAGGAACAGTGCATCATTAACGCAGCCAGATCCGTATCGCAGCCTGCAGCAATTACCGGCCGGTGAAACACTGCAAGCTGTGAAGAGCTTTCATTACTGGGGGTGCTGCAGGTCGCTCACCTCTGTCCAATCTCATGCTAAAACAAGCGTTTTCTGCACCACGGATTCCAGCTTCATTTAAATCCGTAATTGCTTTGATTTGGGTACATATGGAGTGCGGGGACTTCATGACTGGGAAATCTATTAGGCAATAAGTTGGTGACTTTTAGGGAGAGGCAGCGTCGCTGTGTGGCCTGCATCCACCCCAAGTCAGCGGGGGGGGGGGGGGGGGGGTGCGTGGAAAAAGGCATTTTTCCAAACCTAGAACAAATAGATTCCTCCTTTTTACCCCCTTATTTCCCAGGGGCAAGGATGCTCACTCCTAAGGCAGGGTGCTCACATTGCAGTTCTCCCCTCTGCCATCCTGCAGGTGGGATGGAAGCACTTTGGGTGCAGTTTTCCCCTCTTTACATACCAGGATGCACAGGGGTTTCCCCTACCCTTGCTTCAATTCAATTTCTTATGTGTATTCCAGCAATGGGCAGATCCACCCCGCCAGCATCCCCAATCAATCAATCAGCTATTGATCAAGCTGCGGCTGATAGAGCTGTGATCAATCAAGCTGCAATTAACACCTTTGCACAATTCCTAGGGCGCATCCCAACGCTGTGCATTGCACCGAGGATGCGTTGCAGGAGCAGAAACAAAAGCCCCTGGGTTGGTACCCATCCCTGCACATCCTGCCTTCCAGGAGAGCATTAAACGATGCGATTAACATCTGTCACGTGTGCTCCACTCTCTATATCAGTCTCTCCCGGGGGAAAGAGCCGCACGTGCCGAGGAAGGGTTTGTTTTGGTGGGGTTGCATTAAGGTTCTTTTCCAAGCGCACAGTTGTGGGGGTGAGGATTCATCCTGTGTGCAAAGCACCCCGGTATAGGGATATAGGGATGGGGATGGGAGCTGCAGCCAAACCCTTATTCCTCCCTTCCCAATAGCTCTGCGTGTTTCCATCCATGCCCTCTCCACCCTGCTGCCATTGAGCAACTGCTGATGGCCAAGCATGGCCCAGCCCTATTTGAGCCCCAAAAAACAGCCCCAAATTCCAGCACAGAGCCGGTGCAGGTGTGGCGGGGCTGCTCCCATTCCTGGCAACACTCAGCATGGATTTCAACACCGGGTGGGGATGATGCAGTTGGGAAGCCAACAGCGATGCCGTAACCCGTGTTTGTAGGAGAAAGGGGGACAGAGTGAAGCAGGACAGTTCAGGGCTGATTGCATTTCAACCAGGAATGGATGCTGGAGGTGAGAGTAAAGCAGGAAAGGCAAGGAGCGCATGGAGGTGCTCCATGCTTGGCTCCCAAAACACTCCCCAATGGGATGTTGGCTCTGCAATGCAACAGCCACCAAGTTTTGGGTGTCCACCGATGTTGGGTGGGATGCAGAGTGCTACCACAAAGCCAGGACCCTTCTAATTGATTTCTCTATTTATATCCCTGGCTCTAATTGCAATACAAACACTTGGTGATGCGATTATTGTGCACACAAAGTGAAGGCAGCGGAGGGTTGGATTTCTTCATATCTTGTGGTGTGTGAAGGAAAGGGAGAAGAGCACAGATTGCAGGTGATAAAGCCCCGTTCAAGGTGGGCTTCTTTGTGGTGCTGCTTTTTTTCCCTTCAGCTCAATATACTGAAAGCAAAATCCTGCCTTAAAGCAGCTCATCTGGGGGTGAAATAATCCACTCAACATTAGATTATCAACCAGCGCGCATTTGCATTAGAATAGGACAGCGGAGCTCCCGGGATAGAGAAAGATCCACCCTGGGAGTTTGAGCTATAAAACACGCAAAATCAGCAGAAATAGGGGGTAAAAAAAAGGAAATTGGAAAAGAAAAGCAGTGCTAAGATGCAAAGCATCACAGCCCGTGTCCCCAAGAGGGGTGACACCGTCCCAGAGCCACCCAGTGGGACACAGGGCGGGCGCAGCTCCGTGCTGCTCACCTTTCCTACAGCTGTCAAAATGAAGCCATTGAGGCGCTGCAAATGTGACGGTGTCCTCAGGCTACAACGGGAGACATGGGCAAATTAATGAGGATGTGACAGAGTTTATGGGTCGGATTAGACTCCTCTCCCATGTCCGTGCTCAGCGCGAGGCTGGAAATTGATGGAGAAGAAGGAGAAGTGGATGGTGAGAGACCGTGAGGGTTTTCGGGAGTGTGTGCGCTCACCAAAGGAGCAATCCTGTCCTTGTCACAAGCCATCAGCGCGCGGCGGACAAGCACGGAGCGCTTGGTCGCTGCGGGAAGAGAGGGGATGGATCCTTGCCTCCCTGCAGAGCTGCAAGCAGCCTCGTGGCTCTCCTGCTCCATTTCCCCAGTTGGGAATAAAGGAATACAATTCCCTATGATTCTACCACTTTCTGTTCTTTTTTTCCCCATTGGGGAGCAACTCGTCTTGCTGTGGTTGGGTGGGGGGCACCATGCATGTGCTACAGCAAAGGGTTCATTCTGCTTCTTGCAAGTAGCTCAGACACTGAGCATCATCCAAGCAACACAGTAGACCACCACTTTTGGAAATACCCCAAAGCAGCCACTTCTGAAAATGCCCTTATATCAGCCCCTATATGACCCCATGGCCAATACCCCTACATCAGCCCCTGTATGAACCCATAGCCAATACCCCTACATTGGCCCCTGTATGATATGACCCCATAGCCACTACACCTTGTCCTGTATGACCACATAGCCAATACCCCTACATCAGCTCCTGTATGACCCCATAGCCAATAACCCTACATCAGCCCCTGTATGATATGACCCCATAGCCACTACCCCTTGTCCTTTATGACCCCATAGCCAATACCCCTACATCAGCTCCTGTATGACCCCATAGCCAATAACCCTACATCAGCCCCTGTATGATATGACCCCATAGCCACTACCCCTTGTCCTGTATGACCCCATAGCCAATACCCCTACATCAGCTCCTGTATGACCCCATAGTCAATAACCCTACATCAGCTCCTGTATGATCCCATAGCCAATAACCCTACATCAGCCCCTGTATGATATGACCACATAGCCAATACCCCCAAATCAGCCCCTATATGAACCCACAACCTGTTCCCAAGCAGTGCCAGGCCATCGGAGCAGCCCTTGGGATATGTGTGGCTTTGGGGAGCCCAGCAGGGGCAGAACCCCACACTCACACCAAAACTGAGCTCAAAGCAATCCCAAAGCCTCCCCTGGAGCCCAAACAGCGGCGCATTTTTGGGAGCAGCTCCAAGCTCCGCCGCTCAGGGCCCATCTCCAAATATCTCCCGACGAGTTTATTTATGGAAAAGCAAATGAGTCCAAGGCGTTTGTGGCTCAGGAATATTTCATGCCGACCGGGTGAGGGCGGATTTCTCCCTGACGTTGAGGACCCGCTTGGCATGGGAGCCCCAAACTGGTTGGACTGGCTCTTTAATTTAGCTCCTACCCGTTCTGCTTAATGAATTGGGGCTGCGCTCTGATGTGAGCAGTAGAAATGCGTTGGAGGAGGAGGAGAAGGAGAAGAGGAGATGCTCAGGGCTCCCCCGGCCACCCCCATGGCACTCTACCCGGCATCACAGACAGGGGTAGGAGCCCCACTAATAGACACCTGCCACCCAACGGGGGCATTAACGCGTCCCCCTGTCACCTCACCGGGCACGGCCGGGCCGTTACAAACAGCTTCACATCCCTGGAAGATGTCTCCGAGTCATGCACCGGGTTGGAAATGTCTCCCATTATAATTATGACTCATTCGTGACTCAGTGACATTTCTGAAATTAAAAAGCTTTCGCTCGCCCGGCCCTTTGCTGCCCCACTTGGCCGCCGTGTAAGAACAGACAACTTATTTTTTTATGCCATTTTCCCATACAAACAATCCCTGTCCCCATCACCCCCCCCTGGCTGCCAGGGGTTCCGCTTCACACCCCAGATCAGGATCTGAATCCAACGTGGGCTCCTTTGAGCTGAAGACATGGAGCTGGCGCACTTCTAATCTACAAAGGGCCAAATCCAGGGCAGGGAATGCCTCACGTCGCAACCCCCAGTGGCACAATTATCCCTCCCCATCCCTCTTCACAGCTCTGTTATTAAAGCACTAGATTTTACCGGCGGGGAGGCAGCACCAAAACCCCAACAAATCCCATAGGAAACCCAAAGCTCTGCATGAAGAGCTCAGAAACGTACTGGGATGGAAGCAGACCCGGAGCCACCCCCCTCTTTCTTCACTATTATGTCTGAGAAGCTCCGTCTCTCCTTTTTGATGATGATTTAATCGCTCGGCGTTGAGGGCTGCCTGGCTGGGATACAGCGAGCTCTGGGCAGCGCCAACAGAACCGCGGGATCTGAAACAGGGAGGAAGCATCGGTAGCGGCGGCTCTGATTGACAGTGAATGAAATGAAGCGGCCAAATTTCATTGGCGTGGTTTGAAATCCCAGGACGATGCGTCGAGCTGATGGATCCTTTCCTAAGGTTGTGCCAGAGCTGGCGTTTGCCTTTCATCTTGATTCCATGTGCTGTTTGGAGGCTGTCACTTTTCGCACGTGTCGGTGGGGTTTTAATTGCACCGTTCCCTCCTGGTGTGTCCCAGGGCTGAGATGGACGTGCAAAGCACAACAGCAGCGTGTTGCACCAGGAAATATCCCAGCATTGCTCTTCTAAACTCTGGATCTTTGCTGGAGAAACCACAGCTGCAGGGATGCAACCATCACTATAGGGGTCCCTATAGCTGCATGGGGCCCCATCACCACGTGGGGCTCCACCACTGTATGGGTCCCCTTCACCCTATGGGTTCTCGTTGCTGTATGGGTCCCCACAACCATATGGGTACCTACAATCATATGGGTCCTCATCACCATGTGGGTCTCCATCGCCATATGGGTCACCATTGCCATCCAGATGCCCATCACCGTATGGGTTACTATCATCATACAGATCCCCATCACCATATGGATTCCTATAACCATTCGGACCCACATTGCCATATGGGTCCGTATCATTATATGGGTCTCCATCACCATATGGGTTTCCATCACCATATGGGGATCACTATATGGGTGCCCATCACCATATGGGTCCCCATGGCCATAAGTGTCCCAAATGTGTCCTGAAAACAGCAGCTGGGTCCATGTAGCACAAGTTAAAGGGTGGACAGGTGAGGAGAAGCTTTTAAGAACATTAACCCCACTAAATATTATATATATAAGATACAACATTTGATGTACGATTTGGGTGAAGAAAGCCGCACTTCGCTCCACTGCCAGCACCAAAACCTCCACTTCTTTTGGGGAAAAAAATAATTTCCAGGGCAGGAATGGGGGAAGGAGAGCTTTAGAACCCAAAATAAAGGGGGGTGGAAAAAAGAAAAGAGGGAGCAGAAAATTATTATTTCAATTACAATGAAAATGTGTTTTATTAGAAGATGCGGATTCATCTTTGATACTTGATACCAAGAAAAGCAATATCCAGGACTGCAATAGCCCATCTCCGTGCTGGGAGAGTGAGTTATTAAATCAGGAGATGAATGGCTCGCGCCGCAGCTAACTGCTCCAGTTAAGAGAAAAATAGTTATAAACTTACTCTTTGCCCCAAAACGCATTCCTCCCCCTCATCCTCTCCCCCCTCACCAACACGCCTCATTTCTATGGCTTAGAAACATCCAGGAGGGAATTCTTAATGGAAGTTTCTTTTTTCTTGTTTTCCTTTAAAAAAGTGCATTTAGAGGTGCGGGTTTTGTTGGTTTTTTTTCCCAACCCACCCCAAAATTCTTCCCCCACCTTTAAGGAAACACACAGAAGGAATAAAAATAACCCAGCTGCACACAGTTCAATTGTGGGGAAGTAGGGAGGATGTAAATGAAGGTGCATTCTTATGTATAGCAGCGCATCCCTCAGCCCCGCGGCAGGGCGACGCGCTCGGCGTCTCTGTTCTGCATGAATAAATATGTATAAAAATGGAACACTTGCAAAGGACTAAAACCCGATCACTGAGATAGCATTTCTCAGAGGCTGCGAGCAAACGCCAGCCACCGGCTTTTCTTCTTTTTCACTATTTATGTAAAGAAGCATTGAAATGATAATGCGGCGTTCCCCACCCTGTGCAAGAGGATCGAGGGCCTTTCGGCAGCGGGTGTTGCAAGAAAAGTGGATTTCAACGGCCTTGGTGGCACAGATGTGGGAGGTGGCAGCGGTGGGCATGGTGGCATCCGCTGGAGCAGGTGATGTGAGATGAGGTTGTGTTGGCTTGTTGGATTTGGGGCAAAAACGGCATGAAGTGGGGGCACATTGGTGTGGTGTGGAGCCAACCAAGATCAGGACACTGGGCTTATCCCAATGAACTCAGAACGTGGTGTTGCTTGGAGCACAAGGGTCCCAACATATAGGGCTGGTGTGGATGAGTAGTGTTGGGATGGATGTGTAGGGTTGGGATGGACATGTAGGGTTGGTATAGATGTGTAGGGTTGGGATGGATGCATAGGGCTGAGATGGATGTGTAGGGTTGGGATGGATGAGTAGGGTTGGGATGGATGTGTAGGGTTGGGATGGATGAGTAGGGTTGGGATGGACATGTAGGGTTGGCAATGGACATATAAGCTAGGGATAGATGTGTAGGGGTGACAATGGACATGAAGGGTTGAGATGGATGTGTCAGGTTGGGAATGGATGCATAAGATTGGGATGGATGTGTAGCGTTGGGAATGGACATGCAGGGTTGGGATGGATGTGTAGGGTTGGGAATGGACACATAATGTTGAGACAGATGTATAGGGTTGGAATGGACATATAGGGCTAGGGTAGACATGTAGAGTTGGGAATGGACACATAAAGTTGGGACAGAAGTATAGGGTTGGGATGGACACATAGGGCTGGGATAGATATGTAGGGTTGAGAACGGACATTTAATATTGGGATGGATGTGTAGGGTTGGGAATGGACACATAGGGCTGGGATGGATGCATAGGTTTGGGACGGACACCTAGGGATGGGATGGACACACAGGACTGGGAATGGCCACACAGGGTTGGGAAAGTCCTTCCAGGGCTGATTGTCAGAGCACACACTGCAGGTTGCTTTGGGATGCTGCAACCACCCCCATCCAACCTGTGCAGACCTTGCTGCCTCAAGTCCAGCACAGCCTACCAGGAAAGCACTCTTGGCTTTGAAAACCACATGAATCACACATGCTTTAAGCCTCCTTCTGACTCGATTACCCCAAACATGCCATCACCCAAAATGTGCAATTTACACAGGTCCATCCCACGATCCCCAACCACAGCTCAGGAAGGGCAGCAGAGAGCAGGGAACGGCCACATCCCCTCCCCATAGGAATCCATCCCACCTCCCACCACCCCATGCAGCTTTCCCCTCCTTCACCCCCAGGTATGGGGGCTCTGATCCCTCTCGGCTCAGCTCTGGCTACGTTACACAACCCTGCTTGGGAGATCCTACGTGGGCAGACGTGGGCTTTCCTCTGAATTGACAACAGCTCTCGCTGCAGCTCAGCAGAACATGAGCAGCTTACATAAACAGCTTCAGAGTTACCCTGCGTGTGGGCTGCACACTGAGGAGGGGGGGAGGGAGGGGAGCAGGAAGCCGGCTTCCCCCCCCAGCCCCCCCTTTTCTTTCCCCTCTAAAACAAACCAAACCCGAACAGCTCCTTGTGGGGGAACGGCAGCGCGCGAGAGAAATGACTCAAGTGTTTTGTAACTTGTCACATTCGAAGCTGCAATTTGGAGGCAGGAAGGAACAATCCAAAATAGTCTCCCCAAACCCAGCTTGTATAACCCAGATCCTCCATCCCATCCCCTCTGTTGGGGTGAGGGGGGATATTGCTGCTGCAGATTGGAGGCTGGATACAGGAGGGTGGGCTCGGGGGATGCTGCAGGGTGGGGAGTGCAGGAAGAACCCCGGAATTGGGAAGAATTACTCATCTGTGAGGATGGTTCCTGTGCTGGCAGGGAGGCACTGGGGAAGTTGTGCAGGGGAGGATGGGGAGGAGATGCTTTGGGGATTGGGGAGGAGATGTTCCAGAGATTGGGGAGGAGATGATCCAGGGGTTGGGGAGGATGCTCTGGGATTGGGGAGGATGCTCTGGGATTGGGGAGGAGATGCTCCAAGGATTGGGGTGGAGATGCTCCAGGACTGGGGAGGGAATGCTCTGGGGAATGGGGAGGGGATGCTCCAGGGACTGGGGACGGGATGCTTCAGGGATGGGGAGGAGATGCTCAGGGTAGGGAAGGAGAAGCTCCAAAGACTGAGTAGGACGCTGATGCTCAGAGCCCCACAGGAAGGCAGCACGTCCCACCTCATGCTGGAGATGATGCTCAGGTAGTGCATCCAGAGTGGCACAGCAGCAAAGAGCACAATGAGGCATCCCGATGGCTGCACAAAGGCACCAAGAGCCTCAGGTGCCAAAACTGCACCAAGAGAAAGCACAGTGCATATGTACACATTTGTGCCCAAAGTTACCCAAAGCAGCCAGAGATCAGCCCTTGATTAAGCATCATTTCAGGCCCCTATAAATCCCATTTCCAAGGCACGAGTGTCCGCAGGAGCCTGCCTCATGCTATAAACCCTCCCACCCACCCAAAGCACCGCTAATTGCTTTTGAAAAAGCCAAGGCGGGTCCTGCGGGTGGCAGAAGGCTCAATAAAAGTGACACTGCTCCTTGGGGCTCATTGATCTGCCATTGATGGGGGTGACGTGCAGCCCCAGATGGGCTTTGGCACTCAGCTCTGTGTGTTTGGGGCTCTGCTTCCCGAGAGGCTCCTCAAAAATTAAATGGGTGGGAAGATGAAGGGAGGGGGGAGCATTGCTGCCCCTCTGCTCATGTCACCCCGCTGCCCCCGCAATGAAGGGAAAAGCAGGAGATGTTATTTGACCTGGGTTTGCCTTCTATCAAAATGCATTGCTGTTGACTTTGCCATCCCCCAAAACACTCCCACGGACCCGACGCATCCCTGTAGCTTTCAGATTAGCAAGCTGGAAAACCAAAGGTTCCCTGCAACAGCGGGGTCATGGCCATGCAACAGATGAACTCCTGACTCCTTAATACTGATAGGGATGTGCCCATCCCAAACCCCACATCCAACCTTGACACCAACCTGAAAGATCCAACACAAAGCAACACAACCAATCTCCTGGAGCTGAGCACTGATGGGTAGAAGTTTTAATCACCAAACCTTTCCATCCTCCCCCACGCACGCAAAAAAAAAAGTGTATTTTCTGGCATGTTTATTTAATAATAAAACACGACAAAATGATACGTTGAGCGGGATAAGAGCGCACAGAGTGAGGAAAGCACACGAGGAGACCAAGTGGGTTTTGTCACCAGAGCTGAAAACACACAGGCTGATCTCTGTGTGCTGTTTGGACATGGGATGTGGTGACATTTCTTCCCTTTGCAGATTGACGTGCACATGTCCCCATCACTCGAGTCGCCCAAAGAGAAGAGCGGGAGCCTTAATGACCATGGACAGGGCCAAAGGGTGCCCCTGTCACCCATCAGTATCATTTAGGACTTGGGAAGAGCCCAACTCCTATAGGGGATGCCAATCAGTGCTCCGTGCTCATATCAGCCTTCATTTCATCCAGTCCCCAACACCGTTGTCTCCTCCGTGCACCCACGCTGTGCTGTAACACCATCTGATGGAGCCGGGTCCCCAAAGCCGGACTGAGCTCAACACCATCACACAGCCCCAAAATCAGAGCAGAGCTCAGTAGGGACACACGACAGCCCCACACGTCACACCCAACCCCTACACCATCACCTCGAGCCCCCTCCTCCCTACAACCAACAGCGTAACACTGCAGTGGGAGCCTTCCCCCCTTGGAAATTTCGCAGCCAACCTGCTAATGAGTCTTTGTGAACCTTGTGCCTTCTTACCTCTAATTGTACAGCCTGCTAGGATTTGAGCTCTGTGGACAGCCTCACATTTGGTTTAGAATTATAGGCTGAGTGGCTGTTCTCTCCTATTATTGTGCTGTCAATCTTGTATTAGCACATTATAATATGGTACACTGAATGCATCTGTTCTGTATATCACAAGTCCTAATTGTCATTTGTTGAATCACTTTGTCTTATATGATTGTTAAGCAATTATTTCATCCAAAGCGGCTTAAACTTTGATTACTGTATAGTGTTTACGGGGATCAAAGTAAAACCGTCGGCTGCTTCAAACATTTTGCAGCTGAAACAGGCACAAGTGTCTGTCCTAGACACACACGGATGCCAATACATAAGCAATGAGGAACGTGGATTTGATGACCTGGAGGTTCTTGCCATCGCTATTTGTCCGGGGCCGTTAAACGTCCAGCAAACGTGTAGGTAATGAACCAGATGCAAAGCGACGTTTCTGCCAGGATCACTCATGGAGAGACACTCTCATAGCGTGGCACCAGCTGTCCCCTATGGTGGGGCCGGGCGCTGAACACCAACCCACCCATTGCCCCCATGTTGAAGAGCCCTACAAAACACAGAAGAAGCAGAGTGGCGGTTCACACTGCAGGGGCTGCATCCTAAACCCCAAATATATAGCTTGGGTCAACAGAGTGTGTGTGGAGCAATGCAGTCCTGCTTTTCCTCCAGTTTAGAGAGGCTCCCTGCTTGCTCGCAGGCTTTGTCCCATTGCAGCACAGCCCTCTGAAGTCAGGGCAATGGGATGCCCAGCCACTTTAACAGGGCATGGGAACCCAAAGCAAGGCAAGAGGGAGGGGTTGGCACCGAGGTCTTGGGTAATCCCATAATATCTGTCTGACAGCGTGGGGAAGGAATGCGAGTCCATTGTGGGTTGTGTTTTTTTTAAGTAGCCCGGACAGGATTGAGTGAAAAACGCTGGTGGCTCCTCAGTCCCAGATGGTGCCACGAGCCAGAGAGGATGCACAAACTGTCAAGAAAAATTCTGCTTAAAAACGTCTTCTTTAATGAGAGTTGAACCGAACCTGAGTGCCACCCCGACGCCCCTTGCCCAGCCAGCTGCAAATCACTGCTTGACACAACTAGAGCATGGCCCCACCGGGAGATGAAGCAGATCCTCTCCTCCCTTTGTTAAAGGCTAATGAATTTACCCATAGAAGTAATTGTCTCAAATAATGGGCTGCGGACCCTAGAGCACATATAAATCAGAGCTGTCTCCAGATGTTCACAAAAGGAGGAGGGGGACAGAAAGGGACGTGGCTGCGGCTCCGGTCCCAGAGCAGCACACAGCTCTATGCAAGTTCTGCTGTGTGTAGCTTTGAGCACGTCACGACTTCCAACTCATTCTGTTACGGAAGGGGGTTTTAAAGAATTAGATATGATAGAAGTGCACAGTTCCAAGAGGTGGAGTTCTCTTGGGTTGCAGCTTTGCCTGCAGAAAGTTTGCAGATGCACCAGGCTGATGGGACAAGCCTGGGTGGAAGAGGGTCATAGCAAAAAACTCAAGTTTCAGAAGTTCTGTTGGAGGAGAAACCATGAGAAAAAGGCTTTATTACTAAGATGGCCCAAAGAGGCGATGCTGAGAACCTTCAGCATCCAACACAGTGGATTTGTTTGACCTCAGACCAACAGGGGAATTGTTCATAGGGTTACCAAGGTTGGAAAAGACCTCCAAGATCCCAAGCTTAACCCCAACCCATCCCCATTAACAAAGTCCCTCAGTGCCACATCCCACAGCTCTCAATGCTGATCCCACCAACCTCCCTGGTCACCCCACCACCAACATCCCACCACTCTTCCATAGAAGATCTTCCCTACATCCAACCTGGGCTAACCCAGATGAGCGCTCCCAACAGTGCAGCTGTACCCAGCTCCATTCCCATCACCACTCCTCTAGAAGGATGCTGCCCTGCCCTTCCCCTCACCCAGTCCCAAATAAACCTGAGGAAGTCATCAACCACCTCAACAAGCACAGATCAGGACAAGCAGGTAAAAGGTAGCGCAGTGAAAACGCAACTTACGAGCGTCGCCGCGGGTAAATTGCTTTTTAACAAGCAGACAACTTCTATCAATAGCACCTACCGTATGTTTTTATAAAGTGCAGAAATATGTTTTTAAAAGGCCAGTAAATAAAGTTCCCATCGATTTGATCTCAAGTGTAATCTGTTTTTCTGTCTGCCACCAACAGTGGTAATAAAAGAGAATCATGTAATATGGCGTTGTGGTTAATGCGGCCATACATCACGGCCGGGACCACGCGCTCCACAGCGATCTATCATCTTCTATTGGGATTGCTTAGCTGCAGAATTTATAAACTTGCCCCCAAATTGGTGCGACGTCCAATTTTCTTTTCCAATTTATTTTTGGTTGAGCAAAGCAATATCGAGGCGGGACGACAAGTTTCCCATCTCTACAGATGTTGGGCTTTTTGGGGTGCATCGTCCCCAACACTCCCCCCCCCCAAACCAGCTTCTCAACCACAGCCAGCACTCAGTCACTGCATGGGATGGAGCAATGAGGCTGATGCTCTCTGCTTGGTTCATTGTATTAGGTGAGCACCCTCAGTGCCCACCTGCAGCTCAGAACAAGCGAACGAGCTCAGCCACCCCATTACGCCCATCCAGCGCCCATCGGGTGCTGAGCAGCACAACATGCAAAGCGAGGTTTCCCTTCCTTATAACTGAAAAGCAAACAGACAAAAAACCAAATAAATCAAGTTTTCTGGCCTTGGGAATCCCATCATTGGCACAAAAAGCAAAACCCTCCTGTGCGTGCCTTGGATTCGCTGTTATGCCTAGGTTTTGCCCATTTCTGAGTGAAGATTTTGGGGGGGAAAAGGTGAACTCTGGAGGTGCTTTGAGGGAAAGAGCATCCTCACAGCTCCACGAGCACGGAAAACGTTCAGGTGGTCAATCTGTGTGTTCTCCTATTGAAACACCAAAGCATTTCACCCAAAGCATTTCAGCACCGATGCGTGCGGGATGACACAACACCACCCAACCCCTCTCCCTAAATCAACCCCCATTAAATTAATTGCACCTCCATGGTCCAAAACACACCGAGCTGGGGCTGACGTTGGGCTGGGGGAAGGCAGAATGAAAGCAAAGCAAAGGAAGAAGCAGGGGCTGTGTCCTCAGATGACACCCGAACGCAACGCAATTGGAAGGGATTGAGCTCCAAACTCAACGCAGCACACAGGTGGTGGGTGGCTCCATGAGCAGCATCCTCTGCCAGTTCTGGGCCTTTTTTTTCCCATTTTCTTCCTTTCTTTCTTTCTTTTTTCCCCTTTTTAATCTCTTTGACCAATCAGGCATCCTTAAGTAAAAGTTACGCTCCGTTCCGTGCCATCAACTTTGGGAAGAGACTTTTCGGATGCCAACGAAGCAGATGGAAGAATTGATTCCTGCTGCTTGGAGACGCGCAGCTCCGCATCCCCTGCAGCTGTTGGAGCAGCTGCCAGGATGCCGACAGAGCGCGCTGGGACACCAACTTGGGGACGAACCTCAGCAAGAAGATGCCACCAACCCTCAGGTTACCACCCCATTGGGGTCCCCAAGCGGGTGAACCCAAGAAGATAAGCCTATATTAGCAAACAGAGTTGGGCAGAGATCTCCAATGAGGGGTGCAGAACCCAGGGGTGCCTGCCTGAATAGAGCTCAGCTTGAAGTTCAATGGTGCCATCTGCTGGCATCGCTATAATGCAACCGCTCCCCATCAACACCAGCATCGGCCCCAACTCATTGCGTTCCCTAACCCGGGTGTGTGGGAATGGAAACACCCAACCAGAGCCTTCCTTGTGTTCAAAAAGCTCGAGGATATTCATATATTTACTGCTATTTCTATGCTGCCGTCAACAAAATAGAGCGGGTTTGCCAACGCCTCAACCTCAAACCCAAACAGCAAAGCAACGGAGTGGGAATAAGCATAAAAATCATCCAGATTTCATGCAAAATGTCAATGATAAGAACCAGCAACACAACCTGAGCAGTGGTAGCATCATAAGAGAGCAATGAAGGGACCCAAATGACGCTCACCTTCTTGGCCTGTGGGTAACGGACCTGGGGGCTGCCCCATTCCCTGCTGATGCGCCAACGAGACTGATGGCAGCTGGGGATGTAGGTGCAGCCCACGTCGCCCAGCTCCGGGTAAATGACTTCTACGTTGCCTCTGGGGAGAGAAAAAGGGGGAAGGATGGGTCAGGTGGGAGCAGGTTGTGCATTAGTGGGGTCTGGTGTGGGGCAGGAGGTGTAGGGTGCAACCTGCACAGCACGCTGTGCAGCCTCCCATGCTCTAAGCACAGGGTTTGCCTCTTTTCCTCATCCCCCCCACCACCAAAGCAGCACTGAGACAGCTCTGAACGCTCACAATAGCCCAGGTTGTTCCCAGCAGCTTCCAAAGCCTTAAAATCACGACTCACATGGCTGAGGTCAAAGACAGGGAGTAAAGCCATCCCTTGTTCCCCATTGGGCTCTGAGCTGCTTCTCCTGCCCTAATATATAAGCAGAGCTGAGCTTCAGATGGGTTCGGGCCACAGACAGTGCAATAACGGGTCAGATGTCCCCAGCTTAGACTTGGAGCAATTTCCCCTTCCCACGCAGCTCAGGAACAAACTGCCTTAAGGCCCTGCCAGGAGGGGGCTCTTAAATCTGCATCCCCAAGGGCTGCCAAGCAGCATGGGCTGACCCCACAGAGGCCAGGGGTCCAAAGCAAGGCGCATCCACCTGGCTTGCACTCATCCACAACCTTCTATAGCAGTCACATCCCATCCCAGGAGCATTTTGGAGGCAGCAAAAATGAAGTTCATAACTCAGAAACCCCCAAAGGAAGGGATACACACAGCACTCCTCCCTGCCCTCCCATCTCATGCAACCAGTGATGGGAAGACAGCATTGATAGCATGGGGGGTGGAGGGGGGAAGATGGAAATGGCCCTCCCATGGGCTGGGGGAGTTGATTTGGAAGGGGACTGCTCACCTGCAGAACTTGCTGTCCTTGCCACTGAGGCTGTGGAAGGTGCAGATGTGGGAGTGTTCATCCGGCCACAGCCCCTGTGCAGCCACCCCAGGCAGGAGAGCAGCCAGCACCACAACCAGCAGCAGCCCCATATTGCCCTGAGCAAACAAAGGATGCGGTCAGACCCACCAGGACCCGGCACCACGTTGTGGTTCAGCTCAGTCCCCCATGAGCACCAATCCCACATCAATGATGCCCAATGAAGACTGAACCCACCGCCACCCCTACCTGGATGCTGCCACCACTGTGTCACAGGGAAGGGATAGAGTTCACAATGCCCCTCCTATAATGAGGCTTGGCCATGGCCCAGCCCTGAGCTTGGGGAGGGCCATGTTAGGGGATCTGTACCCCCACAGCATCCCCATGGCCCCACAGCATCCCCAAGGACCCCCAGCCCAGCACTCACCCGTGGGCACCAGGGATGGAGCAACAGCTCTGTGGTTACCGTGGAGATGGGAAGGATGCAGGGGTTGGAATTGGGGGTGGGACAGCATAGGAAGGGGGCAGCTCATCCCATAAAGACCCTCAAAGCAGCACAGAAAACAGCAGCTTATTCCAACCCTGACCCCATGATAACCATACACACATCGCCTCACCTGGCCTGGAATCCTTAAGCCCAGTGATGTGACCACAAGTGCAGCACCACTATCGTTACATAGAGATCAAAAGCACTGGGTTCAACTAATCAGAAGCAATAATGGATGGGGATGGTCTGCAGGTTTAGGGGCTGCTGGCTGCAAGAGGGAAGCAGAACAAACATCTGCTCTGCAGCTCTGTCCTGGATTGCTGCATGCACGGACATGGGGTGCAAAGGGCTTGGGTTGCAAGGAAGACTTGCAATGGCAAAGCATCAGATTTTGGTATTTCATCTGGAGAAGCATAAAGCCAGCACCATTGCAGCTCAGGGCATGAGGAGCAGTGCTGCTTTGTTGCAAACTGGTTGGTCCTGCATTGCTCTGCAGCTCAGGGCATGAGGAGCAGTGCTGCTTCATTGCAAACTGGTTGGTCCTGCATCGCTCTGCAGCTCAGGGCATAAGGAGCAGTGCTGCTTTGTTGCAAACTGGTTGGTCCTGCATTGCTCTGCAGCTCAGGGCATGAGGAGCAGTGCTGCTTTGTTGCAAACTGGTCGGTCCTGCATTGCTCTGCAGCAGTTCCATAGGGAACATTGGCACAAGTCAGTTGGGATGCAACCCGAGCAACCCAGATAGGGGCATCCATTCATCAGCCAGGGGTGCAGAGAGCCCTTCCGCGGAGCCTCAGTGCAAAGCAGCATCAGCAGAAAAGGATTTGCTGATTGCTGAGGAGCAGAGAGCTCTCCAGGGATGCTCTGCAAGAACACCCCAGGGGAGCAGCAACCTCTCGCAGCAGATAAACTCTGCTTTCTCTCCACGAAGCCATTTGCAGAGTAATTACACAGCTCCTATTTCTCCAACTCGGGAGAGCTGCAAAACCAGAACCCCCCTATGGAACAGCCCTATGTTAGCAAGCAATAAAACACACAGGGACACCGCGAAGACAGAGCAGCTCCCACGAGACCTCAGGGCCAGCAGAATGCATGCAACGCCATCGGCACGCGCCGGGCCCTGGCAGCAAGGAACCAACACGTGCCAGCAGTTTGCACCACTCAACCAACCCCTGTGAGCATCCTCCTCCGTGGGAAAGCACGCGCCGGGTCAGGCCCTGAGCACAGCAGCAGGATGTGTGCGTGGTGCACGTTGCAGCTCCTGACTCAGCAGCTTAAGGTGCCAGGAATGCTGCCCTTCCTGCTGGTGGGAAGCTGCCTGCACGCGGCTCTATGGGCTGCACCCATTGCTTGCAACCCATGGGGCTGCTTGTTCCCATGCAATTGCATTGATGGAATCCCCTTCTTGCTGAGGCTGGGTGTATGTGCAAAGGTGGTGCACCCATTGCTTGCTTGGGCCCTTGCAATTGCATTGATGGAACCCCCTTCTTGCTGAGCTGGGTGCATGTGCAAAGGTAGTGCTCCCATTGCCTGCACAACACAGGGCTGCTTGTTCCCATGCAATTGCATTGATGAACCCCCTTCTTGCTGAGGCCACATGCATGTGCAAAGGTGGTGCACCCATTGCTTGCACAACATGGGGCTGCTTGTTCCCATGCAATGGTGTTGATGGAACCCCCTTCTTGCTGAGGCTGGGTGCATGTGCAGAAGTGGTGCACACATTGCTTGCACAAAACAGGGCTGCTTGTTCCCATGCAATGGTGATGGAACCCCCTTCTTGCTGGGGCCACGTGCATGTGCAAAGGTGGTGCACCCATTGCTTGCACCCCAAGGGGCCGCTTGGGCCCTTGCAATTGCATTGATGGAACCCCCTTCTTGCTTTGCATATGCAAAGGTTTCTGTGTGGTGTGAGCAAAATCTTGCTTGTGCAATGCATGGTGCTCCTTCCATGCCCAGCAAGGCCTTGCAAAGCACCTCAATGGATGCAGCTCAGCCCTTCTGCCTCAGTTTCCCCACTCATTTAGTGCTGTCCTGGGGGCAGCTCTAGTTCCTATTGGTCAGAAGCACAGCAGAGGTGCTGCTCATGGAGCTGCATGGAGCAAAAGCTGTGGCACAACAGGGTAAATCCCCTCCATTGTGCAGGAAGATCCTTTTTCAGCCCTTTTCATGGCAAATAGAGGAAGCAAAAAGCCACATCCTGACCCCTCTGTGCACCTCAACCGTGCCTTGCACACACTGCCTTATGCCTTATCTCTACCCACAGCCAACAGCCCCACTTCCAGCCCCACTTCCAGCCCCACTTTGCTCCCACTGACCCCCCTGCAGTGCTTTATGTGCAGCACAAAGGCTCCATGTAAGGGTTGGGGGGGAGGGCTTAGGGTTTGTAATGGTAGAACAACCCCCCTGTGCAATCCCAACAGCCGAACACGCAGCTTGGTTCAATGCAGCCTTCACAGCAACCTTGATGGGATCATGGGGTGGATGCACGACGCTGCGAGGTTGCACGATGCTCTGAAGCTGCAAGCAGTTTGCTGTGCTCTGTGAGGGCACATTGCAGTGCAAACCGAGCAGCAGAGCAGCTCTGCAGCAACGCTTCTGCTTTAGCAGAGCATCACAGGAGCACAGACTGGCATCAGCCCATGGAGCTGCAGCACTGCTCCCATTGCACGGCCTCAGCTCAGCAGCACCCCTGCAGCACCCCTTGCAGCTCCAAGCCCATGCATGGCTGCTCATCCTGGCCCACTTGCACAACGCACAAGCCAGCATTGCTTTCACATTTTGCAAGCAAGATGCACGGCTTGAGGAAGGGCTCACCCACCTCTGCACCCCATCCATTGCACAAGCGTGCTCACCCCTCCTCCAGCAGCCAAAGCACCTGGTGGGGAGGATGCACCATGCACAGCTCTGTTTGCAATAGGAGGTGACCTTGGTGGCAGCAGCTTGCACACCAGCTCCCTTTGCAGCACCTGGCAGAGCCCTTGTGACTGCAGCGAGCTGCAGCTCTACCCAGCAAAGAGGGCTTCTATTTCGGGAAGAACGTTTGCATTTGACCTATATTAAGTGCATGCATTTGGCAGCCTCGTTCCCTTGCACCAGCAGCTCTGCAGCTGCACCAGCAGCGTGGATCCTCATGCAACCAGCTTGCACCACCCTTTGCACGCTCCACGTTCTGCTGCAACCCACCTGGCGCAGCAGCTCTGCGCTTCAGGCTCAGCCTTTTGCACTGGGGATGAAGGGAAAAGTGCTGCTTTAAGCAACACGCCAGCAATATATAGACATATATATTGTGCAACCCTCAGGTGTGGCTCCCACCCACACTCCATAGGGACTTTGCGTGGGCCATTGAGGTGTCATCTGTCCCCAGCTGAGTGTTTTCACCCCTCCTGGGCTCTGCACACCTTTGCAGGAAGGATGGGGGGGGGGGGGGGGAAGGAGGAGGAGGTGTGTGCCCTAATGGTGATTACAGCCCTAAAGGGATGACTGTGAACCCAAACACGAGGAGCTGAGCTGGGTGATGCTCGTGGGAAAGCCCTGAGGCTGAGGGGGGAATGGGGTGAGGAAGGAGCAGCCCTGAGTCAGCCAATGGGGGGGGGGGAGGGGAACCCTCTTAATGGCTCAGGGATGTGGGGGATGGAGGTTGCAGGGGGGGGATGGGGGGGATGAGGAGATGGGGGGGGGAGGGGAACCCTCAAATGGCTCATGGATGGGGGGCGATGGGGGGTAATGGGGGAGGGGGGGAGGGGAACCCTCCTAATGGCACAGGGATGGGGAGAATGGGGGGAATGGGGGGAATGGGGGGGACAAGGGGATGGGGGGAAGGGGAACCCTCAAATGGCTCAGGGATGGGGGGCGATGGGGTGTGATGGGGGGGGGGGGGAGGGGATGGGGAACCCTCCAAATGGCTCAGGGATGGGAGGGATGGAGATTGGGCGGGATGGAGGGGAGATGGCAGAGGGACCCTCCTAATGGCTCAGGGATGGGGGGGATGGAGATGGGGGGGGGATGGAGGGGGGATGGGAGGGGGACCCTCCTAATGGCTCAGGGATGGGGGGGGAGTGGAAGGAAGGGGATGGAGGGGAGAGGGAGGGAGGGGGGAGGCCTCTGCTCCCCATGCACAGGGCCCTGCATGGAATTTAGGGCAGCCAGGCAGGGATGGCTATAAATATCCCCATTTCAGATTCAGCAGCGTGCAGCCCTTCGGCCCCACAGCTCTGTTTGCTGCCTGTGGCCTAAAGACAAGGGAAGCACAGCCTGGATGCCGGGGTTTGAGACCATCCCCTCGTCTGTGAGAGGATCAGTTATGGGGGTCCCAACCCCCAGCAGAGCCGTGATGAACCTCTGCATCAATAGACTCAAACTGCACCAAATTGGCTCAATCTCACCTCAGACAGCTTTAACCTGGCTGCCACTGGGGTTCACGTTGGTTTGATGGGCACAGCTATGGGTCTTGCCTAGGGAAATGCTCCAGGGTGCCCCCAAAACCAGTGTTGGGGACCCACAATCCTACTGGGATCTCCCCAGCTCTTCCCATCTCCCCCCATCCCAACTGTTTGCTCCTATCTCAGCAGGCAGCTCCCAAACCCGCTGCTATCCCCACTCAAATCCACATTACTGGACCCAATGGGTGCTGCCATGAACCCACCCCAACTCCTTCCAGCACAGCAGCGGGCACCCAGTGCCATTACCCCACAGTGACCCCAACTTAGAGCTATCAGGGGACACAGAGCCCCCATGTCTGCCCCCCAACACACAAAGGAAAGCTGCTTGGTGCCCCAAACCCCCCTGTCCTCCCACCTACCGCTCCGTGTCCTGCTGTGTTTCTATTCCCAGAGCCTGGCACAGCCCCAGCCCCACTGCCCGGCCCCTTGGCAGCGCTGACCCCAGAGCTGTGCCAACACAGCACCGCATGGGGCAGCTTACAGAGGCTGGAACCCCACAGAACCAACCCCAGAACAGCTGGGCCACGAGCAAACCCTATAGATCACACATTATCCAGCCCTATGGCAGGGTTCAGTGACCCAGCAGCACTCCAGGAGTGTAACCTCCATGCTGGATCACCCCTATACCCTCCTCCTGTGCACCCCACAAACACCTACAGCCCATCGCTCCATTAGCTCCCTGCTTTCCCATTGACTCACCAGCTGGTCCCACTGACTCAGCCCTGCAGGCTGTGCTCATTTCCCTGCTCCTGTGGTTCCCATTGACTCACCAGCACTTCTCCCAAGCTCACCCTTTCCATTCCCATCCTGTCACCCTTAGGCATTTATCACATCCATGCCTTCCTTCTGCCCAGCACCATCAACAACACCAAGTGCATCCCCTCCATCACCCCCATGGGTGCAAGAGGTTGCAGGGAGAGTTTGGGGGAGCAAAGAGTTACCCTTATCTCTCACTCTGAGCACCATCTGCTGTGTTATCTTTGCAGATATTGCATGTACTTTGCAGAAGGAGCATGCACTTGGCAGAAATAACATGCATGGTGCACAACTTGCATCTACCCAATGTCTCCAATGCATTCCCCCATGCATTTCTCCATCTCTGCTCTCCACCTCCAACGTGGAAACTTAAAGATGAGGTCAAACGACCATTCAAAGCATCTGGAAATGGGAAAGTTTGCATTTTTCCCTTTGCTTTTTCCCTTTAGGAGCCGTATAAAGCACGTCTCGACGTGCATCGTGCAGCGGCGCACCCAGAGAGTGGAAAATTCCTGCCCGGGTGCTGAGCGCGGATTGTGGTCCAACAGGTTTTGTTTGAGCTCCGGCCCCTCCGGTTGTGTCAGTGCATGAAAAAAAAACCTCATCCCTGGGGCATTAGTTGGGATCACATGGGTGAGCGTATAAAAATGATCCCTATCGGGACGGGGAAACTCGCTGCTGGAAGAGCCGGGGCACAACCGCCAGCGCCCGGACACACACAGGTAACCGCTGTCTGTCTGTCTGTCCATCCATCTATCTGCTCATTTATCCATCTGTCTGCCCTCCCATCCGTCTCTCTGTCTGTCCAGCTGTCTGTCTGCCTGTCCATCCAATTTAGCTCCAATAGAGTCTTGGCCAACTCAATGGGTTTTCACCTTTCTTTAGGGACGGCGCAGTAGGGTTGGAGATGGGTGGGTGGGCTGTGCTGGGTGGGTTCGGAGTCTCCCCACTGTCCTGCATTGCTGCTGTGGGGTTCTGTGATCCCAGGAGTTTGCTCCAATGCTTTGTAGCACCTCATCCTATGGTCTCCATTTTATGGTCTCCAACTCGTGGTCTTCATTTTATGGTATCTGTCTCGTGGTCTCCATAAGATGGTCTCCAATTTATGGTCTCCATCTCGTGGTCTCTATTTTATGGTCTCCATCTCATGGTCTCCATGTTATGACCTCCATCTCATGGTCTCTATTTTATGACCTCCATCTCATGGTCTCTATTTTATGCCCTTCACCTTTTGGTGTCCATCTCAGAGTCTCCATTTTATGGTCTCCATCTTGTGGTATCCATCTCTTGGTCTCCATTTTATGGTCTCCATCTCCTGGTTTCCATTTTATGATCTCCATCTCAGGGTCTCCATTTTATGGTCTCCACCTTGTGGTGTCCATCTCAGGGTCTCCACTTTATGGCCTCCATTTTATGGTCTCCATCTCATTATCTCCATTTTATGGCCTTCACCTTTCTGTGTCCATCTCATGGTCTCCATTCTATGCCCTCCATCTCATGGTCTCCATTCTATGCCCTCCATCTCATGATCTCCATTTTATGGCCTTCACCTTTCTGTGTCCATCTCATGGTCTCCATTCTATGCCCTCCATCTCACGGTCTCCATTCTATGGTCTCCATCTCACAGTCTCCACCTCATGGTCTCCATCTCTACCAGAGGCTGTTGCTTAGGAACAGGCTCCTTCCTTTCTGATTTTCTCCTATCTGTTTTTAATGCAGAAGCGTGCGGCCCCCCCGTGCCCTTAGCCACGCTCTTGGGGGTGCATTTAGGATGTAACCAACCCGTGTTGGTGCAGCAGATTTGGGATGTGGGAACCCTTCTTGTGGGGTTTCACCCCATTGCAAGCTGCATCAACATCCCCAAATACACCTCAAGAACAGACTCCCTGAGGTTGTTCCCTGGGTTGGGGGGGGTTTGTTTGGTGATGTTATGGGTTTATTTTGCACTGTGTGAGGAGGAATGGGAAGCAGAGAAGCCACAGGACCCAAATAGAAGCTCTTAACAGCTTCTGAATGAGGCGTCAGTGGCTCTCAATGCTGGAGGGGATGGGGAGGGCTCTATAATAAACCTGTGCCTATAAATGCCCCCAAATGTGGGGCAGGGGGAGGCAGCAGGACGGGCACATCAACAACACCTCAAAGCTATGGGATGCATTATCCACACAGCAGCACTTTGACCTGTCAGACAACGCCCCACCGCTGTAGGGTGCAAATATCCTTCAGCAGGACCTTGCACGTTGCTTTGCTTTGCTTCCTGGTTGCAAAAGATGCACCCGGAGAGCACCACCAGCTGCAGGCTGGGGTGAAGGGGGAGGTTTATGGGTTGCATAAGGCTTTCCCTGGAGGGCAGCGATCCTTTTGGGTTTAAATGCTTATAAACCATGTGGTGAAGGGCTGATATCCTGCAGCACAGCGATGGGATGAGCTCCAAGCCACAGGTTATTGGTGGGGCTGGGAGATGGGATCCAGATGGGCCATTTACAGTCTGGATATGGAGAATTGATTCCTGGGAACCCTCAGCTTGGAAGGACAGAGGATGCAATTTGCAGAAAGGCTCTTTTTGCTCATTTTAAACCCTAGAAACAAGGGGTTGGAAATCCTTGTGGCATTCCCTTTGGGCAAGCAGAGCCCTGTAGCCACAAGCTGCATGATTGGGGCTGATTCCAAACAGTGATTCCAATCTGGCAACGCAGCAGCATTTCCTGCTCCCTGTGCCAAGAGCAAAGCTCAGCCTCACCCCCAGCTCTGCCCTCTTGCAATCCTCACTCACAGCTCGGCTTTGCTCCGGGTGTTGGGATGTAGGGGCAGCAGGGGAGATGCTTTAGGTGAGAGACCCCCCCTCCATCCCCACAGCACCCTTGTATCACCATGCCATGGCTTCAGGCTTTGTGCTGAGGGTGAATGGATTCCAGCGTGCTGGTGGTGAATGGATTCACTTACCCCTCCTCTCCTCCCATTGCAGGCACTGCTGAGAGCACGACATGGACCCCAAAGGGAAGGGCAGCCCCACGGTGACAATGACAGCCTTGGCACGCAGCCTGTAAGTACTGTGCCCCCCTTCCAACCCCCCCATTGCCTGCACAGCCATGCTTTGCTCTTTGCTCCCGTGCAACTTGTGCCACCCTGCTGCAGGAGGGCACAGCACAGCTGGGTGCTGCCTGCAGCAAAGGGAAATGGTTGGGACCTTTTGCAATGCGGTGCAAATAAGGGTGCAGATCTCCAGCCCTACAGAGCACATAGGGTCATAGGGGTGCTGATTTCCAGCCCCATGGGGTCATAGGGGTGATGATCCCCAGCCCTACAGAGCCCATAAGGTTGTAGGGTTGCTGATCTCCGGACCTACAATACCTACGGGGTTATGGGGGTGAGGATCTCCAGCCCTACATCTCCGTCTGTGGGGTTCCATCCGTGGGGCTCCATCTATAGGGCTCCATCCATAGGGCTCAATCCATAGGGCTCCATCCATGTGGCTCCATCCACAGGGCTCCATCTATAGGAATCCATCCATGGGGCTCCATCTGTGGGGCTCCATCTATAGGGCTCCATCCATAGGGCTCCATCCGTGGGGCTCCATCTGTAGGGCTCCATCCATAGGGCTCCATCTATAGGGCTCCATCCATAGGGCTCCATCCATAGGGCTCCATCCCTAGGGCTCCATCCATAGGGCTCCATCTGTAGGGCTCCGTCCATGGGGCTCCATCCATGTGGCTCCATCTATAGGGCTCCATCTGTGGGGCTCCATCCATAGGGCTCCATCTATAGGGCTCCATCCATAGGGCTCCATCCATGGGCCCTCCCAGCCCTGCTGGCCCCATTCAGTGCCTCTACCAGGGAGGAGGTTGGGAGCTCCTGGCTGCTTGTTTTGCCTGGAAGTCACAATTGTGCTTTTGTTTTTGCACAGGACCTTGTTGTAGGGGGGGGGTATGAAGGGGGAGTGAAGGGATGTGGGGGGGTGAGGGGGGGGTCGTTAAGGAATTTCTGACCTTAACGCCGCCAGGAACTTTTAATGTCACAATTAAGCACCTGCTCCAGCGGAGCAAATAAAGCCAAATCATGTGGCTGGTAATAGGGCTGCACGTTTCCTTCCCACCCCCCCTCCTCCCTCCTCCCCTTTTTCCCCGTGACCCACTCGAAAGGAGAAGCAAAGCAAAACACAGATCCCATTAGTAGGGACAAACCCTCAGCGGTGGCTGCATATGCCCCTAATAAAACCCCAAAGGGGACCCACCCCCCTCCCCCCTTCCCCAGATAAGAAATCCCATCTCCTTCTGCTATGGAGAGAGAGATCCCAGTGCTGCGAGTTAGGTGAGCGTGGGGTGAAGGTGGGCAGTGGGGGTTGGGTGCTGGTGATGTGACAGAGGTGCCAACCCTATGGGTGAACCCAGCCCTATATGTGACCCCAACCCTATATGTGACTCCAACCCTATATGAGACCCCAACCCTATGGGTGACCCCAACCCTATGGGTGACCCCAACCCTATATGTGACTCCAACCCTATATGAGACCCCAACCCTATATGTGACCTCACCCCTTTGTGTGAACCCAACCCTATGGGAGACCCCAACCCTATATGTGACCCCAACCCTATATGTGACCCAACCCCTATGGGTGGCCTCAACCTTATGGGTAACCCTAACCCTATGGGTGAACCCAACACTATGGGTGACCACAGCCCTATATGTGACTCCAACCCTATGAGACCCCACCCCTTTGTGTGACCCCAACCCTATATGTGACCCCAGCCCTATATGAGACCCCACCCCTTTGTGTGACCCCAACCCTATGTGTGACCCCAACCCTATGTGTGACCCCAACCCTATATGTGACCCCAACCCTATATGAGACCTCACCCCTTTGTGTGAACCCAACCCTTTGGGTGACCCCAACCCTATATGTGACCCCACCCCTTTGGGTGACCCCTCTTCCTTTGGGTGAACCCAACTCTATATGAGACCCCACCCCTATGGGTGGCCCCAACCTTATGGGTAACCCTAACCCAATGGGTGACCTCAACCCTATAGGCAACCCCAACTAAATGGGTGACCCCAACCTTATGTGACCCCAACCCTATGGGTAACCTCAACCCAATGGGTGACCCCAACCCTACGGTTGAGCCCAACCCTATATGAGACCCCAACCCTATATGTGACCCAAACACTATGGGTGACCCCAACCCAACGGGTAACCCCACCCCTATGGATGACCCAAACCCTATGGGTGTCCCCAACCCTATATGAGACCCCACCCTTTTGTGTGACCCCAACCCTATATGAGACCCCAACCCTATGTGTGACCCCAACCCTATATGAGACCCCAACCTTATATATGACCCCAACCCTATGCAACATTTCTGTTTCTGCGCCGTTCCATGCAGTAAAAAGGGGATGAAGAGGAGGAAGAGGAGGGGGCAGAGATGGGGGGATTTGAGGGGGTGAAGGCGTCGTTGTAGTGTTTTATGGGGGGGAGATGGGGCTGTGAGCCCCCCTGGTTCTGCTCCCCCCACCCTCATAGTATATGGCGACCCCCCCAGTTCTGTCCCTGCTGTGTAGTAATGGGACTGGGGGCAATGGTGGGGTCCAATGGAGGGGGGTTAGGGGCAATATGGGGCCCTTTGGGGGGGTTATTGGTAGGGGGGGTCCTATAGGAGGGGGGTTAGGGGCAGGATGAGGTGCTGTGGAGGGGGATTAAGGGCAGGATGGGGTCCTATGGAGGGTTAGGAGCCAGGCAGGACCCCATAGAGTGGAGGTTTAACCCCTATGAAGGGCTGAGGGGTGGGATAGTGGGATAGAACCAAGTGGAGGATTAGGGGGGTGGTCCTATAGGAGGGGGTTAGGGGCAGGATGAGGTGCTGTGGAGGGGGATTAAGGGCAGGATGGGGTCCTATGGAGGGGGGTTAGGGGCAATATGGGGCCCTATGGGGGGGTTATTGGTAGGGGGGTCCTATAGGAAGAGGTTTAGGGGCAGGATGAGGTGCCGTGGAGGGGGATTAAGGGCAGGATGGGGTTCTATGGAGGGTTAGGAGCCAGACTGGACCCCATAGAGTGGGGGTTTCAGACCCCTATATAGGGGTGAGGGGTGGGATAGAACCAAGTGGAGGATTGGGGGGGGGGGGGTCCTATAAGAGGAGGTTTAGGGGCAGGATGGGGTCCTATGGAAGGTTAGGAGCCAGACGGGACCCCATAGAGTGGGGGCTTAACCCCTATGAAGGGGTGAGGGGTGGGATAGAACCAAGTGGAGGATTAGGAGGGGGGTCCTATAGGAAGAGGTTTAGGGGTAGGATGAGGTGTCGTGGATGGGGATTAAGGGCAGGATGGGGTCCTATGGAGGGTTAGGAGCCAGACGGGACCCCATAGAGGGGGTGTTTCAGACCCCTATATAGGGGGTGGGATAGAACCAAGTGGAGGATTAGGGGGGGTCCTATACGAGGGGTCTGTGCAGGCATAGCATCCTATGGGGGTCACAGGGACACAGGGCTATGGGTTCACGGCTATTTGAGGAGGGGGGGGGGGGGGTGAGGGTCAGGATGGGACCCCACCCCCATTAGCCCCCCTCGGGGCTCGCTCTCAGCCAATGAGAGACCGCTGGGGGGGGTGGGGGTGGGGAGGGGGCGGTGCTTTTTAGGGCCGCTTGTTTTTGTGAATGAGAGGCGGAGCGGCCCCGACCGCAGCGCGCAGCGCAACGCCCGATCCGCGCAAAAGGGGGGGAATCCGCGCAAACGAGATCCGCGCAGCGCTGTCGTATCGCGGATGCGGAGCTCGGAGCGGCCTCTGCGCCGCCATGGGCCTTAAAACGCGCAACTCAGCACAAGAATTGCGCGCAATTTTCATCCGCGTAAATTACGCCGTCATCATCATGTCCGGGGGGGTTCAACCGGCTCCGGCCCCTGGGAGCCGCCGCTTCGTCTGTGTTGGTGTAAGTACGGACCTCCCCATCCTTCTGCTGGGGGGGGGACACACAGCCAGGGCCCTATAGCCCTATATTGCCCTATATTGCCCTATATTGCCCTATAGCCCTATTGCAGTGCCCCCCTAATCCGGTTGCTCCGAGTCCCCCCCCCCCGTTTCCCCTTTGCGATGCCCCACGCTGCTCCCTACCCCTTCGTTCCCATTGCGATGCTCTCAGTCCTCCGAACACCCCCCCCCGGCCATAAAGCAACGCTCCGGGCCCCGCTGCTCCCCCCGGCCCTATTGCAGTGTCCATCCGGATGCTTTGAGCACGCCCTGGCCCTTTTCCCCTTTGCAATTCCTTGCATCCCTATCCTGGGTGCTCTGAGCAGCCCCGGCCTTATTGCAGTGCCCCGGGCCTGCTGCTCCCCGGCCCTATTGCAGTGCTTATATGGATGTCCTGGCCCTATTGCAACGCCTCACACCCGTTTACAATAATCCCTTCTGCAATGCCCCATAACCTCTAATCCGTGTGCTCTGAGCACCCCCGGCCCTATTGCGATGCCTCAACCCTAATGCTTTGAGCCCCCCCAGCCCTATTGCAATGCCCCCAGTATCTGTGCTCCAAGCATCCCCAGCCCTATTACAATGCCTCAATCCCAATGCTCTGAGCACCCCTGGCCCTATTGCAATGCCTCAATCCCAATGCTCTGAGCACCCCCAGCCCTATTACAATGCTTCAATCCCAATGTTCTGTGCCCCCCCAGCTCTATTGCAATGCCCCCAGTGTCTGTGCTCCAAGCACCCCCAGCCCTATTGCAATGCCCCCAGTATCTGTGCTCCAAGCATCCCCAGCCCTATTACAATGCCTCAATCCCAATGCTCTGAGCACCCCCAGCCCTATTGCAATGCCCTAATCCCAATGCTCCAAGCACCCCCAGCCCTATTGCAATGCCCTAATCCCAATGCTGTAAGCACCCCCAGCCCTATTGCAATGCTTCAGTCCCAATGCTCTGAGCACCCCCAGCCCTATTGCAATGCCTCAATCCCAATGCTGTGAGCACCCCCAGCCCAATTCCAATGCCCCCACTGTCTGTGCTCCAAGCATCCCCAGCCCTATTACAATGCCTCAATCCCAATGCTGTGAGCACCCCCAGCCCTATTGCAATGCCTCAATCCTAATGCTCTGAGCCCCCCCAGCCCTATTGCAATGCCTCAATCCCAATGCTTTGAGCACCCCCAGCCCTATTGCAATGCCTCAATCCTAATGCTCTGAGCATCCCCAGCCCTATTGCAATGCCTCAATCCCAATGCTCTGAGCACTCCCATCCCTATTACAATGCCTCAACCCTAATGCTTTGAGCACCCCCAGCCCTATTGCAATGCCCCCAGTGTCTGTGCTCCAAGCACCCCCAGCCCTATTACAAAGCCCCAATCCCAATGCTCTGAGCACCCCCAGCCCTATTGCAATGCCCCAATCCTAATGCTCTGAGCACCCCCAGCCCTATTACAATGCCCTAATCTCAATGCTCTGAGCACCCCCAGCCCTATTACAATGCCCTAATCCCAATGCTCTGAGCACCCCCAGCCCCATTGCAATGCCCCCACTCTGTTTTAGGGTCTCCCCTCCCTTCGTTGGGTGGGATGGAGGATTTTTGTTGTTGCAAGGCAACGGCTCCCGGGGGTGATGGTGCAGTTGCTGTAGCAACTGCAGGTTGGGCAGCATGGAAAAAGCAGTTTGGGGTGTTGTGTTTTATAGGAGGGGGTGGATTAGGGGCCCACAGTTTTGGATATGGGGCAGATGAAGCATTGGGGATGAAGTTTGCAAGGGGCTGCTGGCTAGATTTGGGAACCCTATTAATAACTGCTGCAGAGCAACGTGAGTCCTGACAACCCATTGGGGACCTCCTGACCCTATAGGGGACCTCCTGACCCTATAGGGGACCTCCTGACCCTATAGAGCAAAGCTCTGCTTCAAGGGAACAATATGGGAACTGATCTCCAGGATCTATAGGGGCAGCAACTGCATCCTGCCCCTATTTGCCATGCCCCCAAGGGAGCATCCCAGCTCCCTACAAGCAGGAAGGAATGGGGCTGATGGTGGCAAGTTTTGCTTTGAGATCAACCCCGGGTGCGATGCTTTGGGTTCCTGCTGCATCCCTGCACAGCCAGGTGTGTGTGTGCAGGAGGGAGCTGCTCACATTGCAAAGTCCTTGCCATGCTGCTCCGCTCGGAGCTCCCCGCGTGCAAGCGCCGGTTGCCATCGTTACGGGGTATTTTTGCTCCAAGGTTTTGTGCTGGTGGTTTATTTTAGCATCTCAGGAGGGGGTGATGGATGAGGGGGGGGGGGAAGAGAATGGGGCTGATTTGCGAAGTTTGAAGAAATTGGGATTTTTTTTATCCCCCCCCCCTCACCCATCCATTTGTTTCCTCTGTGAGTATCTCCTTAATCCCAATCCTTGTGCTCCGAGCACCCCCAGCCCCATTGCAATGCCCATCCAGACACATAGAGCACCCCCAGCCCTATTGCAATGCCCATCCAGATGCATGGAGCTCCCCCAGCCCTATTGCAATGCCCATCCAGACACATAGAGCACCCCCAGCCCTATTGCAATGCCCATCCAGACACATAGAGCACCCCCAGCCCTATTGCAATGCCCATCCAGATGCATGGAGCTCCCCCAGCCCTATTGCAATGCCCCCAGTCCCAGTGATCCAGGCACCCCCTACACTATTATAATGCTCCCAATATCCTTGGCCCTATTGCAGTGCCCCCAGTCCCAGTGATCTGGGCACCCCATACACTATTACAATGCCCCCAATGCTCCTGATTTCCTTGGCCCCATTGCAGTGCTCATCCAGCACTACCTGGCCCTACTGCAGCATCCCACACCCATTCCCAATACTCCTTCCCCTATTGCAATGCCCCCACCCCCATTGCAATGCCCATCCAGATGCATGGAGCACCCCTTGGCCCCATTGCAATGCCCCACACCCGTCCCCATGCTGCAAGGAGTTAATTCTTGCAGATTTGAGCTCTGAACGCTGCTGCTGTGCACATGGGCCTGCAGGATGTGCTCGCTTTGCATTGGGCTCACAGCTCCTCGGGGGAGGTTTCACGTTGCACCTGGTGCAGGGGAAGAAATGCAACGAGCATCTTTGCTGCTCTGGGTCAGAAGCTGGAGCAAACAGGGTGGGAGATTTGGGGGGAGGTTGGTGCAAGGGGGTGTGCAGAGCCCCGTGCAATAGAAGCAATAGGGGTTGGCGGTGCTGCTGTGCGTGCTCCCATCTGGAAGCTTCGTTTGCAAATGCTGGAAAGGGAGAAAGGGGAAAGAGGAGGAAAAAAAAAAAAAAAAAAAAGCCTCATCTCACATGAACAAGCATGAGAGAGGGAGGGAGGGGAGGAGGGAGGGAGGGCATGTGTCTGACGCGCGGCACAGCAACGCACGCAGCCACGAGGATATTAAATTTTAAAGGGGACGGGCTGGGATGCGTGCAGGGAGGAAGGAGGCAGCCGTGTTTGCTGAGAGCTGGGAGCATCCTCTCGTCTCTTCTTACCCTTCAGGTCCCAATTAATGGATTCTGACATGGATTATGAGAGGCCAAACGTAGAAACTATCAAGTGCGTCGTGGTCGGGGACAACGCGGTGGGCAAGACCCGGCTCATCTGCGCCCGCGCCTGCAACGCCACGCTCACCCAGTACCAGCTCCTCGCCACCCACGTGCCCACGGTGTGGGCCATCGACCAGTACCGCGTGTGCCAGGAGGTGAGGGACCAACCCCATAGGGATGGGGTTGGGGATGGGGCTTCCTCGTGGGATTTACTTCTCCATGTCTTGAGCTTGGTGGTGGTGGTCATCTTGATGATGGGGATGGGGTTGGAGCTGCGGCTTCCTTATGGGATTTATACCTCTGTGTCCTGAGTTCGGTGGCGGTTGTCCCCTTGGTGGGATGGGTAGGAGTTGAGGGAGTGAACCCATAGGGATGGGTATGGGGCTTCCCCATGGGATTTACTTCTCTGTGTTCTGAGCTTGGTGATGGTGGTCATCTTGGTGATGGGGATGGGGTTGGAGCTGGGGCTTCCTCGTGAGATTTACACCTCTGTGTCCTGAGTTCGGTGGCTGTCATTCCCTTGCTGGGCTCATCCCCTTGGTGGGATGGTTAGGAGTTGAGGGAGTGAACCCATAGGGATGGGTATGGGGCTTCCCCATGGGATTTACTTCTCTGTGTTCTGAGCTTGGTGGTGGTGGTCATCTTGGTGATGGGGATGGGGTTGTGGATGGGGCTTCCTCATGGGATTTACTCTTCTTGTGTCCTGAGCTTGATGGTTGGCCAAGATGATGAGTCCTACCTTGGTGGGATGGTCATCCTGGTGGTGATGGTCCCTTTGCTGGTATGGGAAGGAGGTGAGGGTCCAGCCCCATGGGGATGGGGGATAGATCTGGGGTTTCCCCATGGGATTTACATCTCTGTGTCCTGAGCTTGGTGCAGTAGTCCCCTTCGTGGGATGGTTATCTTAGGGACCATTGTCACCTTGCTAGGATAGTAAGGAGGTGAGACCAACCCCATGCAGGTGGGGATGGAGTTGGAGGAGTAAATTCCACAGGGAAGACTCATGTCATCCCCTTGGTGGCAATGGTCCCCTTGGTGGCAATGGTCCCCTTGGTGGGACTGTCCCATTGGGAGGATGTGGGGGCTTTTCCTGGTGCAGAGCTCCAGGATTCACAGTGTTTTTATTGCCACAGGTGCTGGAGCGCTCGCGAGATGTGGTAGATGATGTTAGCGTGTCCTTGCGACTCTGGGACACCTTTGGAGACCACCACAAAGACCGGCGCTTTGCATATGGCAGGTAAGGAAGAGGAGAACCCCATGCTGAGGTGGGAGGTTCTATTGCCCAGATGGATCTTGACCCTTTTCCCCCTCTCAGATCCGACGTCGTGGTTTTGTGCTTCTCCATCGCCAACCCCAACTCCCTGCACCATGTGAAGACCATGTGGTACCCGGAGATCAAACACTTCTGTCCCCGTGCGCCCGTCATCCTGGTGGGCTGCCAGCTGGACCTGCGCTACGCCGACTTGGAGGCCGTCAACCGGGCACGGCGTCCCTTGGCCAGGTGGGAGACATCCATGCCCCCAAATCCCTTCTCCTTGCCGTGCATGTAGAGAGGTCGTAGAATCATAGAGTTGTTTGAGTTGGAAAGGATCTTCTAGTCTGACTCCCCTATAATGAACAGGGAAACCTGCAGCTCAGTCATCACCCATCTGGCCTGACCTTGGGCTGGGACATCTCTTCGTTATCTTTATGATATGAGGTTTCTAAATCACCTTCATTATTTTTTCTTCTTCTCCAGGCCAATCAAACCCAATGAGATACTTCCCCCGGAGAAGGGAAGGGAGGTGGCCAAAGAACTGGGGATCCCTTATTATGAGACGAGTGTGGTGGCCCAGTTTGGCATCAAGGATGTCTTTGACAACGCCATCCGTGCCGCCCTCATCTCCCGCCGTCACCTGCAGTTCTGGAAGTCCCATCTACGCAACGTGCAGCGGCCCCTCCTCCAAGCCCCCTTCCTACCCCCCAGGCCCCCTCCTCCCATCATCGTGGTGCCGGATCCCCCATCCAACAATGAGGAGCACCCGGCCCACCTCTTGGAGGACCCCCTGTGCGCAGATGTCATCCTGGTGCTGCAAGAGAAGATCAAAATCTACGCACACAAGATCTACCTCTCCACCTCCTCCTCCAAGTTTTACGACCTGTTCCTCATGGACCTGAGTGAGGAGGACCAGCAGAGCAGTGCAGGGCATGGTTTTGGGGTTGCTGTCACCGCAGCTGCTGAGAGGATGCTGCACCAAGAGGAGAGGCACCACGGACGGGATTTCCTCCTCCGGGCTGCGAGCTTTGATATCTGTGAAAGCACCGAGGAGGGCGGCTCCGGCCAGAGAAAACCGTGCCTTAGAGCCTCCACCAGTGATGGGATCCTACGGGGGAACCGCTATGAGAACGGGGAACGTGGGCTGCGACGAGGACGGGACCTCTCCTCTTGGAGCCGGGCCTTCATCAGCATCCAGGAGGAGATGGCGGAAGACCCATTGACCTACAAATCCAAGCTGATGGTGGTGGTGAAAATGGATGCTTCCATCCAACCGGGTCCTTTCCGGGCCGTGCTGAAGTATTTGTACACGGGGGAGCTGGATGAGAAGGAGCGGGATCTCATGCACATCGCTCACATCGCGGAGCTGCTGGAGGTGTTTGACCTCCGCATGATGGTGGCCAACATCCTCAACAATGAGGCGTTCATGAACCAGGAGATCACCAAAGCCTTCCACGTCCGGAGGACGAACCGGGTGAAGGAATGCCTGGCCAAGGGGACTTTCTCGGGTACGACCCCGTCCCCTTCTCTCTTGCCCATATTAGTACTCTGAGATGCCGTGTGCTCTTCCTTCCTTGGGATTTTGGATGTGCTCACACACAACCTTTGTGTTTCTGGGTTTTTCACCTCCAAGTGCCATCCCAGGCCTGAAAGCACCACGTTCTTCCTCTAGCTGGATTGGTTTCACGTGGACACACCAAATGGGGCTGTGGGAGCCCAGGGTAGAGCAGAGCAAGGGACGCTTGTCCTTGGGAGGAACAGGGAGGAGGATGGGGACATGCTTTGCAGTGTGTGGGTGAGGCTTTTCTCCCCAAGTTGCCCTTTGCTTTCCAACACGTCACTGTTCACCTTGGTAAAGCCCTGAGGCAGGGCTGTGTGTGGATGACGTAGCCTTTCCCTGAGCTCCTTGGAGGATGCTGGAAAACAAACACGTCCTTAGGGCAAAGTACAAGGCCATACGTTTATCCTGTCCCCTTCCCTTTGGTGTCTTGTGGTGGGGATGGCTGAGCCTTGTGTGACGGGGCCATTCCTCTGTTCATTTGCAGATGTCACCTTCGTGCTGGATGACGGTGCTATCAGTGCCCACAAGCCCCTGCTCATCTCCAGCTGCGACTGGATGGCCGCCATGTTCGGTGGTCCCTTCGTGGAGAGCTCTACTAACGAGGTGAGGATGCGCTCAGGGAGGGTTTGGGACAGACATGGGGTGATGATTGGAATCATAGAAAGATTAAGGTTGGAAGAGACCTCTATGATCATCAGGTCCAACCATTAACCCATCCCCACCGTGCCCATAGAATCATAGAGCCATAAAGGTTGGAAAAGGCCTCCAAGCTCAAGTCCAACTGTTGACCCATCACCACTGTGGGTGTTACTCTTGTAGGTGGCACTTCCTTACACCAGCAAGAGCTGCATGCGGGCCGTGCTGGAGTATCTTTACACTGGGCAGTTCAGCTCCAGCCCTGACCTCGATGACATGAAGCTCATCATCTTGGCCAACCGCCTCTGCCTGCCCCACCTGGTGGCTCTTACCGGTGAGTTGGTGTCTCCAAAGCTTAATGGCAGCTCTGTGTCCACCCCATCCCAACTACCCCCTTAAGTCCTTCTGTGTCCCACAGAGCAGTACACCGTCACCGGGCTGATGGAAGCTGCACAGATGATGGTGGACATCGATGGGGACGTGCTCGTGTTCCTGGAGCTGGCACAGGTAGGTGGGGCCTTGGGATGAGTGAGGTGGGGGTGACACCGCCATGGCACAGAGGACAGCAGGATCTGGCCCTTGATGGGGATTGGGGGCCTTGGGATGGATGAGGTCCCCACGGTGGCTCTGACACGTGCTCCATCTCCTGCAGTTCCACTGTGCCTACCAGCTCGCCGACTGGTGCCTCCACCACATCTGCACCAACTACAACAACGTCTGCCGCAAGTTTCCCCGCGACATGAAGGCCATGTCGGGAGGTGAGCGCTATGGGGGTCGGTGTGGGGCTGTTGGGGGGCATTGGGGGCACCTGGCACTGTGCTCACCCCTGATATCCCCACAGAGAACCAGGAGTACTTTGAGAAGCACCGCTGGCCGCCGGTGTGGTACCTGAAAGAGGAGGACCATTACCAGCGGGCGAAGAAGGAGCGGGAGAAGGAAGACTACCTCCACCTCAAACGGCAGCCCAAGAGGCGGTGGCTCTTCTGGAACTCCCCTTCCTCCTCTCCTTCGTCGTCGGCAGCCACAGCCTCCTCTTCTTCTTCTTCCTCCTCCTCCTCAGCTGTGGTTTGAGAGCCCATCCTTGCTGTGGCTCCAGGAGGTGAGGAGGAGGAAGGCCACCCAGCGCCGGATGGGTGCCACCAATGGGTGCCCCGAGGAGATGGAGGGAGTGCATCCCCACAACGAGGGCTCTGCTGTCCCCATGCCAGCGCCGGGACTGGCACAAAGCAGCAGCAGAAGAGGTGACAGGAGCACGAGGGCTGTCTGGTTTTGTTTTCATTCATTCTTTCTTTCCAACATAAAACGCATGAGGATGGAGAAGAGAAGCATCCCGCTTCCACCTACAGGAGCTGCAGGGTATAGGGTTGGGCTTTGCAGGATGCCATCCTGCTACCCCTTGGACTTGCAGTAGGGTGAGGAGGGAGCCTGGTCCCCAAAGGACCAAGGAGAGGATCCTACTTGGCTGCAAGAGCCACGCACCGCGGCTCCATCCACTTCCATGGAGGGCTGTCCCCACTTTGGGGAGCTGCTGGGGGGAAAAGGAGCCCCTCTCCTCCACCTCTCCCCCATGGAAAGTTTGGGCCTGAGCAATGCAAGAGCCCAGAGTGCACACGTTTCACCAAAAAAAAAGAAATTTAAAGCAAAAAAACCCACCCAAATAGATATAGAGATATAAGACCACCAAAAGAAAGCCAAAAGAAACCACCAACCCCCACCTCCCCCAGCACTCAACCCCCACGCTCCCAGCTTGGGAGCTGAGCCTGGAAGGCTCCGTTGTAATAAATGCTATTTGAAAAGCCCAGCGTAGTCCCTGTGTGTTTGGGAGGAGTGGAGAAGCACCGCAAACCCAAATCCATTGGGAGTTGATGCACCTGGGTGATGCTTCGTGTCACCGCTTGTTTTGGATGCGGGAGCAAAAGGAGCAGGTGCAGCGGGTGCAATGCTTTGCAGCAGGTAGGATGAGGTTTTGTTCCCTTTGGAAAGCATTTCCAACATGCATGTCCTGCAGGAGCTACACCCTGCTGGGTTTGCATGCAGAGCAAAGCACCGGGCTGCTGTATCCTATCCCTGTGCTGGCAGCTCCTGCTTTGGGTGCTTGCAATGAGAAATGCCCTGCATGTGATCCAGCAGGATGGCTGGGGGGCAGCCTCTGTTTTATTTGCAAGCACAGCATGGATTTGCAATGCAGCTCCAGCAGCACATGGCCTCTGTTTCGAGCTTGCAACCTCCTGCTTCTACAGGCAACTAAAGAGCATGGGACCTGGAGCAAAAGCAGCGCAAGTTTGCAGCTGAGGACCTGCAGCAGCATCGCTGGTGGGGATGCAGAGCTCTACCCATGGCGTGCAAAGCTAAAATGGAGCAATGTCAACGTGATGGCAAAGCAAAGGGGGAAAAGGGGCGAGGAATCGGGAGGATTGATGTTGTTTTTAAGTTTATTCTTCATAAAGCCAAAACACAAAAGAATCCTGGATAAAAACTAACTGGCTGGGCCAGAGCTCTGTATAAAAACCACACCGTCACGCAGAGTTAAAAAAAGGAGAAAAAAAAACGGCTATTTTTATATTATATTTTAAGTTAACGTATGTACGCGTTTACAAACAATAAATACATAAATACAAAAGTCCCGCTGGTATTTGGCACAGGGGTGGAAAGGACGGAATGGGTTGCAGAGGGGGCTGTCCACAACCCTGTGCCTGCACAGGGGGAGCTCCTGGTGTTGGGCTGCAGCCCCCATTGCCCAGCCAAGGGGTGCATTAAGGCTGCAGCACCTCATCCCTGAGCTGTGTGTTATCCCTGGAGGTGGAGGTGCAACCCAGCCAGCTGGGTGCTCCCATAGCTCTGGTAATGGGAACGAACCCAACCAGGCTCTACAACCTTATATCAGCAGCCTCGGTGCCAATGGATCAAGCCCACATCTCTTTACAGTCATAGAATCATGGGCTTGGGTTGGAAGGGACCTTGAGGATCATCCAGTTCCAACCCCACTGCTATATAGTCTTGTGTCTACTCCTAAGGGCAAGCAGAACTAGCTACGAATGCAACTCTAAACAGACTGCAGAGGGAAACCCAAGAGCCCCAGAGATGCTCACCCACCAAGCATGCAGTATAAGCACGACGGTTGACTTAGAGATGTTCTACAAGCAAAAATAACACTAAAAATATACATTAAAAAAAACATTAAAAAATGGATCCAGTTAGAAACAGCGAGTGCCTGCACCGAGCTGAGGTCTGTATAAAAATCAGTGCTTGCAAATGAGATGATCTCAAAGGCAGCTTGGAAGAGCTGTTGGCTCGTTGCATTGGCCAAGTGAAATCAAGGCACTCGCTTGGCTTCCATAAGGCAGCACCAATGCTGAGTGTGGCAGAGAAGACCCCAAATGCTTCCCAATGGGATCAACTCCTCCAGGCTCAGCTGAACTGTGCGACGGCTCCGGGTGAAAGGAGCCAGGATAAAATACTATCACCGAGGTCAAGGGAAGGGTTCTCAGAGCAATTCACATAGAATCATAGAATTACCCAGGTTGGAAAAGACCTTGAAGATCATCGGGTCCAACCGTAGCCTATCCAGAACCCTAACTCTAAAATCCCTACACTAAATCATCTTCAATTCCATATGGGGAGACATAGGGCTGGCTGTTCTCAGCTCACTTCATACTGGAAATAACCCTCCTTAATGAGTTCGGAGGCAATTCTGACCGCCACACCATTAAGGCCAATGCGAGGTAGGGTCTCCAGCAGTGTATTCACAGAGGCTTTGTCGCCTTGTTTGTTGAGCCACGTGTTGAGCATCTGATAGAAGGGCTCCCGTGAGCCTCTGTCGTGCTGCTCTGCCAAATAAAGGTCGTTTTCCAGCAGATCGAGGGCTCGGCCGAATCTCTTCCATTCTGGGAAGGGCACCACGTTAACAAAGGTGTCGAAAGAGCGACGCAAAACTGGAACGAGAAGGGAGAAGCTAAAGGAAAGCAGATATCTGGGCTGGAAAAGCTTCCTCAGAGCCCTTGGGTTCAGCCCATCCCTGCCCACCAGAGCATCCCAACACTTACGGGTTATGGGGTCCTCTCCTGGCACTGGAACCAGCTTCTTCTGGGTTTCTACGCAGGGAACTGAGATTCTTGGTGCCATGTGCTGAAAAAGGAACGTGTTACAGCACCCAGAGAGCTCTGGCATGAGCACTATCCCCCCCCACCCTGCTAGGAATAGGGTTAGGGAACATCTCTGGGTACTGCTGGGGCAGGAGATTGCCACATAGTCCCAGGACACCCCTCAATGGGGGGCTCCTAACACTGGGATGGGGGGTTCCTAACACTAGGATGGGGGGCTCCTAACACTAGGATGGGGGGCTCCTAACACTGGGATGAGGGGCTCCTAACACTGGGACGGGGGGTTCCTAACACTGGGATGGGGGGTTCCTAACACTGGGATGGGGGGTTCCTAACACTGGGATGGGGGACTCCTAACACTAGGATGGGGGGCTCCTAACACTGGGATGGGGGGCTCCTAACACTGGGATGAGGGGCTCCTAACACTGGGATGGGGGGCTCCTAACACTGGGATGGGGGGTTCCTAACACTGGGATGGGGGGCTCCTAACACTGGGATGGGGGGCTCCTAACACTGGGATGGGGGGTTCCTAACACTGGGATGGGGGGTTCCTAAGACTGGGATGGGGGGCTCCTAAGACTGGGATGGGGGGCTCCTAACACTGGGATGAGGGGCTCCTAACACTGGGATCGGGGGTTCCTAACACTGGGATGGGGGGCTCCTAACACTGAGATGGGGGGCTCCTAACACTGGGATGGGGGGTTCCTAACACTGGGATGGGGGGCTCCTAACACTAGGATGGGGGGGGTTCCTAACAATGGGATCACAAGAGCTCATGGGTGCTGGGCAGGGAGAGGTTTGCTCAGTACTGAGTGTAGAACAAAGGAGATGATGGGCACAGAACATCTCCGTGCCCATCTCTATATCCATCTTCCACCTCTGTGCCCATCTCCATCTCTGTGCCCATCTCCACCTCAGTGCCCATCTCCACCTCTGTGCCCATCTCCACCTCCGTGCCCCATCTCCATGAAGACACCTTGGTTCAGCCCTGGAAGCCTTGGAATTAAATCAGCTCAAGGCAGAGGAAAGCAGCAGAGCTCAGCCATGCAAAGAGGAGCAGAGGGGCACAGTGCCATACCTCCAGCTCCACACCACGGGGAACCTCTGAGCCCTCAATTGGGGCGAGCAGCTGCTGCTGCTGCTGCTGCTTCTGGTAGATCTGCTCATTGCAACTGTTGTCCTGAATCCCCAACTGCTGCAACAGTCTGTTCTGCTGGGAGAGAAATGCAGAACAGCCAAGCTGGAGCCCCCCATCCTCACAGTGGGGGCTTCAGGAAACCCCCATCCCCCTCCCCTCTCCCCCCACCACAGCCTTCCCATGAGCTGCAAGCAAAGCATGGAGCAAGCAAAGCAAAGCCCAGCACAACTCACCACCACAACACCGGGCTTCCTGCTCAGCTCCCCACCATCCCCTGGAAGATAAAAGCAATGCTGTCACCCTTCTATCCCCATGGGATGTCCCCCCTTCCTGCCCACACCCTATAGGGTGAGGACCCCATGTCTATGGCCCATGATCCCCCTTCATATAGGGTGAGGACCCCATGTCTATGGCCCATGATCCCTCTTCATATAGGGTGAGGATCCCATGTCTATGGCCCATGATCCCTCTTCATATAGGGTGAGGACCCCATGTCTATGGCCCATGATCCCCTTTCATATAGGGTGAGGACCCCATGTCTATGGCCCATGATCCCCCTTCATGTAGGGTGAGGACCCCATGTCTATGGCCCATGATCCCCCTTCATATAGGGTGAGGACCCCATGTCTATGGCCCATGATCTCCCTTCATATAGGGTGAGGACCCCATGTCTATGGCCCATGATCCCCCTTCATATAGGGTGAGGACCCCATGTCTATGGCCCATGATCCCCCTTCATATAGGGTGAGGATCCCATGTCTATGGCCCATGATCCCCCTTCATATAGGATTAGGACCCCATGTTAATGGCCCATGGTCCCCCTTCATATAGGGTGAGGACCCCATGTCTATGGCCCATGATCCCCCTTCATATAGGGTGAGGACCCCATGTCTATGGCCCATGATCCCCCTTCACCTGCACTGTGGTGTCTGCGGCAGCATCTCCATGCTAAGAACACCAGCAGGATCCCCAGGACCACAGCAAACAGCACGGTGATGAAAATGATGACTGCTAAAGCAAACAACATGGGGGTGTAAGGAGCTGCTGCCTCAACAACAGCCCCCAGACCCCATCCCTCACCCCATCCCAATCTTACAGGAGGAGCTGGAGGAGTCATCCAAGGGAGGACCGCACTGCAGGTCACTCTGTTGTGTGCACGGAGCGATCCTCACTTGTCCTTTGGGGCACCTACAATGGGGGATATTGGGCACGTTGAGCACCTGGGGATCCCCCATAGGAACCCAAGAGCTTCCCAGCTCCCAACTCACCGGGTCTGGCACTTCTGGCATATCTCACAGGGGTGGTCGGGTAAACAGAAGGTGCCATTCTTACAAGCACATTGCCTGTTCCTGGTGGCGATGCAGGGACTCACCTCCACCTGGTCTGTGGGCAAGAAGCAACACAGCTCTGCTTGGGCTCTCCCATCTACTCCCCATTGAGGCCAACAACCCACAAGGGTAGCCCAGCTTGCTCCCCAGGATGGAGTTTTACTTTGCCCACACCCCAAAGCAATGATTGCATTAAAGCTCCCACAGCAGCTTGCAAGCACCGCCATGCACCCAGACCCTCCCAATCCTTGCTGGAGGATTCACAGCCCAGCTTTGTACAAGGGACGCTGTGCTGCATGGAGATGCAGATCTGGATGGGATGGGATGGATGATATGGTATGGTATGGTATGGTATGGTATGGTATGGTATGGTATGGTATGGTATGGTATGGTATGGTATGGTATGGTATGGTATGGTATGGGATGGTATGGGATGGGATGGGATGGGATGGGATGGGATGGGATGGGATGGGATGGGATGGGATGGGATGGGATGGGATGGGATGGGATGGGATGGGATGGGATGGGATGATGTTGGGTTGGGATATGGGGTTGGATGGGATGGGATGGGAGAATGGGTGGGATGGGGATGGGATGGTATGGGATGGGATGGGATGGTATGGGATGGGATGGTATGGGATGGGATGGGATGGGATGGGATGGGATGGGATGGGATGGGATGATGTTGGGTTGGGATATGGGGTTGGATGGGATGGGATGGAGAATGGGTGGGATGGGGATGGGATGGGATGGGATGGGATGGGATGGGATGGGATGGGATGGGGGTGGGGATGAAATAGGATGAAATGGGATGAGATGATGATGGGATGGGATGGAGATAGAATGGGATGGATGGAATAGAACAGGGATAGGATGGGATGGGGATGGGATGGGATGGGATGGGATGGGATGGGATGGGATGGGATGGGATGGGATGGGATCCACTGTGTCAGGTCAGGATGCAGCCAGCTCCCTCCAATCCAAGCACACCCAGCACCAGCTGCTCCTTAGGATGGATATCCTCCCTTACACAGCTTTGATAGCAACCCACACACCAGCTCATACCTTCCCTACACGTCCGGCAGCTCAGGCACTTAGGGAAGTCATTTGGATACTCAGTGAATTCATCTTTCTTACAGGGGAGGCACCCGATGGAGACATTTGCAAGATAGGTGCCTGCAAGAAGGGGTGACATGGAAACAAATACAAGTTAATGCACCACATTGGAGGCAACGTCTTTGCAGCAAGAGCTGATTCTGCTGCCATTGAGTTGCATGGAGTGACTTGTGGCTGCCTTACCCATAGGACACTTCTTGCTCTCCAGGAGCGTCCTCTTGACTGGCACAGCAGATCCCAAATGAACCTTCTGTTAAAAACATGGGAGAAAAATGGGTTAGAAACACCCCAAATCCTTGATGCAAAGGAGAAGCATCGCACCGGGACAGCCTGCAGCTGCTGGACACGATGATACCTGCTTTCCTTCCCCTATTTCTGAGCACGTGAAGCAACAGAGCAGAAGAAAACAGCACAGTGCTGTGCAGGGATATTAAAGAGCAGCAAGGGAGGTGGTGGGGAGGAAGGCTGAGCTGCTCCATTTCCACACTATTGAGGCCTCAGGACAGAGCATAGAGACATGTAAGGCAATGGCAGCCAGGCAGAGGCACCGTAACCACATTGTGCCCTTCCTTAGAGCACATATTTCTTCTATGAGTCAGAAATGCTGAACCAGTACCTCCAAGGCACTGCAGGAGCAGATATTGGCCCCCCCTTCTTCCTCTTCCCACAAGGAAGGGTGTGGGCAACCGAGCACAGGGACTGAGACAGCAAACAACAGCACATGGAGGGGACACGTCCTAAAGGAGCCCTGGGTTCACCATCAGTATTACTGTAAGGAAGCATTGCTAGAGTTATGGGGCAGGAAGGGAGAAGAGAAATAAGAGCACCTCACGTCCAGGTCACACCGCCTGTCTGAGCTGTTTGGGTCTTTAATAAGGATAAAAAGCCTTTTTATTCTGTCTAACATAAACACTTTGCCTTCCATCAGCTTGAAGGGCTTCACCAAATAGAGACGTGGAAGCTTTGGTGGATGTAAGAGCTCATTGCCTGACCTCACAGGGGGGGAAATAAAGCTCCTTCTCCATTCAAACCCTGCTAAGTTGATCTCACCACCAACACAACCCCGGCTGCCGTTGGGAAGGGCCCCTCGGGTGTGGGATTTCATCACTATCACAAAGCAGAACTGGGTATGATAAGGTTACCGGCCATCCCAGCCTGTACAACAGCCCTGCAAAGCAACCGGGGCCAGAACCACCCCCCAATGTGCATGAAACACCCTCAGCACTGTGCTAGGAATCCAATATCCTCATCCACTCCAAGCCACAGCAGCAAAACTCTGTGATTTTTCCTTCTTTTCTGTCTTTTTTTCACCCAAAGGAGGAACAGGAGCACAGCAGCATGGATCCCATATAGAATCCTGCAGCATCCTCATGGCATTAATACAGCACCAAAGCTCCACTTTGGGTAGAGAGACTGTGAGCCCTGAACCATTTCTAGCCACACTAAAGGGGTTTTCCTTTGACGTAGTTGGAATTTGAGCTCTGGCAGCTCCGGGGCCATTGCTCCTCATGTGCTGGTGGCCCAGGTCCAGGCATGATGCAAAGGAGACCAAAGGAAGGAACCGTGACGCTGTATCGGACGACAGTCATGTGCAACACAGAGGTAAACAGAGAAATAAAGGCCTGGTCTCAATGTCTCCATAGGTTCTGGCATCAGCCAGGCTTTAAGATACAGGAAAATATCACCTCAGTCCCTAAATCCCTATAAGCTGAAGGTGGAAGGAATGGGGTGAGAAGCTGATGGTCTTTTAGGGTTGGATGGTGGGCATCCCATTGGGGTCTGAGTGTCTTTGTGATGGCACAAATCACAACCCAGCTCCCAGCCCAGCCTCGGGGATGCATTTCTATGGAGCCAGGTGAGGCTGTAGGTATATACGGGCACCACCCATCCATGCAGGAATACAACCCACGCGTGGTGGAGTTTTGGCCCCGATTGCTGCCTGCACTGAGGTCTGGACACTCATTATATGGGGTGATGGGATCCATTCCCACCCTCCAGGCCCCATTGCTGCCGAATGTTCCCGATGGTCACAGTGATGTCACACGGACAACAAAAAGTGGGGAATTCCCTCCCAGCCTGGCAGCCATTGCAATCCATCCCCCATAGCTGTCCCTCAGCCCTATAGCGCACATGGCCACAGCCCCATAGGGCTGATAACCCCATCCCAACCCCCTCTGTGCCCCACAGCCTCAGCTCCACACACCCCTGCCCCTAAAACCCACTGCTCCCACCCCATGTACCAGCTGAGTCTCCATAGCCCCAGCATTCCCTACACCCCCCAGGTCAGCTAAGCGGCCCTATATCCTCACCACCCCCTGTATGGGGGCCAGGTGAACCCCCAAAGTCCCTGGGACCATGGAAGCCCTGCAGAGCCCCTAAAGCAGGGGAACCCCCCATAGCTCCATAGCTCCTTTGGTAGCCCCTTTATCCAGGGAGACCCTCTATGCCCTCAGACCCCCCCACAGAGTCTGGGTGATCCCATACTTCTGGTCTCCCCCCTGTCCATAAGTCAGAGCCCCTCTACACCCTCAGACCCCCCCCCCACAGCGTCTGGGTGATCCCATACTTCTGGTCTCCCCCCCATCCAGAAATCCGCCCTAAAAGAGAACTCCAACCCCCTGCACTCCCCCATCACCCCCAGCTCCATTCATCCCATACACCCCCATTCCATTATCTCCCACCTATTCCAACCCACTCCCCATGCCCCCCCTAAAACACCCCCCCGCTCACCCAACCTCGCTTTACCCCCCACCCCATTACTTCCCATACAAAAACCCATCCCCTATTCCCACCGCTCCAAATAGTGCGGCAAGTCCGGGCATGTCGCGATAACATCGGGAAGCACCATCGGGAATCCCAAGACCCCAAAACATGCCCTGGGTGTCCCTATTTACCCCCCAGACCCCCCTATTTCCCACCCCCCAACCCTCCATCCCCATCCACGCACCGCGAACAGCAGCATCAGGACGGAGCAGAACCGGAGCGCCGTTATCATCGTGCATTAAAGCGGAGCGAGCTGCTCCCCGAGCTGATAGATCCCGGATTCGGATTGAGTTTCGGAACCTTGGTTTTCGGGTCAAAATGAAAGAGGGTCAGAACTCGAAGTGAATTCCACGAGCTTCGTTGAGGAGTGATGTGTAATGCAATGCGGGCAGGTGAGGAGCTTGATAGGGAGGTGACGTAGGAGAGGAGGAGGAGGAGGAAGAAGAAGAGGAGGAGGAGGAAAAGGGTTGGACGAGACCGAGAAACAGCGGCAAGTTTTGCCTCGAAATCACTTAAAAGAGGGAAATATGAACCTGGCTCATACAGAGAGAAAAACGGAACGATCCCAATAAGCCGGAAAATGGGGAATTCCGGCTCGTTTTAGGGAGAATCAAGTGAAATGGGGGGGAGGAAAAACAGCCCAACGCTAAAAAATAAAGAGGAAAACCGAAAAGCTTCGGGTTTGCTGCTGTGTCACAACGAGACCCGGCGAGGTAGGGGGGTGTGGATGGGGTGGTTGATAAACTACCCCAAAAACAAGGCAAAGAAACGCAGCCTCTCGTTAATCTTTCTCTAACCTTGAACTTTGGGTTAATAGAACTCACACCGAGAGCCGGCTCGCAAGAATTCCGGCTTCTGGGCTCTCCTCCCCCCCCCACCTAGAGATGACTCACCCGGGTTGAGTTAAATAACCCTTCAATAGCCGATCCTTTTTAAGCATTGCCCAGGGAGGATAAAGATTAAGTGAGAGCTGAGGCTCAGGGCAGCAATAAAGCACTTAGTGCAGCTCGTTGGGAGCTTGGGATGGAGGGGAAGGCAGCGATGCAATGGGGTAGTGATGCTCTGTAGGAGCAATGGGGCCAGCAGGGATCCCAGCTTGGGGATAGCTGGGAGCATCCCTTCAATATTGCAATGAATTCCCATTCTCAGCATCACTTGCTTCATATAGTGCTGCAAATAACAACTGTTCTCTGTGCCAGCACTCAGGACCCAAACTCAACATTGCAGCCTCAAACCTCTTTATCTATAAACTAGGAGCTTTCCATGCCACCAAGCACAAAAGTGGTTTAACACAGGTCTGAACAAAGGCAAGAATTTCCAGCCAGACGTGCAGAACGTTGCCATATAAGGCTGATTTGCACCAAACTCTGGCATGGGAGCATTTATCACCCCAGGACAGGCTGCTCAGTGGTGCTTATCGCCTGCAGCCCGGCTCCCTGCAAACACAGGGAGGCTGCAGAGCAGCAGCATTGGGTGTGAGTTCAGTGCAATGCAATGGGGCACCCCACCAGATCCCCAGCCTTGCACGGCTCTGCTGCAGGTTGTAAAGGAGAAAACGAGTGCAGGAATGTGGGAGCACAGCAGGGAGCAAAGAGGGAATGAATGACTCACAGACGATGCCTGTCATAAAGGGCTGCACGGGACGCTCGCTCTCATCAGCCCCTCCTACCCTGACTAATGAACTTTGGTTTGATAATGTGAGATATGGGCAGCTCTTCCCTCCCCTCTCCTCCTTTCCCATCTCTTCTCCTTCCCCCCCCATCCCTCCTCTCTTCTCCTTCACTCCCATCCCTTCTTCTCCCCTCCCATCCCTTCTCTTCCCCTCCCATCCCTTCTCCTCCCCTTCCATCCCTTCTCCTTCCCCCCCATACCTCCTCTCTTCTCCTTCCCTCCCATCTCTTCTCCATTCCTCCCATCCCTTCTCTTCCCCTCCTCTCCCTTCTTCTCCTTTCCCATCCCTTCTCCTTCCCCCCCCCATCCCTCCTCTCTTCTCCTCCTTTCCCATCCCTTCTCCTTCCCTCCCATCCCTTCTCTTCCCCTCCCATCCCTTCTCCATCCCTCCCATCCTTTCTCCTTCCCCCCATCCCTCCTCTCTTCTCCTTCACTCCCGTCCCTTCTCCTTCCCCCCCATCCCTCCTCTCTTCTCCTTCCCTCCCATCCCTTCTCTTCCCCTCTTCTCCCTTCTTCTCCCCTCCCATCCCTTCTCTTCCCCTCCCATCCCTCCTCTCTTCTCCTTCCCTCCCATCCCTTCTCTTCCCCTCCTCTCCCTTCTTCTCCCCTTCCATCCCTTCTCCTCTCCCCCTCTCCCTTCTTCTCCCCTTCCATCCCTTCTCCTCTCCTCCTCTCCCCTCTTCTCCTCCCCTTCCATCCCTTCTCCTTCCCCCCCATCCCTCCTCTCTTCTCCTTCACTCCCATCCCTTCTCCATCCCTCTCATCCCTTCTCTTTCCCTCTTCTCCCTTCTTCTCTCATCCCATCCTTTCTCCTCCCCTCCCATCCCTTCTCTTCCCCTCTCATCCCTTCTGTTCCCCTCCCATCCCTTCTCCTTCCCTCCCATCCCTTCTCTTCCCCTCCTCTCCCTTCTTCTCCCCTCCCATCCCTTCTCCTTCCCCCCCATCCCTCCTCTCTTCTCCTTCACTCCCATCCCTTCTCTTCCCCTTATCTCCCTTCTTCTCCCATCCCATCCCTTCTCTTCCCCTCCCATCCCTTCTTCTCCCTTCCATCTCTTCTCCTCTCTCCCTCTCCCCTCTTCTCCTCCCCTTCCATCCCTTCTCCTTCCCCCCCCATCCCTCCTCTCTTCTCCTTCCCTCCCATCTCTTCTCCATCCCTCCCATCCCTTCTCTTCCCCTCTTCTCCCTTTTTCTCACCTCCCATCCCTTCTCCGTCCCTCCCATCCCTTCTCTTCCCCTCCCATCCCTTCTCCCCTCCCATCCCCTCCTCTCTTCCCATCCCATCCTGGGTTGATTCAAAGCCGTATCACAGAACCAAACCTTGGGAAACCATCCCATCATTTCCGAACTTCCCCATCTGGATAAACCCAGATTAGGCTCATTAACACCAGCTTCCTCTTTAGAAGTGGAATGAGGGACTCGTGGGCAGCCAGGCTGTGAACTCCATGAGAACAGAGCTTGGTTTCCCTATGGGCAAGCTGCCGAGCTCCAGGTTCCCCATTCCCTTCTGCACAGCAGGATGCTCTGACTGCTGAACTCAGACCAAGCCCTGCTTTCCCCATCCCTCCTCTCTTCCCTCCCCTTGAATAAGAAGACATTAAAAGGGCTTTGGGATGACCAGCATTGCATACAACTGAGCCCATTCCCGTGGGGTTATAAAACCCAGAGCAGCCTGCAGCCCCCAAACCCCATAAACATGAGACCCTGCAAAGGGACCAAGCTGCTGTTGTTCCACCTCTTGGTGCCAACTCAAGCCAAATTAGCCCCTGATATCTTGAATCTTACCCCTAAAAACCCACACACACATACATTCTCTTATCAAATATAACACTTGGTGCTGTTATCCCACAGGATACGGGATTTCTTATGCAGGACAAGCACCATCGAGTGGTAATAACCCATAGGTAACCATGTGATGATGCCTCACTCCAACATCCAAAGGTTCAAGGCTGATTTTAACCCAGGTGTTTAAACACAGCCCTGTGCGGTCCCTGTGATGAGGATTCATGGTCAGACCTCGTGGTTCAGCTTCCTGGTGTTTGCTTTGCTTTGTAGCCTCCCCTTAGTGCAGGATGGCTTTGGTTCCTGAATGGCTTCAGTTCCTGCCTATGAATGGCTTCACTTATAAGGTGGTTATAAGGTGGTGTTATAAGGGCAGTGCTGTAATGACTAATATGAAATCTCAGCTCGGCTGAAAGGAGATAAAAATAAGCCCTGCTGAGTCACCTGCTGATTTAAAGCACAGATAGAGCATTTAAAGCACTGATCAGAGCATGTTTATGGGACCTGTTGGATCCAATAGAGCCAAAGGGGCCACAGTGAGCCCTCCAAAGGGGCCAGCAATGGCTTTCAATCGATGCCATTGGATCCAATAGAGCCTAAGGGGCCACAGTGAGCCCTCCAATGCAATCAATGGCTTTCAATCGATGCCATTGGATCCAATAGAGCCAAAGGGACACAGTGTGCCCTCCAATGCAAGCAATGGCTTTCAATCGATGCCATTGGATCCAATGGAGCCAAAGGGGCCACAGTGAGCCCTCCAAAGGGGCCAGCAATGGCTTTCAATGGATGCCATTGGATCCAATAGAGCCAAAGGGGCCACAGTGAGCCCTCCAAAGGGGCCAGCAATGGCTTTCAGTGGATGCCATTGGATCCAATGGAGCCAGAAGGGGCTCAGTGAGCCCTCCAAAGGGGTCAGCAATGGCTTTCAATCAATGACATTGGATCCAACAGAGCCAAAGGGGCCACAGTGAGCCCTCCAAAGGGGTCAGCAATGGCTTTCAATGGATGCCATTGGATCCAATAGAGCCAAAGGGGCACAGTGAGCCCTCCAATGCAAGCAATGGCTTTCAATCGATGCCATTGGATCCAATAGAGCCAAAGGGACACAGTGAGCCCTCCAAAGGGGTCAGCAATGGCTTTCAATCAATGACATTGGATCCAATAGAGCCAAAGGGGTCACAGTGAGCCCTCCAAAGGGGTCAGCAATGGCTTTCAATGGATGCCATTGGATCCAATGGAGCCAAAGGGGCCACAGTGATCTCTCCAAAGGGGCCAGCAATGGCTTTCAATGGATGCCATTGGATCCAATAGAGCCAAAGGGGCACAGTGAGCCTTCCAATGCAAGCAATAGCTTTCAATCAATGCCATTGGATCCAATAGAGCCAAAGGGGGCACAGTGAGCCCTCCAAAGGGGCCAGCAATGGCTTTCAATGGATGCCATTTGAATGGGGTTGGGGCACAAGAAGCCATAAAGCAGAACAGAGCACACAACGAGGTCCATTGGCTGAGAATGAGCCTTAATGCTCAACCACAGCCATAGACCTTAAGGGAAGACTGCAAAAATCCAGTGAAACACACTGAAATACAACACGAATCCGCCTTTTCTCACCCTATCGCTATTTATTGGGATCCTATCTGCTCTCTCAGAGCACCCCAAACCCATAAGGGTGTGATAAACCTAAATGTTATCAAATAAAACTCATTCATTCACCCACCCCTCAATCCAACCACCCACGCCACCCACTATATCCAAAATGGCGGACAGGCTCACAGCGCATGCGCAGGGCTGTACCACTGCGGGCTATGCTGGGGGGGAGAGGGGGAGATGGAGCGGACCATGGAGATGGAGCGCGGGGGGGGGGAGCGGCGCGCATGCGCATTGCCGGTGTCCGGCAGCCAGGCGGGTCCCGGCCGGGTGTAGGCCGCGGCCAAGCCGGGGGCTCGCGTAGATGTGCAGCCCGGGTAGGGCCCCCCCTGGGCCGGCCCCGGTTGGGGACCTGCCCCCTGAGTGGGAAACGGACGACGAACGGATGGCTTTTCTCTTTTCGGCTTTTAAACAGAGCCGGGAAGTGAATAGTACGGAGTGGGATAGTAAAATGGCTTTTTGGGTCGGGTTGGTGTTGGCTCGGGGTCGGCGTCGTGGTGTGGTACGGACGTGTCTGAGGGAGCTGCAGAATGGATTCGAGAGGAGGGGCAGCGTGCCGCTAGGCCTCGGTACCGTGCTAAGGGAGCTGCTCAGGTAATGGGGGTATGGGGGAAGGGGGGGGGGAACAGTGGGGGTAGGGGGGGATGGGATGGGGAGGGGGTTTGGGGTGAGGTTGGGGTGGTAGGAGTGAGGGGGGGGCAGTAATGTGGGGCTGGGGTTGCAGTGTGATGGGGGGATGGGGATGGGGATGGGGATAGCCTGGACAGGGGGTTAGGGGGGGTGGGGGGGTGGGGAGGGGGTTTGGGTTGAGGTTGGGGGGGTAGGAGGGAGGGGGGGGCAGTAATGTGGGGCTGGGGTTGCAGTGTGATGGTGGCAAGGCAATGGGGCTGGGGATGGTGATGGTAGCAAGGCAATGGGGATGGTGATAGCCTGGACAGGGGGGATGGGAAGGATGGGGGGGGGGGTAGGGGGAGATGGGGGTGGGGAGGGGGTTTGGGGTGAGGTTGGGGGGGTAGGAGTGAGGGGGTGCAGTGATGTGGGGCTGGGGCTGGTGTTGGTGATGGTGGGGGGGGATGGGGATGGGGATGTTAGTAAGGTAATGGGGATGGTGATGGTGGTAAGGTAATGGGGATGGGGATGAGAGTGGGGATAGGAGCGACAGCAGTGACCTTAGGAGTGAAGAAGTGGGCAGCAGCCTTGATAGGAGGGATGGGAAGGATGGGGAGGGGGGAGCGGAGGTTGGGGAGGGGGTTTGGGTAGAGGTTGGGGGGGTAGAAGTGAGGGGAATGTAGTGATGTGGGTCTGGGGTTGTGGTGTGATGGTGGCAAAGTGATGGGGATGGTGATAGCCTGGACAGGGGGGATGGGAAGGATGGGGAGGGGGGAGCTGTGGTTGGGGAGGGGGTTTGGGTTGAGGCTGGGGGGGTAGGAGTGAGGGGGGTGCAGTGATGTGGGTCTGAGGTTGCAGTGTGATGATGGCAAGGCAATGGGGATGGTGATGGGCATGGTGGCAAAGCAGTGGGGCTGGGGATGGTGATGGTGGGGGGGATGGGGATGGGGAGGGTGATGGTAGCAAGGCAATGAGGATGGTGATGTTGGTAAGGTGATGGGGATGGGGATGAGAGTGGGGATGGGAGCGAGAGCAGTGGCCTTAGGAGTGAAGAAGTGGGCAGCAGCGTGGACAGGGGGGATGGGAAGGATGGGGAAGGGGTTTGGGTTGAGGTTGGGGGAGTAGGAGTGAGGGGGGTGTAGTGATGTGGGTCTGGGGTTGCAGTGTGATGGTGGCAAGGCAGTGGGGCTGGGGCTGGGGCTGGTGGCAAGGTAATGGGGATGGGGATGGTGATGGCAAGGCAGTGGGGATGGTGATGGTGGTAAGGTAATCGGGATGGTGATGAGAGTGGGGGTGGGAGTGAGAGCAGTGGCCTTAGGAGTGAAGAAGTGAGCTTGGAGTGGAGTGTGGGAAGACCCTGTGCCTGGAATAATCCCCCTTTTGTCCATTATTGAGCTGCTGGGAGTGTTGGGGTGAGCATGGGGTCTATATAAGGGAGAGGATGCAGCTGGGGACTGCATAGGAAGGGAGTGCATGGGAAAGGAGCTTGAGGCATGGAACAGGTTGCCCAAGGAGGCTGTGGGTGCCCTGGAGGTATTTAAGGCCAGGCAGGTTTTGGTTCTAGGTAACCTGGTTTGATGCTTGGCAACCCTGCACACAGCAGGGGTGGGGGGTTGGAATGTGATGAGCATTGTGGTCCTATGCAACCCAGGCCGTTCTATGGTTCTAAGTGGGGTACACAGACAGAGAGGGGCTTGGGGTGGAACGCAGGGCACGGCCAAGGGGCTGCTTCCAGAGGGTAAAAGGGGGCTGTACAAGGGACCCCTTGTTGTATAGGTGTATATGGGGAGCTTTGTGTATGCAGGGTAGGAGAGCTGTATTGTGCCAGGCAGCAAAGCTTGAGAGGATGTCAGCTGTACCCATGGCAGGGGGAGAGCATAAGGTTGGGGAGGGGGTTTGGGTTGAGGCTGGAGAGACAGTGGGTGCAGGGGGACCTAAGGGTGCTGCCTGTGGAGGGGGTGGTTGTGCTAACCAAGCATGGGGGGTTATGTAAGAGAATTAAGAGGTTTTGTGCCATGGAGAGTAGGGGAGAGAGCACAGAAAGGTCACAAGGGAATGTAGGGCTGTGTAGGAGGGAGCTGTGTATGAGATAAAGCAGCACATGAGGAGCTTGGGGTTCCCCAAAGGACGTCCCTTGTGGCTGGTAGGGGTTGTGGGAGGGCAGCCCCAAGGGAGAACTCTTAGATGCAGGAAGGAGCTGGGTGGTAAATGGGGTTACGCTCTATCTGATGGCTGCTGTGATGAGCTCTGATGGTGTCAGGGGTTTTATGGGCACATGGGGGTGTTTTGCACTCTTGTGCTTGCAGTGAAGTGTTTTGGCTTGTGAAACTCTGATAACCTGAAACGATTCAAGGACAGCAGCGCTTAACTTGTCTCAGATACAGAGAGTTCCTTATTTTCTGTGTTGCACTTTAATGCACAAGTGAAGCAGACGTGAGATTTGCAGCCGAACTTCCTCATCTATTTCTCTGTTCAGCACCTCGATGGTTTCAATAACAAAACACAGAAAACGAGCCTAGAAGAAGCTGCTTTCTTTTGTGTCCAGTGAAAGCTGGGTGCAGTGTATCCCTTTATGTACTTCCATATACATTATTAACACCTTTAATTGCCAGTTCTCCATGCCTGCACCCATCCTTGCTGCTGGTGGAAGAGCTGACTGTATTCCTTTCTTCCTTCATGGCTTGTATTTAGACGTGGCAAGATGCAGAGGGAGTCAGACTTCATGGCCAGCGTGGACAGCAGTTGGATCTCATGGGGTGTGGGAGTCTTCATCCTGAAGCCCTTGAAGTGGACTCTCTCCAGTGTGTTGGGTGACAGCAAAGTACCCGAGGAGGAGGAAGTTCTGATTTATGTGGAGCAGCTTCAGGTGAGTGTTGAAAAGAGAAAAGAAATGAGCAGTTTTAGGTGTCAGCAAGGAAGGTTTGGGGGTTGAAAAAGGGTCGTTTTGGGGCTTTCCTACACCTGAGGAGTATAGGATCGTATCTATGGATGTCCATCTAAACTAATGTGGTGCCTAACACTAAGAAATGAGAGGGCAGGCTTGCTGTCTTGCCCAGGAAGATGAGTGTGCTGTGAGACCCCAGGTTTGAGTTGGTGCAAATGCATTGTACAATAGGAATTGGCATTATATATTGAGTAGTGATGTGATGGCAGTCAGGACCCTGAGACCCTTTCCCTTGATGGCTGTTAATATGAGCACTGCTGCAGCATGCAGATGGGCTCTGGATGGCTGGGGCTAGAAGAAATGCAAGAGCTCAATGGATGTGTGCCTTTCTTTGTGGTTATTCTGCTAATTCAGTGCCTTATTGATGTGTATTGCATCCTCCTTTCAGAGGGCGTATGAGTGGAAGGGGAAACATCAAAAGGTGTCTGAACATCACACGCTTCGTGCAGAGCTCAGCAGTTGATGGGAGGAGTTGTTTATGTAGTTCCTCACTTTGAATGGGGAAGGCTTTCCCCTTGTTTACACAGGAAGGTGACTCAATGAGTACAGCTCTTTACTGCGTGGTGTCAAGAGAAGTTCATTTGGGGTTTAAACTCTTGGGGAGGAGAAATGTAGAAGCCCCCACCTTGTATTGGAACAGCTGCTTGTATTGGAACAGTATCTTAGTTGTTTATGCCTCATTTTCAGACCAGCCTGACCCCAACCATGCCCAACTTTTTACCTTCAATGTGTGGGAGGAAGTAGGTGAGACTTGGCTTGGTGAGCTTAAAAAACAGCTGACAGGAAACTGAACACTGTCCTGTTTTCCTTCCAGGAGAAAGCAGAGGAAGTTTATCGCCTGTATCAGAACTCTGTGCTTTCATCTCACCCCGTCGTTGCCCTGTCAGAGCTGCGTTCCCTCTGTGCCAGTGTTTGTCCAGATGAAAGAACGTTCTACTTATTGCTGCTCCAGCTGCAAAAGGAAAAGAAGGTCACGATCCTGGAACAGAATGGAGAGAAGGTACAGGGTCAAGGTGACTGCTATGGGGAGGTGTAATCCCTGCCTTGTGTTTCATATGGCTGGAAGGGGCTTTGTTGGCCAAAGGTTTAGCAGCAGCACAGAGCAGCTCTGCTATGTGTGGTGCTGGGCACTGGGGCTCTGGAGTGAAGAACATAGAAGCAGGATGCTGCTGGGACAGCTTTACGTGATCCTTAAGGCAGGATCCTATTTAATTTAATATCAAATTACACCATGACTGGCATGGCTCCTGAACTCTGCTACAAGGCTCTAATAAAACCATGGGTGTAAAAGCATCTTTTCTTTCTGTCAGAGTGAAAATATACCCAGTTCAGGCACAAATGATGGAGATAAATGAACCCAACGTGTGCTGCTTCTTTTCCTTTAGATAGTGAAGTTTGCCAGAGGGCTCCACGCCAAAGTCTCCCCAATGAATGATGTGGACATCGGGGTCTATCAGTTGATGCAGAGCGAGCAGCTGCTGTCACAGAAGGTGGAGTCCCTTTCCCAGGAAGCAGAGAAGTAATTTGGGGATGGGTGGTGGGAAGAACTTCCATGTACAGCTATTACGTAGTTAAGAACAAAGCTGCCTTCTTGTTCTTTCCTATGTAGCACACGTAATATCTTAAGTAACCTGGTAGGGCAGGTTTTCTAGTCTTGTTTCTTGTCCTTGTGAAAACTGTATGCAGTGAGTGGATGTCAGAAGCTTTGCAATGATATGAAGCACTTCCAAGGGCTACTTGTGATAAGCTTGAGGGCTGCTGTATCTGAAATATTTGAGTACTTGTGTTAGAGCAAGGTAATGAAAGCGGCTGCTAATTCTAAACTTTACTTATTAAAACCCACACAAACTACTGCTGGCTTGCAAAGGAATAATCTCTTTTTCTCTTATTCCATCTGTACAGGTGTAAAGATGATGCCCGGATTGCTTGTAGAGCTGGGAAAAAGCAACTGGTAAGTACTTAAGTTAAATGCCTTGGAACTGGTTTGTTACTATGGATAATGACCAGGTTTGGTGAGGATTGTCTCAGAGTGTTTCTGAGGCCAGAGGTCTCCCTTTAAGGTGAAGACCTGGCTTTGTCTGACTGCAGTGATGTGGTGAAGAGAATGGGAACATCTAACTCTTAAAGCCAGTATTTGCATGTGAGCCTCATTGTGCAGGGATGATCGTTGTGTTTCCTTTGAGTGCTTTGTGATCCAGGTCTGTTTATATCCAATATCTGCAGGCACTGAGATGTCTCAAATCCAAACGAAGGACAGAAAGGCGCATCAAGGAGCTTCACTCCAAGCTGGATGCAGTGCAGGGGATCTTGGATCGTATCTACGCTTCCCAGACTGACCAGATGGTAGTGTGTTCTTTTTGCCTTCCCAACCACTCTTTGTGCTGCTTTACCTTTTCTTTTGAGTGCAATTGAGCTGGTGAGGCTTCATCCTCTGCTTTAGGAAACAGCTGTGATAGCAGAGTATTGCTCTGAGTGAAATCCTTCTGGCTCTTATTTTCTTGCATACACATTTTACTATGAGTGTCCTCCTTGAGCAGCAAGTCTTGAGAGGTGTAGACACTGTTTGCTTTTAGTTAACATTGTGTTTCTCTTTCTTCCAGGTATTTAATGCCTATCAGGCTGGTGTGGGAGCTCTGAAGCTCTCTATGAAGGATGTTACTGTGGAGAGGGCAGAGAACCTGGTAGATCAGATTCAAGAGGTACTGAAATAGGAACGCGTATAAATAAGCACTCAATGCATAATAAGCAGATTTGCCCAGTAAATATGAAGCATCTGGTGCTGCCTTGTGTGTCATCAGAACGAATGGAGTTAGTCTTGATCTTTTCAGAGCTATTCCAATAACATTCTGTGTTTGGTTGTATGTAATTGCATTTAAAGCTGCAGCACAACCTCTTGTTGGCTCCTTGGTTAGCAGCATTGTGCAAGCAAGCAGCCCTGCTGGAAATGAGAAGGGCTTATTCTGAATGAATGGCAACGAAGGGAGCAATCTGCATAAGCTGATGTAGAAAACAAAGGAGGATTATTTCTTCATCTCCGTGTAGTAACTTCAGCTGCTGAGCTGGAAGGCTGTAAAAGTCTCCTAGCTGAACTGTTTTCATCCATAACTCCTTTTGTTAGCATAAGCAGCAAGCTTACATTGAGGCTTATATGAAATAGCTACAACGGAAGGGCTATCTTTGCTTTTCAGGTTTACTTTCTATTGTAGCACTTACTAAATCAATCTTACTATTTCTACTACTGAAAAGCCGGGTGTGTTGAGCTTCTCTTTTGCATGAGTACCTGCAGCTTTTAGGTCATCTACTGCTTTATTTATTGGTTGCTATTTCTACTTCTGGCACAGCTGGGTTACAATAAGAATGACTTCTATCCAAACTATCTTCTTTTTTACCCCCTAGCTTTGTGATACTCAAGATGAAGTAGCCCAGACTCTGGCTGGAGCAGGGGTCAATGGTTTAGGTAAGTAATGGAGCTCTCAGCTTCTGCTTTGTGTCCTTGCTGTGCTATGGCTCACCAGGAGATCCTTATTATGAGTAATAAAGGTGGTGGTGGGGAGTAATGATAATTCCATTCCACTTCAGTCCATCTGTGAAGGTGATACTTAATTCTTCTAGAAGCTGAATGTTTTTTTCATTGGCAGAGATGGACTCTGAAGAGCTGGAGAAGGAACTGGACAGCCTCCTTCAGGACTCTGCTAAGGATCCCGTCCACCTTCACCCTGTGCCCCAAAAGGAACCTGATTCTGGATTTGCAGGAGCCATTTCGGATGCTGAGCTCGAAGCTGAGTTGGAAAAGCTCGATGTTTGTGATAGAGGTATGGACGGCAGCAGGCTGTGCTAATTCCCCATTATAGGATCAGATACAGGGTCAGGATTTCGGGTGCTGTTGTTACTTTTGATCATCTAATCCTTCATCCCGATGGAAACTGACGATGTTCTGTTGCAATTTTCTTTATAGATGTGGCACGAAAGAAATCATCTGCTTCCTCTGAACCCCAAACAGCTCTGGGACTGAATCTCTAAAGACCCGACCGCATCCTGTTGCTGCAGTTCGACAAGTTGTCTTAAGGCTCCATATCTAATGACTTAAACATTGGGACAGAGGGATATCGCTCCTCTCTTCTTCATGAAATCACTTTCCTAAGCAACAGGATCTCTTGCCATGACAATCCAACTCTGGAACCAGCCCCAGCTGCCGTTTGTCATCTCTGTGCCAACATCTGCACTCGTCTGAATTGACTTACTGCCATCTTTAAGTCACCTTTAACATCCAGGAACTCAATTCACTTAGCTCTGCCCAAGTAGAGATAAACTCTCTCTACCCATAACAGTGCTTGTTGTTTTCTTTGGTTTACTTTTCCTTTGCTGTGGCTCTCGTTCAGAACTTAAGTTGCAGCAGCATTGCAGTTGCTCAACGTTTGGCTGTGTGGTTGTTTAGAACACTTGGCACAATTAATTACTTAATTAAGTCCTTGACATAAATTACCTGCAACCAGCTTTGACCACCCTGTCCCTCCCCTCTGTGTTCTGCACGGTTGTGGACAACTAGTCACTGTAACCATTATAGGAGGCGTTGCTGCTGCACTAGAGGGCAGCAATTGCAAGCACAAGGCAAAAAGAATCCCTCTTTATTTAAAGACACTAAGGCCTTAAAAGGGAGACCTGCAAAATAATGTGAAGTGAAGGAGTTTGCTGGTGCTGAGCTCAGTCTCAAAGCCTTGCAGTCGCTGTGATGCAACTTGCTGCTTTCTCTTACTTGAAATCTGAGCTGGCTGCTGCCTTTCTGTCTTCCTTGTTGGCGAGGCAGCAGCAGAATGAGCTGCTTCCAGCTTTCCTATGGGGGTGAATTGGGGGTGGGAGGGGGGGGGGAAAAGATGCATCATCATCTCGTTTCGAGTGGACAGTTTAACAGTCTTAACTGCTTTGTGGTCTTGGTGTTGCAATTCCACACGATGACGGGTTACCAGAAAGCCCTCAAATAAAACCCTGTCTGTGCTTCCAATGCACGGCAAGTGTAAATGGTTTATTTTGGAGGTTTGGAAGTGAAAAATCATGGCTTTTTTTTTGTTGTTGTTGTGGTTTTTTGTTTGTTTTTGCAGGTCACTTTTTTCATATGCTATGTATGCACTTGGAAAAGCAGAAAGCCTGGGTACTGCACGCCAATAAATGAATTCCTTCAGGAGGAGAAGAGAAGGAACGTGGGCTTTCTGCATGCTCTGTGCATGGCAGGGGAGCCCAGTGCTCTGTGTTGAGCTATATTCCTCTCTGCACCTCTCCCTGACTTGGAATGTATTGAAGTATTAGCAGTGTCTGTTTCTAGGCTCTCTCCTGAGCTGTTTGAGCCACTCACTTGGGTGAGCAGCAACCTATTGCCAAAGCAGCTTCAGCCCCAAAGGGCTGGGAGAGAAACCCTGAGCATCACCAAGTGCTGCTTTGGCTCTGGTGATGCTCATCACTCCTGCTGTGCAATGCAGACCCTGCTGGAGCCTGCAATCAACCAGCAGCGTGCCCAGGCTGCATTGAATTGAAGCTCTGTATTCCTTTTGTAAGCCAACGGGAGGAAAAATAACCACTGTTTTCTGCCTATATGTAATAAAGGGGAGAGGAAGAACCCGGAGTCCCTCGTGCTTCTGTTTCTCTTTGCAGCTTATTGCCATGTTAGGATTGTTCTGGCTGACCTGGAACTGCAGAGATGTGCTGAAAGCAAGGATGCAAATCAAAAGCCAAATGGAGTTTGAATTAATGCCTTCCCATCTACGTCTCAAAGCAGTCTAACAAACAGCAGGTATGTGGATTTGGTGCTTGCTTTCCTTTACCTAAAGGCAATGACTGAATGGAACACCAACCCAGCCCTCCTTCCTGCTAAGGTAAGTGAAACAAGCTTTGTATTCACCAAGCCAAGCGTGTTTCCTGCAGCCAGAGGTCAGAGCTGAGCAGGCGTGATGGTCCTTAGGGAGTATTTTGGTGTGTGGGGGGGTAAAGGAAGGAGTTTCTTAGTGCTGTTCTCACTGTGTGTTGCCCACAGCATCTAAGTTTGCCCCCAAACTGCAACCTCATGCTCGAGGGCACAAGGGGCATCTGCATGCATCCTTGTATGGCATAATGCACCTCCAGGGAGCACCCTGCGGTCATAGAACCCTTAGAGTTAGAAGGGTTAAGGCCATCAGATCCCATTGCAAAGAGACTTCAGGCTCCAGCAGGGCCTGATCCAGCCTTGTCCCTGTGGTGGTGGGGCTGTTAGATGGGATCTTTCCATATAACAGTGTTAGGAAGGGAACAGCGTTAGCACCATATAGGAGCACAGAGCCTTGGTGCCATCTAGCTGCTCTCCCTTGCATAGGCACAAGCCCAGTGGAACTTATTAAAGGCTTAATTAGCAGCTTCATTAAACAGACTGTCACAAAGTAAATGCTGGGACACAGAGCAGCTTTCAGCTGTCGCAATGTGAGTGCACTGCTTGGTTTTGGACTGAGCTGCGTTTATGAGGGCGGAAGGATGCTCTCGTTTGCATTTATTCTTGTGCAGCTGGGATGGTGCAGAGCCTGAACCACTGGGTTAATTAAAGGGTTAATTAAATCAAAGCCGAGCTGATGCTCTATAAACTGGGAGCTGTTTCCTTCTGAAGTGCTTATGGCAAAGGCAGAGCAATGCTGCCGGTGTGGTAAGGGAGTTAATGCTGAGCTGCTTGATGGCTTCGTCATTCAATCTACAAGGGCTTTCGCTGCCCTTCTGTGGCTTAGCTGGTTTCCAGCACTGCATTTCTCTAAAGCAGGTCCCCATTTATGCAACTTGAGATGTTCTGATTCTATAACAGAGTGCTGTGTGGTCAGGCAGCTCAGGGTAGGAGCTACAACCTCTCCCCCCCCCCCCCAATTAGGGGTGGTACAACCCCTGCCCCCCCCCCGCCCGTCCCCGCCGTTTCCGCACACGTGGCCGCCGCTTCCTGCGGGGTGAAGGGGGGGGATCGAAGTCGGGGGGGGAAGGGAAGAGACAGAGGGGAGGGGGCGGTGCCCGGCGGAAGGGGTCGGGACGGGAGCAGGAGCTGAGGTGGGGGCGGCTGCGGTGAGAGATCGGAGGGTCCGGAGGTATTGGGGGGGTTGGGGGGGTGATTGGGGTATGTGGAGGAATAGGGTTGCTTAGAAGGGGAATGGGGGGGGGGGTCAGGTTGTAGGGTTGCTTAGAAGGGGAATGGGTGGGGGGGGGGATCAGGTTATAGGGGTGCCTAGAAGGGGAATGGGGGGGAGGGTCAGGTTGTAGGGGTGCTTAGAAGGGGAATGGGGTGGGGGGGGGAATGTGTCTGGTTGTAGGGGTGCCTAGAAGGGGAATGGGGGGGGGTGTCAGGTTATAGGGGTGTCTAGAAGGGGAATGGGGGGGGGTCAGGTTGTAGGGGTGCCTAGAAGGGGAATGGGGGGGGGTGTCAGGTTATAGGGGTGTCTAGAAGGGGAATGGGGGGGGGGGGGTCAGGTTGTAGGGGCGCCCAGAAGGGGAAGGGGGGGGGGGGGGGGCAGGTTATAGGGCTGCCCAGAAGGGGAATGGGGGGGGGGGTTCAGGTTGTAGGGGTTCCTAGAAGGGGAATGGGGTGTGTGGGGGGGTCAGGTTATAGGGGTGCCCAAAAGGAGAATAGGAGGGGTCAGGTTGTAGGAGTGCCTAGAAGGGGAATGATGGGGGGGAGGGGGGGGAGTTCAGGTTATACGGGTGCTTAGAAGGGGAATGGGGTGGGGAGGGGGGATCAGGTTATAGGGGTGCCTAAAAGGGGAATGGGGGGGAGGGTCAGGTTGTAGGGATGCCTAGAAGGGAAATGGGGGGGGGTGTTCAGGTTATAGGGGTGCCTAGAAGGGAATGGGGGGGGGGTCAGGTTGTAGGGGTGCTTAGAAGGGGAATGGGGGAGGGGGGAGGGGGGCTTCGGTTATAGGGGTGCCCAAAAGGAGAATAGGGGGGGTCAGGTCGTAGGGGTGCCTAGAAGGGGAAATGGGGGGGGGGGTCAGGTTATAGGGGTGCCCAGAGAAGGGGAATGGGGAGGGGTTAAGGTTATAGTGGTGCTTAGAAGGGGAATGGGGGGGGGGGGGTCAGGTTATAGGGGTGCCCAAAAGGAGAATAGGAGGGGTCAGGTTGTAGGAGTGCCTAGAAGGGGAATGATGGGGGGGGGGGAGGAGTTCAGGTTATACGGGTGCTTAGAAGGGGAATGGGGTGGGGGGGGGGGATCAGGTTATAGGGGTGCCTAAAAGGGGAATGGGGGGGAGGGTCAGGTTGTAGGGGTGCTTAGAAGGGGAATGGGGGAGGGGGGCTTCGGTTATAGGGGTGCCCAAAAGGAGAATAGGGGGGGTCAGGTTGTAGGGGTGCCTAGAAGGGGAATGATGTTGGGGGGGGGGGGTTCAGGTTATAGGGGTGCTTAGAAGGGGAATGGGGTGGGGGGGGGATCAGGTTATAGGGGTGCCTAAAAGGGGAATGGGGGTGGGGGGGTGCCTGGTTGTAGGGGTTCCTAGAAGGGGAATGGGGAGGGGTTCAGGTTATAGGGGTGCTTAGAAGGGGAATTGGGGGGGGGGGGGGGTCAGGTTATAGGGGTGCCTAGAAGGGGAATTGCGGGCGGGTGCTTACAGGGAAGGGTTGGGATGCAGCAGCTTGCTCATGTTATGGAGGTGCAGCGGGGCTTGCAGAGGCTTTGGGTGCACGGGGTTGGGTTTCAGCAGCGTGACTGTGGGGCTGCAGCAGGTTTGCAGGGGGTTCATGCAGCCTCACGTCTCCCTGTGTATCCCCAGGTCACCTCCTGCCCCCCCTCCGGTCTCACCCTGGCTCTTCGCCCCATGGACGGCGTTTTCCTCTCTCCCAACGAGGATGAGTTTGTGGGGAGGATCGCTGAGGAGCTGGAGCAGTTCATGCTGCAGGGGCAGCATCACAGGTAGGGGCAGCATCTGGCACCGAGATGTCAGGGCTCTGCTCTGTATCGGCCCTATGGGGTTTGCATTGGCCCTATGGGGTTTGCATTGGCCCTATGGGGTTTGCATTGGTCCTATGGGGTTTGCATCGGCCCTATGGGGTTTGCATGGTGTGGTTGGGTACATTGGCAGCTGCAGAGCTGGGCATTGTGCTGCCATGCTCCCATCCTTCCCAGATGTGTTTGCTGCATCGTTTGGCTTTGTCCAAGCTTTGAGTTGGGTCTCATTCCTGATCCAGCTCTCAAATGACCCCATATGGGGCTTCAGCGTAGTGCAGAGATCCCTCCAGCCAGCAGTGACCTTCAGCATGTGTTTGATTGCTTCTTATGCCAGAAGTGGGAATAAACCATAACAGAAAACCCATTTGAGTGCTGTGCCATCCAGCACAGGGTTTGTTCACCCATTCATATTTGAACTGCTGCTTTCTGAGTCTGGAATGGGAAGAAGAGGCTGCAGCTTCATGGGGGTGAGGGTAGAAATGAGAGTCTTTGCTGTGGATGGAGCAGAGCTTTGGGCTCCTTAATACCAGGAAGGCTTTAGGGCACAGACTTAAAGCCCTGTGAGTGCTGTGGGGAATGAGAGCTGATAAATACTTGCTTCATCCTTCTCCTTTTCCTTCCTCTGCCTTCTCAGGGTGCTCCTGTTCCCCCCTCTGTCCAGCCGCCTCCGTTACTTGATCCATAGGACCGTGGAGAACGTGGATTTGCTGAGCAGCTTTTCGGTTGGGGAAGGATGGAGGAGGAGGACGGTCATCTGCCACTCAGCCGTGAGGTGGATGGGATGGATTGAAGGGCTTTGGGGTTGTTGTTGTTCCACCTTTGAATCATGGCCTCTGTTATAGCACGAAGGGGACAGGGAGCATAGGATGGCTTGGGTTAGAAGGGACCTCAATGATCACAAAGCTCCACCACAAGCAGGGTCACCAACATCCACATTTAATATCAGCCCAGGTTGCCCATCCAACATGGCCTTGAACACCTCCAGGGATGGATGGAGCATCCACAGCCTCTCTGGGCAGCATCTCCCCGCTCTCATAGTAAACTACCTGTTAGACTTATGAATTGCAATACTTACTGCCCTAAGGAGGTCTGTGAATACATACAGCATCACTAATGATGGGGGAAAAAAAAGCATTATGCTTTTGTATAAAGAGCTGAGGGAATAATTGTGTCCTTTGGTTGGGTAAGTTGCCACGTGGGGTGTTTCTATTCCTCATTCTAAGGTTGGAGTGTTAATGCACCTCTTAATAGACTGTAGGTGCCCTAATATAGGAGAACACAGAAGATGCCAGCAGAACTCAGGCGTGAGATCGTGCTGACCTATTAAACTTAATGGAAATCAAAGCCTCAGTGCTGTGGCCAACACAGCCCCTGCATTTCCCTCTATGCTGCTCAGGTTGTGCTTCTCCTGCTCACACCTCTCTGTTTTCTACCCCCAGGATTCCCAATGAGACCAATGAACAAAAACCCGCTGCCTCCGCACCGCGACCACCCCGACCCACACAGCCATGGGGCCGTGGTGCACGGGGGGCCCGGCTGCGACACGGTGGGGATGGACATGGGGACACATCCCGAGCTTGTGTGGGATCAGGCAGGATCAGGAGGCCGCCCCGAAGGAAGCCTGATAAAGCCATATACGTCCCCAAAGCGATGAGGAAGAAAGCAGAATGGGGGCAGCAGGAATTGGGTGCTGATGGGGCACGAGAAGGGGAGATGTGCCCTAAAGCTGCACCTGATGGGGAGGCTGAAGGTGGCCCCGAACCCAGCACAGCCATCAGTGGTGTCTGTTTGGTGCTTGATGAGCAGCATGAGGCTGGGGAGGAGTCGGGAAGAAGCAATGATGGCACAGATAGTGACCGTCCTCCATGCTGCACTGATATTAGTGAGAGCAGCAGCAGTTCCTCTTGGCAGCACAGTCAGGATAAGGACTGTTCAGATTCCATCTCTTCCGTATCCAATGAAAACCCAACTGAGCCAGAAGAACAGAACAAGAGCTGTGATGACAATGTTGGACTGGAGGGCAGCAAGACTCCATGCCAGGACCAAAAGAACCACGATGCTGACATAGTGGGGTACAGCAAGAACTCCCACCCATTGGGTGTGCATTGCGCTGATGCCCCATTAGTGCTGGAAAACCAAGAGAGGAGCTGTGCCATGAGCCTGGAGAGCAGTGGGAACATCTCAGTGCAAGGTGAGGACGTGATAAACCCAGTGTTGGAGCTGGGTGAGGGTCCTTCTGGACCAGAAAGTGAAGATCAGGAGAGCGGTGCCCAAGAAGAGCCCACCCAACACCCATTGGAAGCACAGGGTGAGGTTGTGTCTGAGCCCATTGGTGGTGCTGGTCCATTGGATCCCAATGAGCAGGAGGAGAACAGGGCAGACATGCCCATGGCCAAGGATGGGGCCAGGGAGCCCACGGGCTTGGCTGATGCACTACAACATGAGCTGCGGTTGCCTAAAGGGGACCAAGAGGAGAATGTGGCCACCCAGAGCCGGGAGCTCGCCTTCGAGGATGACTGCACTGCTGAGCTCCTGCAGGAGGTAATGTGTGCTATGGGTGCTGCCATTGGGTTACTTTGGGGTTAAGAGGGTATTCAGAGCTTGTCCCCCCCATGGGGACATTGGTGCCAGGCTCTGTAGGTGTTTGCTTGCCCTGTTGGACCCTTCATGTGGGTTGGAGGGACCAAGGTGGGACCCTGCAGGATGGCTATTGGCCATGAAGTCCCATCTGATGGGTGCCCAGCATGAGCTCTCAGTCCATTACCTGCAGCGTGTTGCCCATAGTTGGGTGTTACATTGCAGTGCTCAGCACTGGGAGCACCTGTAGGGACATTACCTTGGTGGTTCCCCCACCATCCTTTTGCTCTATGAGTCTTTGCTGTGTTTTTTAACTCATTTCCTTCACTACCGTTGCCAGATTGTGGGTCATCTCACCGTGAAGGACATCAGCGTCGAGAGGATCACGTTGGATTATTCCAGCTATGGTGACACTCAGGTCCACGAGGCAGATTTTGGGCACGTAACCGAAATCTACGACTTCTCCCCATCACTGAAAACCGAGCACCTGATGGAGGTCTTCTCTGATTTCCAGTGAGTGCATAAAGAGAGCAGTATTCATTGCTGAGTGCACTGCAGGCTGTGATGCTGCTGTGCTGGGTTTTACCCTCCCCTCCCTGCTCTTGCTCCTTATTCTTTGTGCTTTGAAGGATGTTTCCTTGCACTTTGTGACTCTAAGTGTCCTTTAAGGCTCTGTTGAGCACAATCTTGCCTACCTGCAGGGTTATCTGTGCTGCTCTGGCTTCATTGGGAGCCTCTGCTTGATCCATAGGAGCCTCTTTGCTCTCTGGTGCCTGTGTTGGGGCTGCACACTTAACTAAGTGCTTACAAAAAGAAAGGGCCCAATCCTGCTGCAGGAGATGCTGTAAATATAGGGAGCAGACAGCATTGCACTGGAGGGGTCACATTGGATTAGCAGTGGGATCAAAGCAAGGTTCTGCCCCATAGGGTGGTCATTGGGTTCATACAGCCCTTCGCAGGGGCTGCATTCATTGGCAGTGCTCATCCCCTGTGCTGCAGAGCATCGTTTGCATTCTAAACGAGCTGCTGCCTGTTGTCAGTGTTTCCTCTAATCCATTTTCCCTTCCGTTTGCTGTGAGAGTGGAATTGACAGATCTAATTTGAGCTCTCGATCGGGTTTTTATTCCTCCTGCTGCAGGGGAACTCTTTGATCTCCCTGCTCCCCCTCAGCTTGTATTTTCCACTGATGCTTTATCCAATATAGATTTCTGCTTTGGTCTCTTCATCCAAAGCTTTGCTAAACTGCAGTTCTGCTTCTCATTGCAAGTGGCTGAGCACTCAGGTAGCATCCACAGGGCACTGTGTGCATGGCAGTATTGCAAAGGCAGCCCATATTGCAAAGGCAGCCCATGTAATAGAGGCTGCTTGTTGGCCATGAGCTTCTTTAGGGGCAAACGAGTCCTTTGGGGGGGATCACAGACTGAATGGATTGAATTCTGATCCATTCCCCTCTTGTTGAATGGGTGCAGAGCTTGGATGGAGACACTTGGCGACTCGACATGGCTGCAGGCTTTACATGCGTGGCTTTTTCTTCCTATTAACCAATATTCTTTTATTGTTTCTTTTTCCCATTGTAGTGAGAGTGGCTTCAAAATCCAATGGGTGGACGACACACATGCCCTGGGGATCTTCTCCAGCCTGTCTGCAGGTGGGGATCTGTGGGGCTGTTGGTGCTGGGCACGAGTTTTGCTTCCCCACACTTTGCTTCTTTGCACATCAGACTGGTGTATCTGTAAGGCGTGTAGTGTGGTAGCTCTGCTTTGCAAGATGAATGGGTTTTTAATTGGCTTGGGTAATTACCAGGGCAACTGTTGGATAAGGGAGCTGTTGTATTGCTGGAAATGGCTTTCTGACTTCAGTTTTTGATGTGGAATCACAGATTGGTTTGAGTTGGGAAGGGGCCATTGTGAAATGGCTTGAGTTGGACCTGTAAAGGCCATTTGGTCTAACTCCCCTGCAATGAACAGGGACACCTATAGCTCTTAAGTGCTCAGAGCCATGCCCTGCATGACCTTGTGGGACAGGGCATCCACCATCCCTAATGGCAGCGCTGTATAGAATAGAATCATTAAGATCACAAGATCATTGAGCTGGCTGTCATCCCCTCCCCACCATGGGTCCATAGAATCATTAAGGTTGGAAAAGACCTCTACCATCCCCAAGTCCAACCACCAACTACACTCTATACATGGGATTTGTCCCTAATTATGTTTCCATAGAGCTCTATCTGCCCAAGGAATGGGTGATGTAGGGTGGAGTTGAGCCCTGAGATGAATTGGCCTTCAGCAGCTCATGGGTTGTGCAATGCTGTGGCACCATGGGTTGGGTTTTGTGTGATGAAAGCCACCACCATTCCCCTATTGCTGACTTTGTCCTCTGTTCTTTGAAGCATCTCAAGCCCTGGGACGGCGTTACCCTTCATTGAAGATCCGACCACTGATCCATGCAACAAAGCAGTCTAAAACTAAGGCACTTCAGCGACCAAGTAAGATATATACACACATACATATATATATAAGTTGCTATTCCTTGTTCTGTGTCCTAGTTGGTCAGTCTCACAGTGACACTTCAAATGGGGAATTTCATATTGGATACCAGTATTCCTTTTTTTAACAGCTTTATTAGCTATGGCAGCATTGGCACCCAACCTGTTACATCTTCCTATGCCAGCAATGCTGCTTGTTGCTCTGACAGCTGAAATAGCCTCAAGTGGGGGCTCAAATGACTGACATATTCACATTCATCTGCTCAACAAAGTTCTGCCCTATTACTCTGCCCAATTAAAGACAAACCCCAGAGCAGTCATTTCATGGTTGGCGTAATTTTATTCAGTATCAGGTGAAGAGGAAATGGTTAAGCTTAGCCATTAACATTGGTTTATTTAGTCGATTGCCTTTTAAAATCATACTGTAATCAGGTATGCTTGCCACAGTAAAGAAATGCCATGAATCTTAGAGCAGAGAGACCAATGAAGGTAGAGCTGTAGTCACTGCATTGACACAGATGCCAGCATGAATGATTCAGAAGGGACACTGTCACAGTTAGAAGTTCCTGAGCTCAATTAAACGTGAAGGAAGTGGTTTAGATTCGCACTTCTCACCTGTTCTCATTCAGATTCTCCATCATCTCTACCCCGCTGGCAACGAGTGGGAATCAGGTTTATAAGCTCCAACCTTGCACTCGCTTCAAGTGCCATTTATTTCCAAGCGCGGGTTTGGATCTCAATTAGCTGACAGTGTCTCTTTATTTATCTTTAATTATTCTCTTACCAGCTTTATAAAGAAAGGTTGGCAGTTCCTTTATCCAAGCTGTGATGCTCTGAGCCTGCCCCTTTTTCCTTTAAGCTGCTGCTAGGCTGCCTTTAAGGAATAACACTTGTGAAAAAGCAAGCAAAGCCCACGTGGCTAACTAACTGGATAATGATTTGCAAACAGTTGCTGATAAATGATCAGATAGCAGCCAAATCCACATTAGGTTGGATTTGGTTCTGGTGTGTTGCTTTATTGAGGATATGGGCCAGGAACTGGAGCTCCCTGCTCCCTCCTGGCCTGATTTTTTTCCTTAAGCAGCTGATAGATTTAGCAGTTAAAACGAAACCAAACCAGATATTGTTTTTCCATTGGTGCTTTTTTTGAGGATTGAAGCTGTGGGTTTTAGTGAGTTGATACTGAAATGAAACCCCTCTCTGTGTGGCTCTGGGGGGGTTGGATTGTGTGCCTTCATTTTGTTCTCAGGGAAGGGACTGGAGCTGCAAAGTCTTCCTGAAAGCCAATGGGGAACGCTGCACAATCATGGAACCATTGACATGCTTTAGGATCAAGGTTGGTTTAAGTCAACCAACACAGCCCCATAGAGTCATTGAGGTTGGAAGAGACCAATAAGACCATCATATCCAACCATCATGGACCAGTGGAGGACCAGAGCTTCTTCATATCCAAATACTGTTGCACAGGAACTATTGAACTAGAGGAAAGCCTTTCCAAAAGAACCAACAACTTGCTCTGTAGGGGTGGGATGATTTGCTCATAGTAATGCTCATCCCAAAAGAAGTCAGAAAATAAATGCTTGCTCTTGTGTATCCTACAGTTAAGCCATAAGACTGTTCCTGACCACCCTCCAGCTTAACCATTTTCACTCTTTTTCACTCTTTTTCACCCAGAACTCCTTCAGCTTGCCAAAGAGAGACCCCAGACTGACACGGTGGTGGCAAGGAGGTTGGTGACCCGAGCTTTGGGGCTGAAGCACCAACAACAGTGCGGCTCCAGCTCTGAAGGGCTCCTGCCAGAAGGTTTGGACCAGGAGGAGGAATGAACCATCTCCACTGAAAAAAAAAAAGCCATGTGTAGATGAGCATGGCTGTGCTATTAAACTGCATGCAGAACAGTGAGTTGCCATGGGGACGTTCTCTTTGCTTTCTGAATCCAGAAGGGAAAAGGTTGAAGGAGAGGTTGAGCTCCAGAGCCCTGCAGTTTGCTCTTCGTGCTGGAGAACACCATGCCCTGCTCCGTTCCAAACCATCTCTGTACTCTGCAGTGCATCAGGAAGTGTTACTTGGTATTAAAGCCCACTAGGAGTTATTGGGAGTGCACCAGGGTGAGGGAAGGGCATCTCAATTGGTCAGAGCATCTGTGGGAGTCAGAAACTGTTCACTGTGTACTCTGTTGTCATATTGTTAAAATATCCCCTATTAGTGGTAGGCATTGAGGTTCAGGGTTTAAAAGAAGCCTGCCTGTGTTGCTCTGTTAGATAGCAAAGTTATTTGTTCGTTAGGAGAAGCTAAACCAGAACTCCACAGTAGCTCAGCTTGCACAGAGCCCAGTGGCAGAGGATGCTCCATGAGACACCTTGAGTTGCAGCAGCAGCAATAGAGCATCCCCCAGACTCTGCTTTAGCTGCACTGTCCTGCATCTTGAGAACAAAATGGAGTTTTCCAATTTCCAGTAGGCTGAAAAACCTCTCCTCTGTGTGTCACCATCTTGGAATACTCCAATAGACCTCAGGAAGAACCATTAAGCCTCACAACATCCCTGTGAGGTAGGTTTGTGGGTTGAACCCTGTGGATTGAGATGGTTAATTGGCATTACTCCATTAGCTTTATCTGCCTATAGAAGCCTTCTGTATAAAGAGGGAGAAGGAGACTTCAGTACCAGGAATTGGGAACGAGGCCCTGAACTGTCTAGAAATACAAAGTAGGATTTCTTCTTCTATTTTTTTCTGGGTGAAACATTTTATTCAAGTAGCTGTGTTGGAGAACCTGTAGCAATGTATGTCCTCAAACAAACAGAGGAGCACGCTTAGCACCATTGTGAACTAAGTGTAAGAAAGAAATCCTCAATGCCAGCTTAAGCAGTCAGAGCATCCCCAGCGATGCAAGCCACGATGTTACCTCTGTAAGGTACAGGGATATGATGCCTTAACTAAACTCATCCTTTAAAAGACAGAGTGAATATCCAGCTTAGAAGGGAACGTGTAGATGGACGTAGGGGCTGCTGGGTGAATTGCTTACTTTGCAGTTCATCATCATGAGGTCTGCCATGGTTTCTGCAGGGTGGTGGAGGAGTTCTGCATTCGCTGCTCCATTGGAGAGATGGTTCTGGGTGTTGGTTGTTGAATGCAAGAGTTTGGCTGCACTATTAAACGATGCTTTAGACTGTTCTGCTCAGAGAGAACGCTTTGGTTTTGTTTCCTTTCCTGTGTTTCTTTGTTAAAATGGAACAACATCAGCGGTGCTGAGGATAAGCATCATCACAAATGGAAGAGTACGAGTCAATGGTGCTTCAGTTTGAGCTTAAAATGAATGGTAAAGACCCACACTGAGGTTGTTGATACCCAACCAAAGGCAAACTGTGCTCACTGGCAGCCCGGAGCTGTGTGCACACATAGAGATGGTCCTGCAAAGTGGAGGGAGAAGTCCTGGTGGGGGGTGGGTTGGAGCCCAGTAGAGTTTGAAAGCCTGCTCCCAACACCCTCAGCAGCGGGGATGGGAGATACAAGAGGTCCAAGCATTTACACTGGGAAGGAAGGCAGCTTCGGAAAATAATTTACCTTGCTAATTCAGAGTTTGATTGGTTGCTTGATTTGTTTTTTTTCTCTTGGCGCAGTGGTTGGGGAAGTGATGGAAGCGGGCAGCCTCGCTTCATTAAATAGTGGGATGGGAGGCGGTGCTGCTCTATCGGGTGGACACTTTGTTATTTGTGAGTCCAATGAAGTGATCAAACTTCTGTTCCGTTTCGTCGCTGAAGGAGCCGCCTGGTGAGCACAGATAATACGCGGGGTTAGGAAAGTAGTAGGCAAGAGAAGAAGTCAACGTGTTGCTCAACTGGCGCATTGCAAGATGCTACATGAGCAGAGCAAGGTGCTACAACGTACAGGGGCTCAAAGCAAGTGCTAGAAGAGCAAGGTAGCTCACAGCTAATTAATTTAAGCATTCATTAAGCCTTGCCATGGAATGCAAGACTCTTGCCATAAGAGTCTTGGGTCTAATCTATGTGTTTGGGAGACTTGGCTACAGGCTGTCCTCAGTTTCTTGCTAACCTCTGTTGACTATCAGGACTGTGAAATAGTCTCCTCCTTGAGGATGAGGGTAAGTGGGTGCTCTATTAAACAGGGCTGTGTCCTCACTTCTTGCTAGCTCAGAGACAAAAGCTAAACACATTAAGTATTTCCAAGCTCAGCTGGAGAGCTCATCCAACACTTCTTTGCCCAACTGGAGTGGGTTTGGCTTTTCAAACTGGGTCACAAGCTGCAATACGAGAGGAGTGTTGTCTTCAGAAAAGCAACAAACTAATAAAAAAAAGATCAGTAAAATAACCCATTCCTTGAGGAGCTTCAGCCAACCATGGAAACTGGCTTTGCCGTGGGCTTGATTTGGAAGCTGACGGGCAGTTGCTGTGTTGAGTTACTTCCCACGTTAAAAATGGTTCAGCTCAGCCTGCAACTTCATTGTGTTTTTAAGTGGTTCTGATGGTTCTTAAGGCAAATTGAAGTGAACTCTGCTGTTTTCTCACCTGTGTGGCAGTTGTACATCCAGATGCGCTGCCCGTCGTATCGACTCCGGCATTTCATCACGTTGTTGGAATAATCAGATTCAGCCACTTCGTAGTTGGGGTTGATGACGACCTTAGGAGTGGTGGAGAGACACAGGATAGAGTTAATTGGAATGGATGAGTTAACCTGAATGGATGTGAGGGTCGTCAGCTGGAGGCAGGATCAGGTTTGAGAGAGAATCAGCTTTTTCATTGCAGCATAATCATGGACTGGACAATCTTAATGGTCTTTTCTAACTATTGATTTTATGACTGTAACTCACGTGGGAAGCAGAGGCTCCTTAATTAAAGCCAGATCAAGATCACACCAAAATACACCCCCAAACACCTCTCCATGTCACACCATAGCAGCAAAGACAAAAATAATGCCTCATCCTTTCACTCCTCTGCAGCTCTGGGCTGTTTTTAGAACCAAAGTATTCCCCCCCACCTCCTTCCACTTGCACTAAGCAGACTGCAGGCACAGAACTCATACAAACACCCCAAGAATAGCACAAGCAAAGCAAGCATTGCTTACAAACAACCTCAGAGCTCCATTCAAGACAAGCATACATTGCATTCCATGTCACCTATCTGTGTTCCTGGCATTAACTGCACATGGATCATGGAGGGCTACCCAATATGGGTTGCACGTGGGTTACTTCAGACTGCCATCCCTACTGGATAAACCCATTTTCTCATACCTGGAAGAGATAATCTCCTGGTGGGACGTCAGTAATGTCGATCCATTGGCAGTCGATGTCGTGTCGGTACACATCCCAGCAGCCAACAGTGATCCCTTGTTCACCAAAGTTGGCACACTCGTATTGCTTTTGCACATCTGAAAGGGTTTAAAGCACCAGTGTTGGGTTCTCAGACTGTGTTGTTTAAGGGCGGGTTGTTCTCTAGCTCTCATGGGTAGCAATAAGCTACAGGCATGCAAGTTTGGATGAGGCACTTCAACACCACTTTGCTTAATGCCTTGTATTGAAATGGAGGTACCAGTAACATACATGGGAGGAGCTGCCACCTCTCCTGTGTCATTACCCAAAGGCAAGTTAAGGGATTTCTTGCTTTATGAGAACAAGAACATACATGCTTTGTAAGTAAATAAGAAGCTGAGGTCTGGCAACCTCAACACACAGGATCTATAGGGTTTATCTTGTACCATAAAGAATAAGGGAACAAGGCACACCTGCTTCACATTCAGTGTCTTCCAGACAGAAGCTGGCTTTGTGTCCTTCAGCCACCTTGGTCCCATTGAGGTTCAGTAAATCATAGTGGGTGAAGACCTCCATGCTGTGGTAATGCCTGCAAGACATGGAAAATTCATTAAGGAAAGCAGCTCTTTAATTACTGCCCCTTAGGGGGACCAAAACAATGCAAGTGCTTGGGACCAAAAGGAGCAGAACAAGAGAAACCACAGCCAGGAAACCTCCCCCTGGGCACCATCCTATGCAGCACCATGTGCTGGCTCCCAGCCCTGGGCTGGTTCACATATCAGGTGCTGAAGCTGTTCCAGGTAGAGCCTTCATAGGATCACACACTGCTTTGCAATGGCAGCAGCAGCCAGGTTATCATTTCTAGTGCGCCATGTCAACCCATAATTAGCAAGGTTAGGTCCGTAATGAGGATAAATCAGACCCCCTGAAGGGTTTGGGTGATGCTGACCTGTTCCTTCCATTTGTTCTATGCCACAATGCTGGTACAGCAAAGCACTGAACCTGCATTGAGGTCAATGGGAGGAAGCAGGGTGCTGCATGGGGTCAAGGCTGGGAGCACTAGCCTGGCCACACTGATGGAACACACTCCATATGATCCCAGTCTTGGCACAGGGAGAAAACCCACAGCACTTGTTGGGAACAGGAGGTCCTGAGATGCACCATAACCCATCTGTGTGGCTCAGGAGGGAGGCAATGCTCACATAACTCAATGCCAGCCCAAATTCAGCAGTGCTGAGCACAAGGGCACAGCTCATCTCCTTCCCAGCTGTAAAAATAACTGTGGCTCAAAGCTTCCAACCCATAGTATTGCAGCACACATTCCTGCAGGAAAAGGGGGCAAGGCTGGAAGGGGAAGAAATGTTTCCTCTAGAGATTAGGTTTCTTTCTACCTCCTTTCCTCCAAAACCAGCAAAACCCAAACCCACCACACGCCAAAAGTCAATCCCTTCTCACTACCTGCTATGGTCCTTCCCATTTTTGTTCCGCTCCCACATCAAAAGGCTCCTGAACAGAAGCTCTCAGTGATGGGGGTGAGGCAACAGGGAGAGAAGGGACGTATCCAAGCTGTTGACTTGTGAGCTGTCTCCTTTGGCAGCCTCTGATAGAAGTTTGAGGTCTCCAGTCTGACTCACTCTCTGAAATATGTCTGAATCACTCAAAGAGGTGTTTACATTCTGCTGTTTACAGACTGGAAAGATTGAAGAGGAATTGAGTTCATCCTCCTCCGTATAAACAGAATCCAGTTTTCAGCACACAGATGGCTCTTGGCCTCTCCCCAATCTCACCTCAACTTATTCAGTCTCCCAATGTCTCCTTTACCCACCCCATGATGTGCTCAGCTCCTTGCAGAACCCACACATTCCCTATTCCAGGGCCAGAACAGAAGCAGAGCTATACATCCATTTGGGTTTCCTCCTCCTGAAACTGCCACCTCCTGTTTCTTTTGGGCTCTCTGCTGCTGAGGTTTTAGCAGCATGCATCACAAAAGCAACCTGGCTGCAAGGTATGTGCCCCATCTGATGCTCTGCAGCACTGATGCAGTGCTACCTCCGTCCTGCTTTGCTCATACAGAAGAGTGCAAAATGTGAGGGTTCATTGCACTACACAGGCAGAAATCTTACAGCAGTGGCATAAGAGCTGTGCACTCAGTTTCTCAGCTCCCACATTAGAGGAAAACCAACCTTATCCCAAACCATCGCTGCAAATGAAAGCAGAACCGCAGCATCTGCTTGTTTCCCACTCCCCATGGTTGGCCAATGGACCCGACAGCACTCACCGATGGCAGTCGTGCCAGACCCAAGCATGACGACCATTTTTGGGGCGGAAATCTGACTGCCCGTTGTTGTGGATCTGGGAAGAGAAACGCAGCAGGCGACGGTACCCGGAGGTGACGGAGGTGTTGATGGCTGAGCTGGCCAAGCAGTTCTCCTCCTGTGCACACTGCAGCATGAACATGGGACGGTCCTCCAGGTAGGCGGTCTGCTCCACCAGCTCGGCGTTGAGCACCAGGTCAGGGGCAGCTGATGGGAAGGAGGTGAGAAATAAGCTGACGGGTTCCTAAAGCATGCCACAGTTTGCTAGAGATGGGCCCAGCCCTTTCCTTGGTCAGCCCCTGTTGTTGGGGAAGGTCCTTTTTGTCTATGTATCTCAAATACAACAAAATGAACTGATGGCCAGGTTAGGGTGGTGAGGCACTGATATGGAGCCCAGAGAGCTTGTGGGTGTCCTGGAGGTGCTCAAAGTCAGGCTGGATGGGGCTCTGGGCAACATGATCCATTGGGAGGCAGCCAACCCATTTCAGGAGGTGGCAATGGATGGGCTTTAAGGACCCTTCCAACCCAACCATTCAATGAGTCTATCATTTTTAAGGACCCTTCCACCCCAACCCATCCTATGGTTCTATGATCTTTAAGGACCTTTCCACCCCAACCCATCCTATGGTTCTATGATGTTTAAGGACCTTCCCACCCCAACCCATCCTCTGGTTCTATGATGTTTAAGGACCTTCCCACCCCAACCCATCCTATGGTTCTATGATCCCTAGGGACCCTTCCACCCCAACCCACCCCCTATGGTTCTATGATCTTTAAGGAACCTTCCACCCCACCCAACTATTCTATGATTCTATCACCTTTCAGGACCTTTCCAACCCAACCCAATCTGTGGTTTCATAACAACTCACTCTCTGAGCAGGACACTCCAGCACCAAAGCGACCTCCTCCTCTAGGACAAGAGATGTCAGCTCCATCATGACGACAGTGGGCCAGAGACATCTCCGTCCCTGAGCACTTGACCCCACTCATGACCACGCTGTCAGCGCTGACATCTCCATGCCAGTACCAGGTTTCCTGAGCAGAGGGATAGGAAAAAGCATTTACACTCCATTTCATGGGCTGCTGGGGGGGATATTTGTGTCTGCTTGCGAATAACTTGTCTTCTCCCTCCAGGAACACCAGTGCACGAGCTTGCATCAGGGGCTAATTTATTTGGTGCCCTCTTTTAAAGGATTGGGGTTTCTGATGGAGCTGTTGGCATGTGTCAATGGAGAGGAATGGAGGCAGGATGATCAGCATCTCTCACCTTTTCAAAACCTTTTGTAGCCCAAATGAAACCGTAATGGCAAAGCTTGGGCAAAGGGAAAGGGCAGAAAGAAGAATTCTGGTCCTTGCATTAGCGTCCAAACTGGAAACGTTTCTAGGAAAAGAGAACCCATCTGCACCAGTGCTTCCATTGCAACAGGCTGTTTGTTAACCCTGTTAGCAACGCTCTGCACACAGGGCTGCCCTGTTCCACACAGTGTAGCTTTATGCTCACAGAGCTGGTGCAGCCGGGATACGCATAAGAGCCTTTTCTGTTCTAAATACCGACAGTCTCAGCTAAAGGAAAAAATGTCTTGTTTCTCGCTGGACATTCAGGGCTGTGTCAACAGAGCTGGAAAGGCCAGCATTGAAGGGACGTGGCTATCCACAGCTCTTGTGCTCTGCTTGGCAGCTGTGCAAGCAGTCAGCTGGAGGAACCAGCTTACAGCAAAGCTCCAGCCTCCTCCCTCCTAAGGCATCAGACCCTAAATTCCCTCTCTGGCCACGAGCAACACTTAAAACCAGTGGCAATTTGCCTGCTCAGGAGCCTGGTATGTCCTCCTGGCATCCTGGCCTGGTACAAGCTCAGTGCATGGGACACAGCACCCAAATGCCCCAGGAGGAGATGCTCTGTGCTGCTTTTTGCTCCTGTGCCCAAGTTCTGGATTTCTGGCATCTTTATGGGGTAAAATAGTTTTCCTTCCATCACAGAAAGCACACTTGAATTTTATTTACTCAGTGACAGCGTGAGCCACATTTTCCCCCAAACCTCTATTCTCATGGGCCACATTAGAAGAGAACAGCTCTGGCAGGGGTCTGCTTTCCCATAGAGAAGCCAGTTCCTTTGGGAGCCCCAAAACCCATTGGGAGCTCCCCAAATCCATCCCAACACCAGGAGCTGCAATAAAGGCCCAGAGGTTCTATATTTCCTTGCAAAATCTGCCTGCTCTCGTGATCCTTGAGGGGTGCATCAATTCAGGAGCGTGTCTTGCACCAGGCCTGTGTCCTTTATTGGGGTGGGAAGCTTCTGTTCCCTTGCACGCAGCCCCATTTCTATGGCTGCTGCTTGCTTTCCTCCAGCCAGCACAGCATGATGCTGCTCCCTGCGCCAAGGAGCTTTGCTGGGAAAGAACACTTCATTCCTCTGTGGTTGTCCCAAACTTATTAGCTGGTGGCTTTTATCCCTTCTAAGTGCTGTTCTTGGTCATGCGTGAGGAGGAAGGCTTAAGGGCATTTGTCATCAGAGAAGCAAAAGCTACCAACAACCCATGCACGCTCGCGTGCATCCGCACCACGTGCTGCACTGAGAAGTAGCTACAGGAGCAAAATGCAATTGTTTTCTAGTGATTTGACACCAGGAGAAAATAGGATTCAGCTTAAATCCCAGTCTGACCCAGGGAGGAACAAAGATCAGGTTGGATATTAGGGAAAATTTCTTCTCTGAAAGAGTGGTGATGCATTGGCACATGCTGCCCGGGGAGGTGGTGAGGTCAGCATCCCTAGAGGTGTCCAAGAACTATGGAGACGTGGCACTGGGGGACACGATCAGTTTGGGATTGGACTTAGGGATCTTGGAAGTCTTTACCATCCTTAATGATTCCATTTCAGGATGTGGTGGTGAAGGGTCAATAATTGGACTTGGTTATCATAGAGGTCTTCTCCAACATTAATGATTCTATGGGCATGATGGGGATGGGTTAGAGTTGGTAATCATAGAAGTCTTCTCCAACCTTAATGATTTTATGGGCATGATGGGGATGGGTTAGAGTTGGTAATCATAGAAGTCTTCTCCAATCTTAATGATTCTATGGGCATTATGGGGATGGGTTAGAGTTAGTAATCATAGAAGTCTTCTCCAACCTTAATGATTTTATGGGCATGATGGGGATGGGTTAGAGTTGGTAATCATAGAAGTCTTCTCCAATCTTAATGATTCTATGGGCATGATGGGGATGGGTTAGAGTTGGTAATCATAGAAGTCTTCTCCAACCTTAATGATTCTATGGGCATTATGGGGATGGGTTAGAGTTGGTAATCATAGAAGTCTTCTCCAACCTTAATGATTCTATGGGCATTATGGGGATGGGTTAGAGTTGGTAATCATAGAGGTCTTCTCCAACCTTAACGATTCTATGAGTAGGCATGGTGGGGATGGGTTGACATTTGGACCTGATGATCTTAAAGACCTTTAAAAGCCTTTCCCAACCATAACGACTCTTATTCTACCCAACCTCACCCATGCCACCGCAAGGAATACAAGCTCATGGGGACCCACCTGGAATGCATGGCTGGCAAAGCCCAGCCCCAGCTGCCTGCACACCACCATGGCCTCCACTGTGCTCCATCCCTGGCTGCAGACTGTGCCCCAACGCAGCGTGCCATTCCGTTCTGCCAGCACCTCCACCCGACCCTCATATGGGTTGCGACCACCAACCAGGCGCAGCTGTAGGGCATAAAAAGGACACCCTCCCATCAGTAAACGTCACTGCAAACAGAGGTGGCAAGGATCACAGGTTGGTTTTGAGGCTAAAAACCTCAAGGATTTCAGCTTCTGGGCTTTTTCTCTCACCTGGTTCTGGAAACCCATGGCGGGAACGTTGCATCTCACAGCAGCATCTTCCTCGTGGTTACAGCCCTGCGACTCCATGTTGAACTTGCAGTCTGTGAGGGATTTCTCAAATCCCGTACAGTCGATTTCGTTTAGATGGATTGGACCCATGCCTTTGGGAGAGGGGAGAAAATAGGGTCATACGTTCTGCCCTGTGCTACTGGGAAGTGGAGAACAACCCAATAACCATTTAATATCATGCAGACCTCTAGCACTGAAAACATGGTGGTCCTGGAAAAAAAAATCCCAGTGATTTCTTGTAAGAAATAGAAGAAAAAGAGCTGCAAGATTATCATTATTAACGTTACTGTTTTACATTCTTTCCAGTAGTCTCCAGGAGCCACAAGCTGCAGAAAAAGGCCAAGTTTCCGTTGTTATATAATTTACAAACTTCAGCTGGAGGAATTTGCAAATTATGACCTTTTTGGCTGGGTTTGTGTGACAGGAATCTGTTTTTGGACAAAACCTGACATTGAAATGCAACATAGACACATTCACCGGGATGGCAAAATGGAGCAACACAGGGATGCGCAAGAGGTTGGTGAAACGCTTTGGGGTAAAGCAACTGTGACAGCAGTGGTAGCAAGACAGGAAGGAAGTCATTGACTTTTATTACTGAAGAAAATGGTTCCAAGGCACTGGGAATAAAAATCAGAGAGGAATCATTGGTTCCATCCTTGTGAAGCGACAGTGCACGACTTTCCCTTCCAAAGAGACCCATGAGAAGGTAATAATCCTATAGAGCTCTTTATGTCCTGAGCCCAAATCTATTTGGAAAGAAGTTTTTGGGGGGAATTCATCATAAAACAGAGCCCATGTAAACCAGTTCCCATAATCGCTGATGGACACACATGGACAAGAAAGGAATATCTATGTGTCAGTGATGGCCACCATCACCCGCTTCCAATAGAGGGAGCTAACCAAAACCCCATACAGGGTAACAGCTTAATGATGTGCCTGGTGAACCCCTTACCTCCATAGACTGCAGCACAAGGACTGGGAAAATACAACAAGAGCTCTCCAGCATATTTCTGCAGATGTGTGGTGTGTGCACATCTGGTTTTATGTTGCTTTCATTAAAATCCAGTTAGTGGTCTGCAGCTGGAAGCAGCAACATTGCTCTGCAAGCAGTTCTGTAGGAGGAGTGGTGCTGACCAGAATTGGAGGCTGATGCACCAAGAATGCAGCACACATCCAGCCTCATATTCTACCCTGACAAAGTCATACCAAAGAAATGACAAAGCTGAAGGGCAGGGCCACAGCTCTGCATTTCCCCCATACCATCACCTTTAGCAGAATAGGATTGGGGCTGTACACCCAACAAACACAATCACCCACTGCTTGGGCTTGTACCCTGTGTTCTCCTAAGGACATTGCAGTGGACAACACATTCAGATCACTGGACCAAGCACCTCACTTTCAGAACTAAATCCCTATGTCTTAATTGGGATTGCTATACACCAACTACCCACTGTCCCCAATCAGCCCATCCCTGTGTGTTCCACCTTGCACATCCCAACGCAACATTGTTGGGTTTTTGTTTGTTTGCTTTGCAAATCCAACAGATAAATCCCATTTTAAAGCTTTCCTTGTCTTGCACTTTCCTTTATCCGAGCCATGCTGGTCCAAAGAAACACCACCTGCTCCCTGTGTCTCACTATGAAGGGTTGTGTTTGGTGTCACTAGGGTTTACATGATGCCAACCAGCAGTTGGTTTGAGAGGGCAAATGTTAAGCTTTGAGTTGCCATTTACCAGAGTTTGGGATTCGAACCAACTCCCAGCTACAGGAAATCCAAACCCAAGCTGGCTCAGAGTTGTGCAAACAGCCCTCCTATTTTTAGCGGTCTAAATTAAGGTTCTGGACTTAAATTGGAGTGTGTCTGAGGTCTATGTCCAAGACCCATTTTTGCCAGGAACCTTCTAGTAATGCGCATCTGGAGAACTTGTAAAGAGAATTTGAGTGCAACGGATGCGATAACGAAGAAGTAATTACTGGAACAGCTGCTTGAGGGGAAGGTTAAACTCATCGGCACCAGAATTCTTTCAAGGAATCTCTAATGCTTCTCTAAGGCACAGCCTCAGGAGACTTATAAAGAGCAGAGAAGGCACCCAAAGCAAACATCATCACTGCTCTGGATCACGACAGGGTTCTCAGAGGAGGATGGGACACAGGAGGGTCCTCAGAGCTCCCCTGCCCTTACCTTGCCCCAGCCTTGCCCCTGTTATTGCCTCCTTGGCGCTGCCGAAGCCCAGCTCCCTGCACACCACGCTGGCAGACACCAGATTCCAGTTGTCATCACACACCGTGCCCCATTCCCCATTCTTCAGCACTTCCACTCGGCCCTCGCCGGTGTTGGCTCCTCCTTTCAGCCTCACCAGAGGTTGCTGGAAGACATGGATGGAAGAGAAACTTCAGCTCTCCTTGTATGCGCTAAAGAACCCCAAAGCAGACCTCAAATATGAAGCAATTAAGCATCTCAGTTGAAGGTAAATATTTGTATTATGAGATAAATCATAGAATCAGTAAGGTTGGAAAAAAAACACTGAGATTATCAAGTTAAACCATCATCCCATCACCCCTATGGCCATAGAATCGTGGAATCATTCAGGTTGGAAAACACCTCTAAGATCACCAAGTCCAACCATCACCCCATTCCCACCATACCCTTAGAATCATAGAACCTTTGAAGTCAGAAAAGACCACTGAGATCATCAAGTCCAATCAATGCCAACCATCAACCCATTACCACCCATGAGATGAAGTGGTGGTCATCTGCCTAAGATGAAATTAGTTGCATTAATTAGTTAACAGCCAGTTGTTTGCCTCTTCCCTACCAAGCAAACAGCCCTTTGCAAGTCTAAGTCTTAGAATAACTCTTGTTTCTGGAAATGCTGGCAATGTGGATCAAATACACCTGAGAGCACGTTGTTGCAGCTTAGAATAGATGCCCTTGGGGATCTACCAGCCTTGATACCCGGTGCCCACTGAAGTAGTCAGTAAACTTATCTATAAATCTAGAAATGCTTGATTGTGCCGAATAATTTAATGATTTTAGGAAGTTTGAGAGACAACATCAATGAAAGACTAAGTTAATGTCTTCTCTGAGCGGTCTGACCTGGTGGTTGGCAACCCTGCCCATGGCGGGTGGTTGGAGCTCGACCTTTAAGGTCTCCATCAACTTAAGCCATCCTCTACGTTATGATTCTATGACGCTTAACCCCCATTCAAGGATCAACAACCCTTTGGGGTCCTTTTGGGACCCTTTTTGGGGTCAACAAGAACTCTGCATCAGTCTCACAATCCCCCCCTCCCAATGGGATGGAGGTGTTCTGCCCCAGTGCCAAGCAGAGCAGCCCTCCACCTGCTGTGGCACCCAAGAGATGTTGGTGTGAGCTGTATGGGAACAGCACGTGAAGTCTGCAGAGCCTGAGAGCATTGAAACCATCACTTTTAAAGCTGGAAGAATAAACAGTTCTCCAAGGCTTGGGGTCACACAAAGGATATCCAAAGCCAACACAAAGGCTTAAGGAATTACTTGGCAGCATGCGTGGCTCAGAAGATTAGTAATGATTTACAAGACCTTTAACCCCCTTGACCCAAATCCTTATGGCTTCTACTACAGTGGGATTTTAGGGTGCTGTCTGAGGTCTTCTAAGCACCAAGTGAAAACCCACTCCTACAGCCACAGTGGTACAACCTGCATTCTCCAGCCTTATCATCGAGATCCACAATGCAAAAATACCAACCCAGTATTAAGGCCCTGCAGCTCTGTGATCACCCCCTAAAGGTGCACATACCTTACAGACAGAGGATTTCCTTTGGCATCAACCTAAACCACGTTTGTTATTCTTTCCCGTTCAATCGCCCCACTGACAATGAGAGCAGATGACTCTGGGCTTGTTTTCTAGCAGCCTTTTGCATAGCTGAGGATTTTTATGCTATGCTCAGCCTACTTTGCTAGACTAAACAAACACAGCTCTACCGACCTCTCCTGCAGGTTTTTCCCTCACTTCTTTGCAGAAAACATGAGAGTAGTGGAAACACAACCTGGCTCCCATTGGATCTCTACAGGAGACGGAGCTCAGCAGCATTTAATTGACTGCAAAACAGCAAAGCCCAGCAGCAACGGGCACGCGTTCAATTGGCTGGAGCAGCAAAACAGCTCCAACAGAAACGTGACAAATTTATTTGCTTACTACTTCAGCTGCCCTTCCAAGCCTGGCACAGCATCCTTAAGAGGACGGCACAGTGCAGAGCTCTCCTGCCTTTTTCCTTCCTGCTCACCTCTTGCCTGAATGCTTTTCGGAAGCCACTGTGGCTGCTGGGGGCAAAGGCACGGCCAGGGACACAGCTGGCCACTGCAGGCATCCCGTTGTCACACGTTGCATTCTTCTCCGTGTCCACGTTGAGGTGGTTGCCCAGTTTGCAGCTGGAGATGTGAGCCTCGTTCCCAGTGCAGTCCATGGAGTAAGCCCAGTAATGCTGCTTCCTCCTGCTGGCAAACATTCTGAAAGAAACCAAAGGGGAAAGAAATATAAGGGCCAGAATCCAGAGGAGCTGCACTGATGGTGATATGTTTGGGAAAGGAATGCCTTGTAATTAAATGGATGGAGCATGGATGGAGGGCTGCTCCATTCACACTCATAATGACCCCCCTGTTATGTTGTCACTCAAGAATCCATAGGTCTATTAACTCAAAAGTTAATAGCTTTAATAAAGAAATTAATAAATGCTCACACTTCTCCCCCAAAAAACCCTTCCCAGAATGAGCAGCTCCCTTTGCTGGACATCCCCTATCAGCTGCAGAGTGCTCCAGCTGTTAACAACTGTGAGCCTGAAAGCAATATGTGAGAGTGAGAGCAATCTCCTTGCTGACATGTTTGCAGCAGAGGAGCTTGGCAGCAGCTCCTGCTTCTTGCTCCCAAACTGGAGCTGCTCCAGGGACTGCTAAGGGGAAGCAAAGGGAAAGGGGCACGTGTGATAACCGGGAAAAGAAAGCATCCCTGATTCATCTAGCTGCAATCAGACAACAGTATCAGGGCTAAAAGAGTCAGCAAAGTGGAAATATGGGTCAGGGCTCTGCTGAAAGGGAAATGTGAGAAGCTGAAAGAGCAGAGATGCTGGGAGCCAACGCCTCGCTGGGATCTGACGTGGCTCTGCTGGATCCCTGTGCTGCTCCTTGCTCTGGGATTAGCTGCAACCAAAGGCAGAGCACAGTGCAAGGAGAGACAACAGCAGTGCTGATCAGTGGGTGGGGGGGGGCTTGATCAGGATCTGGTAAAGAAACCAAGGAGCATTTTCTTCTTTGGTTGCTTGAAACCAAACTGGAGGTCACCAGGTTATCCCAGGTGATGCTCTTCTGTGGTTCCATGTGAACTACTTTATGCCACTGTGGATCTTCTTTCCTTCCACTCATAAAGCTCTGCTGATGAGCCCAGCAGCTGTCCAGGCTCAGAGCCACCAGCTTATCCTGCCTGGAGCCCCATTTCTCTGTGCTAGAGGCCATGTACAGGCAGGCTGGAGACAGAGAAGAAATTGCACTATGAGATGGGGAGACCACAGAGCCCCAGGGCAGACATTAGGGTTATAGGCAGATGTTACACACTGGAGAACATCTGTAAGAGCCTCAAGCAGTGACTTTACTCCTCTGGTTCTACACCATTCTGTGCAATGGAAGTGAGAACCAGGAGGAGTGTTCTCACCAAGGGACCCCTCCCAACATACACACACACACATGCAGAGAGCTCTGAACTCTGAAGCAGACAAGAAACACTGGCCTGTCTTAGAGAAGTAACTACGGGGATGCCTTAGAATAGCAAACAATGACCTCATCCTGGAAACTTTATGAGGCATGAACATCTGGTTGGTGTTAGCAGCCCCTGGTAAGAGCTGGGGAGAAAGAGCCAGAAAAGCCCCACCTCACTTCCTCAGAATGGATATGTGAAAAAAAGCAGAATGCAGATGATCTCTACGAACAGAAACTCGGGGCATTCTTGCTATTTTAGCACTGAAAGGGTGCAGCCCACCTCTCGCTGGCCTTTGTGCAAGCCAAATGCAACACTGCTCGGATCAGAGGGGTGAGCGAGCAGTCGTGCTGAGTTCAGCCAATTCGAGGTCACGCTGGAACCCAAAGGACGTCAGAAGAGATGGATCTTCACTGTGTAAGCTTGAAAAAAAAGCCATAGGTTAAGCCTGAGGGCTGTGGGAAGCATCACAGGGTATGGCTGTGTAAGAACGTGTCAGAAAGGACAAGGAGAGCAGAGAGCAAATCACACACCCATGGCAGCTGGAGAATTCCTCTTTGAGGGCCTGACCCCCAACACCTTGACCTGAAGCCCTTAGGACCGTGGCTTTGCTAGGGAGAATCCAAACGATGGGGATTTCTGCTGCAAGCCCCACACGAGTGATCAGATATATAACACAGACTGGTTAAACTGGGAGATGCCACTCAGATGCTGAACAAAGCATCTTGGAACTGCTGAGATCTTCCATCCACTCTTTTGGTTACTCATGGACCAATTGTTCATCTTCTTTGGCCACCCTATGGGCAAACCATCCACCCTCTTGACCACCCGTGGGCAAGCCATCCACCCTTTGGTGACCCATGGGCAAACCAAACTCTTTTGGCCTCCTATGGGCAAACCATCCACCCTCTTGACCACCTGTGGGCAAAACCATCCACCCTTTGGCCACCTATGGGCAAACCATCCACCCTTTGGTGACCCATGGGCAAACCAAACTCTTTTGGCCTCCTATGGGCAAACCATCTACCCTATTGACCACCCGTGGGCAAACCATCCACCCTTTTGGCCAATCATGGGCAAACCATCCAACCTTTGGTGACCCATGGGCAAACCATCCACTCTTTTGGCCTCCTATGGGCAAAACCATCCACCCTTTGGTGACCCACGGACAAACTATCCACTCTTTTGGCCTCCTATGGGCAAAACAACCACCCTATTGACCACCTATGGGCAAAACCATCCACCCTTTGGTGACCCATGGGCAAACCAAACTCTTTTGGCCTCCTATGGGCAAACCATCCACCCTCTTGACCACCCATGGGCAAACCATCCACCCTATTGGCCAATCATGGGCAAACCATCCAACCTTTGGTGACCCATGGGCAAACCATCCACCCTATTGACCACCTATGGGCAAAACCATCCACCCTTTGGCCACCTATGGGCAAACCATCCACCCTTTGGCCACCTATGGGCAAACCATCCACCCTTTTGGCCAATCATGGGCAAACCATCCACCCTTTGGTGAGCCATGGGCAAAACATCCACCCTATTGACCACCTATGGGCAAACCCATCCACCCTTTGGCCACCTATGGGCAAACCATCCCCTCTTTTGGCCTCCTACAGGCAAACCATCCACCCTATTGACCACCTATTGGCAAACCATCCACCCTTTGGTGACCCATGGACAAACCACCCACTCTTTTGGCCTCCTATGGGCAAAACCATCCACCCTTTGGTGACCCATGGACAAACCATCCACTCTTTTGGCCTCCTATGGGAAAACCATCCACCCTATTGACCACATCATCCACTCCTTGACTGCTGTTGGAGAACATCAGGAAGGCATCAGGTCCATTCCTCTGCCTTAGACATCTCAGCTCACAAGCTCACACAGTCCCTGTCAGCAGGATGCATTCAGCGCTGCTCAGAGCAGGGCATGGAGGAGGAGTTAACAAACAGCTCTTATATAAAACCGCTTTGAAGCGCAAAATAAGAACATGGAAACAGCATTGAAGATTTGTTTCGTTTCCGAACATAAATCGCTCTGTCAACTGCAAAGCCTGAGTTACATTCAGGAATAAAACCCTGGCATGGTGACAGCAATGAACTAACTTGTTTTCTTCCAAGCAAGATCCATCTGCACATCATTTCACCTCCCACCATTGCACAGTGGTTGAGCTGAGGACCGACGAGCTCAGCTCATCAATGCATGTGGTTTAAGTCTTCATTAAAACAAAGCATAAGATGTTGTTTTGGTAGCAGAGATGCACAAGCCTGATGGGTTAGTGTGGTATATTCATAACTCCAGCTCCAACAAATGGGATTTGAAATGGGAAATGGAATGGTGGCCTCAGCTTTTCCATCTCTGCATGTGCTATATTGCAAGAGACAGGACAATTACCACGCATCCTTTTATTTAAGGCAGATGGCTCCGGCTGTTAAATTCAATGGTTTTCTTGGAAATGCCGTAACTGAGGAGCAGGAAAATCATCTGCTTTGTTTTACTAGAAGTGTTCCGTCCCTCCTGTTCTGGTGCAGGGAATGGGAATCTCAGGTCTGAGTTTGCTGCACTGATAGGAGCAAGCTTTCCTCTGTATATCAACTGCCTGCTAGCAATTATCAGCTCACTGCTTGGCTTCCTGGGATGCTCAAAAGCAGAGCCCCATATGGGTTATTCACTTTACATTCTTTCTACTGCTGCATGGCTTTACGCTCTTCCAACCCAAAGACCTCTGCCATTGATCACGGTCTTTCTAATGAAGTAAATGAGACACGGCCAGCCAGTTCCAGGGGGAGCTTTCAGAAATAGCAATGCAGAGGCCAAAAAGAACAGGAAAACCACAGCTCCTGCCTGGAGAGTTCCCCCCCCCCCCCCTTCACCGGCTGACACTTTCCCACTCCTGGGTCACGAAGCAGAGGGAAAAAGGAGGCAGAATTGAGCTTAAACTATTTTGCATCTGCTCCGGGGTGTTATTCCTAGGGAACAGCGTAGGAAGAGCTACGTCTGTGATGAAGGGTGGTAACAAAAAGCATTGACAACAACAAAAGACCAAAGCTCCCCAGCTTTCGGGATGGAGGAACACAGCCTGAACTGCTCAGCCTGCGGCTCTTAAGGACACAATGTTCTCCCTGGGGAATCACCATTTCCTCCCCTCGTTTTAAAGCAATGGAGAAATACGAAATAAATGCATGTATATATGAAATGGGCTGCCCTAAATTGGAGAGCAGCTTCTTAATGGTAAGCATGTCATTGGAGGGGCAAGATCAGGACTGAGGAACACAGTATGGGCAATACACTCTTCTTTATTCCAAGGTTCTTTAAACAGAGCCTTCAGCACCAGACCTGATGTTCCAGCTTTCCAAAGAGAGATGGGAAGCTCTTAGCTTAGTTCACAACCAATGGGTCTAACTGGGTTTGCTCGTGCCCACCCAACCCCTGCACACAACACAGGACCTGAAGCCATTGCTATTGGAAGAACTGACCGCCCCATAGGTGCCAACAAAGAGATGCACTGGGATACCCAGTGAGATACAAAGAGATACTCACATCTCCTATTGCAGGATCTACCAGTTACTAAGAGTAATACCTCATCATCTCTTGGTTGAGGAGCAAACCACCCCCCTGCCCACCCAAGGAAATGCCTGACGTCCCAAATATTTACATAGAAGCAAAACCTGATCTGAAGGAATGAAGCAGTCGGAGCTTTTTCTACCTCAAGCTCCCCAATGCCATTCAACAAGGCCCCAAGTGTTCATAGAAACGCATGCAGAGCTCAGCTCTTACTTGTAGACCTTGGTGTTGTATTTCCTCTCGCTCGGAAACCCAAACATGCCACAGACGACTCGGGAATTCTTCATAGTCCAATGCTTGTCACAGATCTGCTTCCAGGTCCCTTCCTCTTTCACCTCCACGTAACCCTCCGTGACGGGCACCCGCTTGCGATAGGTGGCGAGGATGGGTCGGATCCTGATGTCCTCCACCTGAATGTTCATGTTCTGTGAGTGGAAAAGAAAGAGGAATGATGCTGGCTTGCAAGGAACCTGCTGGGGTGATGGGGCTGGTAGGGGGAGCCATCTTTGTTTTTGGAGGCATTCAAGATGTGAAGACGTGGCACTGAGGGACGTGGTTAGTGGTCATGGTGGGGGTGGGCTGGGGTTGGATTTGGGGATCTTAGTGGTCTTTTTCCAGCCTTGATGGTTCTATGGGCAGGGTGGGTTGGGGTTGGACTTTGGGATCTTGGAGGTCTTTTCCAACCTTAATGATTCTACAGTTCTACTCCATGAAGCCCCGGCACAGGCTGCTCAGGGAGGCGGTGGATGCCCCATCCCTGCATAGACCCAAGGTCAGGCTGACAGGGCTCTGAGCACCTCACTGAGCTGTGGTTGTCCCTGCTCATTGCAGGGGGGTCAGACCAGATGATTTTTAAGGGCCCCTTCCAATTCAGTCCAACAGTGAAGCAAACAAACCTTTCTATCTTGTACATTTCCTTCCTCCATCCTTCAAGGGAATATGCATACACACACATACATATCTGAATGAATGGCTATGTAATAAACCCCCTCTGTTACTTAAATTCATTGAGAGTGCTGGTTTCAGAAGCAGTGACCTCACTACATGTATAGGATTTGGCCACTTCTAGAGTGAGCTGAGCTCACTTTGATGGGGCTGGTTACTGGCAGGGGACCGAGCTGGGGGCCCTTTTGGGCACCCACCCCCATGTTGTTGGCACAGATACCCCCATTTCTGCAAGCTGAGCTCCTCCTGCAGCAAACGAGTCAGGGAGGTCGAATGGATTTTGCATTTGGAGCCTACGTGAGGATGCTGCAGAAACCACACAGGGACCTGAGCCCAAAGCAAAAGCCGACTGGAAAATATTTGCTGTGGCAAGCAATTACAAAGGAGCTACTGAAAACTTTATAGCTTGCTTCCAGGAGAGCTTTTTCTTGCCGAAAATGTACGAAGCCACGTGGTTCTGCTCAGGGTTACATCAGACCTGAGGAATCCTGCCCTCCCCTCCATCACTTGGAAAAGGAGAAGGCCCAAAGCTTTAAAGAGATACAGCCTCTGAGAGTGGCACGCAGGTATTTGGGGCAGGGAGAGCACAGCAGGGCTGAGGAAGCTCTGAGACGTGGCACATCCATCGCCCAGCACTGATGGGAATCACAGCCTCGGGCAAATTGAAACCAACTGCAGGGAGAGGCTGAGCCTTACTCCCAACCTTAGTCAAGCCTTTATATACATATATTATTGCCTGCATTTACTACTCAACTGATATCTCCTTTTTACCTCCAGCTGCAGGAATTCACACCTGCACAACTGGAGCATCCATGGGACACCCCCCAGGTGACTCTGCACAACTATTTGTCCCCAAAAGGATGAACACAATGGGTTGACAGCTCAGCCTTCAGTCTTTAAAGCTCCTACAGCCCTTGAGAAGAAAGCAAACGACACAACAACATCCAAATCTCGCTGCATCTGAGGCATTCAGGTGCTCAAAGGGTCCCAACGCAGGAACCCAACATCTGGAAAGCACATACAAAGGGAACTGAAATGTTTAGAACAAAGCATGGTATCACCTCCAGGAATGAGGCACTGAGATGCACACGTGTCTTGCAAAGAAGCTGCACGGTGACACTACTCCATTTGCTTAATGCAAAGCAATGTTCCAGATGTGAAACATCTGCCTGGTGCTTCGGCAGCAGAATCGTTACCCTGTGTTGCACTCATTAGTCATCATTAAGACATCACTGCTCACAGCTGCAAAAGAAGCCTTCACCAAGATGAATGCTCCCTTATTGCAGGGGGTGACAGAGCTGAAAAGCCTCTGAGATAAATACAGCACTCATAAGATGGGAGAAAGGAAAAGATTCTCAGCCTCTTTCTGCAGGTTGAGCAATGAGATGCAGAGGGATCCAAGTGCTTCTGATCCTAAGGCAGGAATTGCATCCAAGCTGCAGCAAAACCTCCAGCACCGAGGGCCCCTTTCTGCTCACAGCCAGTTCTGAGCACAGAACTTGTGGTACAGCAAGTTGGACTTAATGGTCCCTATGGGTCCGTTCTAACATGGGACATACTGTGACTCTGTGAGCTCAAGGCTTTGCTCTGGGTCTGAACAAACAGCAAAACATCCATGGGAAGAACTCAGTGTGCTGCTGATCTTGGATTTATATTGGAAGAATAAAGAATGATGGATCAAAGTAAGCACTCCTTCCTACTGCTGCATACTAAGAGCTTCCTCCCAATGGCTCTTTACAGGCCTGATTGGTTTCCTCTCTATGCACTGGGAGTATTCAGTAATGCAAGCACAGGCAGGTTGTATTTCATCCCCAACACCAATGCATACAGCAGAGGGACTGATGGTGAAAACAGACACTGCATCCAAATCGGAACAAACAACATTTAATAGCTGGAACAGATGCTTTCAGTCAGCTCTGTGCATCCATTCCATGCACACGGAGACAAGGACCTGCAACAAGAGCTGCCTCCAAAAGGCAAAACTGCTTTTGGGTTCTTTTCCCTTCCTTCTGCTCCTCTCTGTTATGAAACCCATCAATTTCAGCTTCAGAGAACTGGGGGTCACAAGAAGAAATGGGGTTGGTTGTGAGCTTTTGCAAAGGGATTTCTGGCTCAGAATGCTTTTGCATGAGCTCCAGCTGCTTTGGTTTCATCTCTCTGAACCAAATGCATCCCCTGATTGCAAAAACCCACACTGCTTTCACAACACTTCCTTCCACCTTTTGCCATCTCTTCCTATGGGGAAGGACCCCTCCCAGGCTCAGTGATGCCTTTCTCCCAGCAGCAGCCTTAAGGATGCCCAGCAATGGTTACACACAATTATGTGTGTGATTTAAGCAAAGCAATGAGCCTGAGCACTGCTTCTGCCCCTGGATAGTCCATATTCGTTGACCTCCTGCTTTCACAAAGCTCTTTCTTCACATACATGGGAACGAGAGGAATCTGTTTGGACTTAAACATCTGGAGCTGTGCCTCTGAGTCACCGCTGAGCTCCCAGCTATTAAATAAACACAGTGAGGGAGATGCAGCAAGGCTGAATGGGCTGTACAGGGCAGGCAGCAGCCTTGGGAGCATTGCACTGCACTGGGCCATGAGCACTTTTTGTTCTGAGGCTTGCACAGAGCAAAAGGGTGAGAGATGAGAGTGCAATGCAAGATTAGGAGCAAACACAGTGCAGATCATCAATGACAAAGCTGATGTATTTGCTGACCTGCACACAACGCAAAGCAGGCTAAGGAAGGCTAACAAAGGGCAGCAGAAGTGAGGGCTGGATGGCAAGCACCAGAAACCCCTATACACACACTAACATTAACAGTAGTGAAGAAACAGAGGCTTAGAGAGGTAAACATTTACATGAAGGGGGAAAGAGCTTAAAACCTGTTGACACAAACAGGTAAACAAACATTGGGTTTTCAAACAACGAGGACGGGGCTGGTCTCAGGCAGTGGGAACAGATCCTTGTAACACAGAGAGCATCCATTAATTGCATGGTGATATAACAGAAGAGTTCCATTTGAGCCAGGCCATAAGTAGCGTCATAAAACAGTAGGATCATTAAGATTGGAAATGAACATTAAGGTCATTGAGTCCAACCCCAACCCACCCCACCATGGTCATAAAGGTTGGAATAGACCCCAAGATCACCAAGTCCAACCTAATCTATACCCACCATGGTCATAAAGGTTGGAAAAGACCCCTAAGATCACCAAGTCCAACCCCAAACAATCTCACAATGCTCATAAAGGTTGGAAAAGACCTCCAGGATTCACCAAGTCCAATGCAAACCCATCTCACTATGGTTATAAAGGTTGGAAAAGACCCCTAAGATCACCAAGTCCAACCCAATCCATACCCACCATGGTCATAAAGGTTGGAAAAGACCCCCAGGATTCACCAAGTCCAATCCCAACCCATCTCACTATGGTCATAAAGGTTGGAAAAGACTCCCAGGATTCACCAAGTCCAACGCCAACCCATCTCACTATGGTCATAAAGGTTGGAAAAGACCCCTAAGATCACCAAGTCCAACCCCAACCCACCCCACCATGGTCATAAAGGTTGGAAAAGACCCCTAAGATCACCAAGACCAACCCAATCCATACCCACCATGGTTATAAAGGTTGGAAAAGACCTCTGAGATCACCAAGTCCAACCCCAACCCACCCCACTATGGTCATAAAGGTTAGAAAAGACCCCTAAGATCACGAACCATGTCCTCATCTCCAGCCTTGCACTTAGAAGCAGCACACAGAGGCATTCTATACACCTTCACCCCCGGAGCCCAACTGATCTGGTTACAAACCCCAGACAATATAACTCAACCCATTTCCAACCTGGCACAACTGGATCCTTTGAGCCACCGGGCTTTGAAGTGAGATTTTTCTGCACACAGAAAGGAAAAGAAGGACAGGAATAGCAGCACAGCCTGGTGTGCTCTACCAGCCCTTGTCTGCCCACTGTCTGCTCCCAGGTACCACATCTATTTGGGAACACCGTGGCTGCAGCTATTCGATATATTTAGAGCACGTCCTATTTGCAGCCCTGGATGTGTGTGCATAGAGAGGAAGGGGACGGACAACAAATATTTTGCTAAGGATGTTTTGGGGGATGGCTTAAAACAAATAATAATATGCATTTATTAAAAGGAACATACTCAAGGCAGAGCTGGTTGCTGTGGTCTCTGCAGTGCTGTCACAGGTGGGTTTGTGTGTGTTTGGACAACGTGCTGCTCTCATCCTGCTCCCAACACAAGGGATATCTCAGTTCCCAGCTCCTTTGTGGGGCTTTCAGGTGTGTCATCCCTAAGAGCATCCCCTGCCCCATCTACACAGCAGCCATAGAGCTGGACCTGGAGACGCTGTTATGAACAAAGCAGGTGCTGTGCTCTGCCCCTCCTGTTGTATTCCCAATAACTCCCAAATGTGAACACAAGCACGCAAACCTGGGAGCTTTTACTCCAAGAAATACAAGCTTAAGTCAACTCCCCATGTTATTCCAACCATAATTGGCCCACGTTGTGTTGGATGAGCTGATGCCTGCATGGAAGAGCACAGGTCCTCCTGTCCCTACGGCTGTACAGCCTTTACACTCACAGTAAAGCAAGGCTAAGCCACAAGCCTTGCCCTCACCATAAATGAGAAGCTGTCTGCATACTTAGTCTATGTATTTTAAAGAGGAGGGGGAAAAGCAGCTCTGAAATGCATCGTGTCATTGCACCAGCTTGCATGGAGCAAGCACTACCAAGGTGGACAATGCATCCACCACCCTTCAAGAAATGGAGGGCTAAATGAAATGAACAAGGCTAAAAGCCTCAGCATCTGCTGAAAGCATCAAGCACAAAGAATGGGACTTCGCCCTTCAGCAAGAAGCTGATGGATTGATTGCAGAGCTGCCCTAAGCTCGGTCCTTATAAACCTCCTCCTGCCCATCTGCTGCCTCTGTGCCTCAGATCTCCCATCAATGCATTGAACCCAGGGAGCAGAAATGGAAAGGCTCAGGAACAGGAAGAGGTGTGATGTAACCCTCCAAGCATGAGTTGTGATGGGAAAAGATCCGGCTGAGCATACATAGACATTATATATATATATATATATATATATATATATATATATATATATATATATATATATATATATATATTTAAGCCAAGTGGCTTCTGGTGATGGAAAGTTTCATCCTATACCACTTATCTACAGCATTTCCAAACTGGGGAATGAAGGCATGAATAACGTCCAATAAAAATAAGCTCTGCTCGAGGGCTCTCGTGTTGCTTTTAAGAGTGTGCAAAAACCGGATTTTAGGAAGTGGGGCCAGATTTGAGCAAACATCAGTTTTTGCACAGCCCCTCCGAGCTGGAGCTGAGTCAGAATGAAGTCAGACGTTGCCTTATAGCTGCTGGCTTCCCCCGTTAAACCTTGGCAGCCCCACAGAAAGTAGCACTGAAGGGCTTGAAGTCAATTCCCATATGATTTGATTCCAATCTAATGGGGAAGCATCCATTGGGCAAACATAGGGACCCAGCAGCTCCCAGGACGATGACGTTTCCCCCATTGAATGCAAGCTATGGCATGCAGAATTCCCAGGCATGTTGGAGAAGCTTTCAAGCTTGCGTTCACATCAGCCTTTTGACCTCGCTGTTTAGTGGTTTGTGACCCTATGAGTAACCCTTCTCATCGTCTCTGACTCCCAGCTATGCCACAGCAGCTGCTAATGAGATAAAGCAAACACAGAGAGGGAAAGCTGGAAGGGGGGGGTGGAAAACCTGAAGCATTTGACAGCTAGGTGTGAGTGAGATGTGCCTCCACAAAGGCATCTGAAAAATTCATAGCACATCACCTTTAGCCTTAATCCTGCAGCATTAAAACCAGCAGTATAAAGAACCCTTCAGCTCCCTGTGACTTCAGAGGGACATGAGAAAACTCTCTACTCACTCCATTGCCTTTGGTTACCAGTGCTCCTCACCCACAGCTGGGAACGCAATTCACCCACTTATTATAGTGGTGAACACCTTCACCCATGCCCAACTCCTAGGTCGTGGAGAATACAACTCAGCCAAACCTATTTCCCCTATGGCTTCAGCCCCATGAACTGCTCCGATCTCATGACTCATCCTCTTTATCTTACATGAAGCTCAACACCCACGCAAGCATCAGCACAACCAGTTCTCGGTCACCCCAATGTGTTCTACTCATTAACCAACCTCCAGTGCTTAGCTAATGGAAAAGCAGAGCCCTCCCCAGCCTTTATGATGAATACACAAAGCATCTCAGTCTGATGCGACCTCCGTCTAGACTAAAGCATCCTTTCTTCCAGGCCTCTCTTTGGAGGGTTCACTGTGGCTTTAGGAAAGCAGACATCTGCCAAAGCCATCACTGATGTTCTATGAGCTCGCCTCGTTCCCTAAGCAACTGCTTGGGGCCATTGGGATCCCTTTGGAAGGCCTTCCATCCCCTCCATAGCCAAGCGAAGCCAGGTCAAAGCAAGCAGAATTTCAGAGCCTTCCATCCATCAGTGACTACAAAGCAATGCTAGAATAATTTTGCTTCGCATGGCAAATAGAGCCAAGATTCAGCCACATATATCACACTGTGGTTTATGTGATGTACCCTGGATTCCCTCTCTGCTTAAAACAAGGTTTGACTCTGGTTTGTGGAGTTCTTCTGATACGTTTTGCACACTGAAACAAGGGAGAAGTTGGTTGAGTCACCACAAATATTTTCCAACCTGAACATTCGAAAGAGCAAACGTGTTTTTTTTCCCCCTCTGATGAACTCAGCTCAGCTTCTTTCCAGCCCAGCATTCCCCCTTAGTTATTCCCCCACAGAGCCTTGCATTGCAGAACTCTAACAATGCTGGTTGAGCAGTGATTCAGGCATTTTACTCCTGTCGTTTCCCCTGGAGATCCAACCACAGCCAAAATCCAGTGCCTTTAAGTGACCAGCCTACGTTTTCCTCTGCTCATGTTCATTTCATCACGTCTAGCTCTAACCTCCCATTCCCAGAACTATTTCCATAGAATTATCACAGTCACATCATTTCTTAGCTCACCGGACCAAAAACCCTCTCACACTGGAAACCCATCCCTCCCATATCATAAACCCAACCCAACCCCAATGCTTGTAAGCCCTATTTGCTCCAAACCCTACCCCAGTGCTACACTAATGACCTCCAGTTTGCTCCCAATACCCAAAGGGAGCCACAAGGGGAAAGAAAACTTAACAACTCAGTGCTATGGACCAACAAAGCCACATAAGGAGAAGCTTATGGGTACAGCAAGCATTCTGCTCACCTATTTTTTCCCATAGAAACACAGTAAAAAGAAGCACTGTCGAGTGTTTGCTCTCACCATAGGGTGCAGCTCTGATAACCTACAACACATAGAAGACACCTCCAAAGATGACTTGACCACCATCCTGGTATTTTAAAGCCTATTTACCTCTATTTGGTTGAGCAATGAGTTGTCAAACTTGAAGCCAGGGATTCTCTTCTCACTGCAGACCACTCCCACGTCCTCAGTGTGTTTGCAATCCGTCACTCCCCATCCATTGGAGGTGCAGGCTGCCAGCGTGGTCTCCTTGCCATTGCAGTGGACGTTGTCCATCCAAATTTTCCCTAAAGGGGAAATAAAACAGAGATGAGACTCAGAAAGATGTAGATTTCGATTGCACTCATCAGGGCTTTGGCTGATTGGACTCTGCCCTCTAATCACACCAAATCACCTTCTGTATTTAAGGCTTCTCTTCACATTCTTTCTCATCAAACCCTCATTAAATCTCTCCTATGAGAGCTGCTCCAAGCTTTGATTAAATGCCCTAACAATTTAAAGGCAAATTCTTGCAAAAGATTTAACAAAACACTGTTGATTGAAGCCTCCTGTTATTCATGAGCTCCTTGAAAGCCAATGACCCAATCTACTTACAGTTACTCTTTTCTCCCCAGCAAAAAGCACTTGCACATCCATGTGCACACATCTATATTGTATTAAAACTAATTAAGTCCTTCAGAGCTGACTGATACATGGACAAAAATCTATAGGTTCCACTCCAAGAACTTGAGGTCATATTTCCCAAACAAAGAACCAACAGCACCTTCAAGACTCCCCTTTAGCAACTATTCACAATCCCTTTGGAAACGTGATGGGAATGTATTACTCCCCTATGATTTATCCCCTAAGCTCCAAGGAGCAACGACCAACTATACCCATATTTTAGGGTCCACAAAGCTTTTGCTTGTCTGAAGGATATATCCTTCATGTAAAAGGGATTGCTCAACCTTCAGAGCCACGAGGAGATTTTGTAAGAGCAGCCAGAGCTGTTTCCCTTGGCTTTCCCATCTTTGTTCCAGCAGCCATAACACTCAGTTGGTTCAACACCAGCCAGCTGATGGATCTGCCACAGCCCCCTTCATACACCCCAAACATTAAGTCCATTGAGTCCTTCCTGACCTAGGAAGGCACAGTTCCCTTTACACAGGCTCTCTGCACCAGGATTTACCCCCTGAATCAGATGGCAATGATTTTCTGGCTTGTTTTCCAACATTATGGACTCTTTTTCTCTCTCTCTCTCAGAAATCTCCTCCATCCCAAAAGCCAAAATCCACATCTTGGGACAACATTCCAGGTTTCATGTTTCACTCAAGTCAACGTTAAGGCTTAATAGGCAATTTTATAGGTGCGAGCACTAACGAGCAGTGCTAAGTAACAGACATACAGCATGTTTATCCCTGCTGGAGTGGAAATAATCTGTCTGTGGGTTACATCAACAGTGTGCCAGGCCTTAATGTTTGGAGGAAGAAACTCTCCGCCGGCCAGTATTTAACTAACAGCATAGTAAAAGACCATTAAACAAAGCTGTTGAGTTGCATACTCTCAGAGAGCTACTCTACCTCAAGCATTGCTATTTTGAGGGTTTATTACTGTCTATAAAAAGGAAAGATCCAACTTTCCAAGTTGTAATTGCCTGCACAACCTTCACGTGCTATTTCAGGGATCACAATAGAAGCGATGTGCAGCTTGGGTTGGGGGTGAATAGCTCTTCCTCACCACGACCAGCTTGGAGAATCCCAAAACACAGTCTTATATAGGACACAAAGCATACCCATCCCTTTGGGGTTTTACAGGCTACTCTGTGTTGCAGAACCATGTATGCTTCTGTGGAGGGGATAACAAGAGGAAACAGAACTGCACAGCATCACAGAGGTCTATTTAGACCTTATTTAATTATCTATTTAGACCCCAAATAGTTCATGGAGAAAAGGAGAACAGGAGGAAGGAGCATTTAGAGGTCCTGTTTGACTCACTGCACGGCAATGGAAGCATGAAGAGGGAGATAACTACCTGCAAGTTGCATCTGTAGTTGCAGATTCCCTTTTCAATAGGCTGGAGATCTTCCTACCTTTATCCCTTGCTAGAGCTCATACATCAAGACCAGCTCCTTCAGCTCTTTGGTCCTACATCCTCAAATCTGACCATCGAGTCAAGAATTATTAGGGTTGGAGAGGCAGCTAAGCATGATGCCGTAGCTCAACTTACCTTCTCCTTTCCCATATTTTGAGCTTGGTAGCCAGGACACTGCCTCCACGTAGCCCAACTCCCTACAAATCACATGTGCAGCGTGGATGGAGAAGTCATCATCGCACACCGTGCCCCACTCGCCGCTGTAGAACACCTCAACTCGGCCTTCGTTGTGTTTCCTCTTCTGCCCTGCGAGCCGTAGTTGGATTTTAGGAACATCCGCTGGCCTCTGGGGGGGCTGATAGACTTGTGGGGGTGGCTCAGGGTAACCAGGGAGGTAGGGCCAGTGTTCATACTGGGCAAGGCTCAGGGAGACGAAGAACAGCATGATGAAACAGTGGTTATGGTTAAAGCCCAGGAATCCTTCCATTTTCAGTGCTCACAGTTCTCAGAGCCAAAGTGTTGGTCTGCAGCTGTTGGTCAGTGCAGGTAGGTGCTGCACGGCTGTCCTGGAATGAAAAGAAAGGGTGAGTAAGGCTTGGTAAGGACATGGACTTCATTCCCCTTGCTTCAGAAGGGGGTAAACCTATGGAAGATACTATACCCAATGACTTGACTCATGAGGTGGCAGAAGAAAATGAGAAGAAAGCTATGAAAACCACTTGCAAAAGCCAGATTTGCTTTGGCTGGAGAATATTTTTTTCCAGGGCAACATTCTACGGGTCAAAAATGGAAGCAAATAGGATTTTCCTATCCCTCTGCAAATCCAGTTGTTCAGTATTTGCAGCACGGAGCTACATGGTTTAGTAGGGATGGCAATGTGATCTCAGAGCTCTTCTCCAACCTTAATGATTCAGCATAGCACAAGACACTCAACTAGGATGGAAATGAACATTTCCTCCCCCAATATTCCCCTTAACAAAAAGAGCTCAATCCATCACTTAAACAATGGAATAACTAAAAGGGCAATGAAACATAATACAGTGTGGTCAGAAGCGATGTATTTCTATTGAAGTCCATCTTCCTAATACGATGATAGAAGGCTTATTTCTGCCACTGCACATCATTTCCTCTGCAGAAAAGAATAGCAATCTCATTTGGCCTTGCCTAATGCTAACGATCCCCAGGGTTTGCTTGCTAAATCAAGTCTGGGGTTCCCTCGTCCCACAGCATAGCAAACCAGCCATTGAAAGTATGAACCAGCAACTTCTGGCTCATCAGAGGAATTTATCCAGATCCTATGAACAGTTTAAAGCCTGGTCATTTTCTGCCCACTTCACATGTTATTTCCCAGCACGCAGAGTGGTCGATGAGCACACGTGGGGGCTGATGGTTGAATAGTTTCCAAATGAAGCAATGCCACAACGCAGTGGGGAAAAAGCTCCCCAGCCTTTAAAGCTCTGTTATTTCCTGGCAAATACCAAAGATTGGGCTCAAAAAAACCAGATGTGATGTAAAACCCTCCCAGTGGTTTTACTGGGGCTCAGCTATACCCAAAAAGGGACCAACACGACACACTAAGCAGCCTGTGAATCTAGAAAGATGCATCAGAAATCCCAAGGAGTGAGCCTGAAATTCAGGATGCTGTTAAATCTCAGTCTACTACCCAACCTCAGCCAGGGCTCTGCCTCAGTTTCCCCCTGCATTCCATAGGGCTGGTAGCAATGAGCACCCTCTGATGTGCTGGGGATGGAAGATGCTCCATAAGAGCCACACGCATGAAATAAAAGACTTAAATAAAGGGGTTGCATTGGGCTTTGGGTAGAAGAGTGAAAAAAGCAAAGGATGGGGGACTACAATGGAGGAAAGGGGGGAATATGGGACAAATATTACTTAGACAGTAACCATTGGGTTTTGAGGAGCCAGATGCTCTCACAGTGGCCTCCCCAGACCGAGATTTGTATGATTTCAAAGAAATTCTGGCACGCAGACAAGGTATTTTTCCAATTTCTGCAGGTCAGGAGGTGAGGTTGAAAGGAATGGAAGCAAACTCTGCCCCTGTGTCAGACAGAGAGGAAGGAAACACAATGCTTTCACAAGGCTGCTCTCCTCCGGCAGGAAACAAAGTGGATTTCCCAAAGCAAGTGCAGTCTGCAGAGCAGGAGACGTGTTCTGCAAAACTAAAAGGCTCTTCTGAGCCGATGCACATCAGTGCTGTCAGGCATTAATACCCACCAGCATGGATTTCAAAGGGAAACCTCTCACAATGTGTGTCATGGATGCAGGATGGGCTCCAGCCCAGAGGATAAACACGTGGGCAGAGCAGTTGTTGCGAACAGGAAAACGATTTCCAAGTAACCCCCTTAGATCATAGCACTGAGAAATAACATATGTTAGTTATAAGTAAAAATACCAAAGGGGGGAGACAACAAGCCCAATGGTCTTTGGGCAATCTGGTTTTCAGCTCTCATCTTTAAACATCTGTTTTGCCCTTACTGTGTTTTAACGCCGCTGTTGTTTCTTGCTACTGAGTAAATAGGATTTAAACAGCCTCAGCAAACGCGAAACAAAAGCTGAGTTGGGTTAAAACCTCCATCTCAGTTCCTGGAGAGGGAGATTTCAACCCAACATTAAGTGTCATTATGGCTTTCTCTTGGCAAACGAACATCATCTGTGATCATTGGCCTTGTGGTCAAGTCCTGGAGGAAGCTCTCGAGAGATAAAGGCACACTGCCATAATTAATTAAGAGGAGATGCCCAATTCCCACCTTTTGGGAATAGCTCCAGCTCACAGGGCTGCATCCAATTCAAACCAAAGCTCCTGGGTCATTTCAGTGGAGGATTGCAGCCAAAAGACACAATGGTTTGGGGGAAACCATTTGGAGGCAGGATGTAATGGTTACCAGCTGAGCTCCCTGAAGCGTTAATTAATAACACAGAGCCCTGGAAGATACCAGGGCCCTATAAGAAGTCACTGCATTGGGAGATCTCACAGTCAATGGGCACGGACTTCCAGGTTTTAATGGGTACCAACAGGCTTTAATGGGTTCCAACAGGCTTTAATGGGTACCAACATTACAAATATAGATCATAGCAAATTTTGCAGGTGCAATGCTTGCATTTGGCAAAACCTCATCAGGTCATCACCCTGGGAGCACTAAAAGCCAACTGCAGGATAATTTGCTTTTGTTTCCCAAACCTTAAAGGCTTTCAGAGCCGTGCAAAGCTACAAAACCCCTGTTTACTGCAGCACTTAAGAAAATCTAGGGAGGATGGAGAGGTCTCCTGTTCCATATTGGAAAGAAAAGGTATTTTAACAACTCTGTATGTGTGCAATCCTGAACATTCCAAGGGGAATGACTTAGGGGCACACAGCTCATGCATCGCCCCATCTCCATTGGGATCTTTTGAGGCAGAGCCCAGAAAAAACAGCCTGAAATCTGCCTTCTAATCTCACTGAATCTGTGCATCTCAGAGGAATTCTCCCTAAGAGCAGAACAGCAGCATTTGCACACACAGTCCAAGAGACAACACTGCAGTGTGTACTAGCAACCACAGCCTGCTTCCCTTCAGGTCATGTTACCATCCTAAATAGCTGCACATTCAAACATTAAGTGACAAATCTTTCCCATTGCTTGCATCGCCCCAGCACTCTCACACCTTGCAAACCCAGAGCTCTTGTTCATTGAAGGGCTGAAGCCACGATGTCAGGAAGAGCAGAATCCTGCTGAAATACCAGAGAGCTGCACACATTGAGATCCCTAAGAACAAACCCAGGGTTGGGTTTGCAGGATGTCTGCTTTGTGCTGGCTATTTCCTTTGCTTTAGGGTTCATTCCTCCCCTCACATCCTCTACCAGCCCTCCAGACTCATTAATGACATAATCCTAGAAGTATCTCACTTGGTTTCCCCATTCAGAAGAATCCAAGACTGAGCATTAATAACTTATTGAATAAAGAAGCCAGGAAAATACTCCGGGTCTCCTGGCTCCTGTACATCAGGCCATGACATCGTGATGGAGACTCCTTAAGTTGTAATTTAAGGCTTCAGGGCATGCTCCTGCAAGCTGCTGACTCAGCCCTTTGCAAAGCTCTGGTCTGAGGTCTTGAACTGATGGACACACACAGAAGCGTGCAGCAATCTCATTTCAAACTCACATTGAGCTTTTGCTTTGAGAATTCACCAGGTGAAACTAATAGGCCGTTCATCTCCGCACATCAAAGCCCATCCGAGCAGCTAGAATCCCTTTTTCATCTCACCGAATCAACAGAACAATAGACCAGCTCTGACAGGTCCAGCTTCCCCTCTTCCCTCCTGATCCAGCAACAAAAGGGAAGTCTCGAGTGGTTGATTTGGGACCGCAGAGCCAGCAATGCTCTGATTCATATGACATGGAGCTTCCATTGAGAAGAAAGGATGATTACACCCTGATCACAGCTCTGAGACATGGCCAGGAGCACTGCACGCTGATATCCGGCCATCTGAAATGCTGCTCCCTGCATTTCCAATTCCATACATCATTCTCCAGTCACACATCCCATTGCAAGCATGGTGATAGGGCAGTAATGGGATCTCCCATTGGGGAAGCAGTCATCCAGCCAATGGGTAAACCACATTGGCCTCTCCAGTCCCATTAAAGCGAATGGAAACGTCACCACTCGCTTTGATAAGACCTGAGATGTATTATCACTTTGTTCCAAGGGACAGATTGACTGGGATGGCCAGAAAATCATCTTTCCATCTTTCAGGAGTTAACAGTGGACACTTTTAACTCCTAGGGACCCCCAACCATCATTCAGGCTGACTTCACTGTAACTCACCCTAAAGCAAAGCAAAACAACATATAGAGATACTGATGTACCCTGTGAAGATGGGTTGGTCTCCTTGTGGATGCCAAGGGTTTAATGGGTCCACTCACTGCATCTGCCATCTCTGACAAAGGACATCTTTGTGCTTCTAAGCAGCACCAATGGCATTAGGAAACAGATCAGGAGGAGAAAGGATGAAAGGTTAGAGAAGGAATTAGTGGTACAGGATAGTAAAGTCAATGATGTTTGGGGTCAACCTATTGAACAAGCTAGAGAACATCAGTGAGCACTTGGAGGTCCCTGCTTCACTTACAAAAGGACAGAACTGGAAGTAGAATACATCCCTGCTCTATTAGAAGAGACCAGACCAAGACATTGTCCTCCACTGTACCACCACCACCCCCCCTTCAATCCTTACACAAAGGCAAATATGAGGTTTCCCTCTGCATTACAGCAGCTCATCTAATGCTTCATTTCATGTCTTCTAACTGCACTCTGCTTCCAACCCAAGAAATTCAACCCCTGCGGGTGGTTCAATGCAGAAACCAGAAAGCAGCAACCCCTACAGCAGATTATTTGCAGCCCTTGTTCAGTGCCAGCCTGAAAGCAGCTCAATGCCACAGTTATGAGCTGATTAGAGATGCTAACCAGGTTTCCTACTATTGTTCCCAGGCAGATAAAGTGGGGTCTTCCTGCACAACGTGCTGCCTTATACTGGGTTTTAAACCTCTCTCCCCCTCCCACAATAACATCTTCCTAATCTAAAGGACAACAATTCACCTAAAAGAAAGCAGAATCATTCCAGAAACAGCCCCAAGTTTCTCTGCTTCAGCTTTCCAGGTGGATATCACTGCAGACCTTGAAACCTGGTGATAAAACAACCTAACTAATGGAAACCGCCAGTAGGCAGCTTTGCAAACGGCTGTAGATCCCAAGCATGACCACAGCAAAGTTACTTATCTATGGATCTATCCGTTCTGCGCCTTGTGCCAATGGGAAACATCTGCACCAAAGATGCTTTTTCCACTGAAAGCACAGCATTCAAAGAGGAGAATTCAAACTGCTTGTAGCTGGCAACGTTTACACGGCGCCCATGGCATGCACTGCAGCTTTCTGCTTTAAATCAAGCAGATTGTAATAACCTCAGAGAATACGCGCTGCCTCGACTTGCAGGCAGCCTGCAACATGTCTTTTTTTTTGCTCTCCTGCGTGCAAGCAAAGGGGAGAATAACTTGCTCACAACATCTTTGCACAGTGACGCTGCTGCGCCCTGTGTCATCCCTCCCTAATCAAGGAGAGAGGAACGAGTGGAATCATATGCCTTATTGCCAGCTCGTTAAGGCAAAACGCTGCACCACAGTGATGGGAGAGAAGGAAAACAAAGAGGAAAGAGAAGAGGAGAAGTCGAACTTTCAGCACGAGAGGGTTAGGAAAGGTTTAACTCATCAACTCCTTCCTCCCCAGAGAGGACGGGTGAGAGCACTGCGTTACCTTGGGGTTAGTGGTAGGTTGTGCTGGGGGTGACCTCGGTGTTGAAGTTCTCCTTTTAGGGTTGAGCTGTCCGAGTGGTCCCCCTCCGTGCTGGGAAATATCCCGCAGCCAGAGGAATACGCTGCAAGGAGCTGCTCCTTCCTGGCAAATTTCACTGGAGTTCACCAAGCAAACCCCTCCCAAGACCCAACCCCTTCAGCCTCGGCTCATAGCGGGTGATATCATGGGTTGTCCTGTAATCTGAGCACAAGCTTTGCAAACAGGAGGGAAACAGGGGGGGGGAAATCCAGGCAGGACTGCAGGGAAGGAGGTGGGATAGGAATCCGAATAGCACATCCTTTACAACCGACCAGATCCGTGCCAAGAGTTACCCCAAACCCCTCAGCATCCTGATACTAAAGGTGATTCTCCACTCATAAGCAAAATCAAGCATTCTTCCAATTGTAAAAACAACAAGAAAAGCAGTGCTTTGCAAATCCATTCCATAGAGAACACCTTGAAATGATGTTTTCTGACCCAAGTGTGTTCTGAAACGTCAGCGTTTCCCAACAAATGGAAATGTATTTTCTTCCCCAGCTTCGGCCACGTATATTTGAACCCGGGTGTTTAATGGGATTTCCAAACAAGTCAGCAGAAAGTTGATAGGCACAAAGGTATTCACAAAAGCCAACTTGAGGAGAAACGTCCCCATTCAGTTCAGTGCATCCATAGATGAAATATAACATTTTTAAAGGACTTTCTAGAGTACCATTTTTAGTGCTTTATCCCCATCTTTGGGTATGTTTCCAATGATTTAACACCAAACTCTACAAGGACACATCTGCCATCAGACTTACCCCTTCTCCCAGGTTTCCCCATTGCTTTTAAACACCATCTATCCTTCCTGATCAGATCATAGCCCCATTTCTCATCCTAATCTGCATTAGCCCTCGCTCCCAGCTGCTTAGGCACTGATGTGCAGGGCTCCCCACTCTATGATGCCACCATGTATTGGAAAAGGATATCTCAGCAAGTTGGGCACCAGCATTGAAGGAACCTGCAATGTGCTGGGAAGAGAAAGGAATCATACTGTAGGTTACCCCAGTTGGAAGGGACCCATAAGGGTCATTGAGACCAACTCAGATGTTGGACTGGAAGCGCATTGCAGCAATATGGAATTTAAGCATAGGCATCATGAACTAAACCAACAACACTGGAGAAACTCAACCATGCTTTCAGGGGGATCCCTCTTGCTCCCTATTCTGTCAACTCTTTGTTGAATGGATTGGTCCATAACTGAGAATCATAGCATGGCTTGGATCGGAAAGGACCTCAAAGACACAATGCAATACACAAATGGCCCCATTACTTACTGGCAAGGCAGAATCTGAGATGAAAATCACCACAACACGGGCAAGGAGATGCCAACCACGTCCCCATTAGCTGGCAGGGCAGCCCTCCAATGTCAATCACACTGTTAAATAAATGTTATGAGGTTGGATTTGATGATCCCCAAAGGTCCGGTGCAACTCTTCTATAATTCTATGACTATAAAGAGGATAATTGATTTCTAGGTACAACTCATGGAGAATATTAAGACATCAAAGTAGGAAACCACTCAGAGCTTTGCTCTTCTTCCCAAGGAAGCCAACAGCAGCTGTCAATGGGAGTGATCCACAGTGCCTTGATTTTCCTGTAGCAAAAATGATGCAAATTGCCATTAGAGCACCAGCTGATGGGTCAAAACCCAACGAAACCAGGAGCAAAATGCTTCATAGCAGAAGCAGCACCAAACAGAACTGCTTCAGACCAGCAGGAAGCTGAAAGCAATTGGGCCAGAGGAAGGAATGTGTGAACGTCTGCTGATTGGGGTATGGAGAAACATGACAGCCTGCAGGAGGAATGCTCTCTGGATGCCCGGGTCGGGTAAGGATACAAGCAGCAAATGCCATGCAGGCTTCCAGCTGATGGAAGTGCTTGTGGGTTGCATAAAGGGAAGCATTGGGCAGGAATTCAGCAAAGCTCTTGAGCTGGATTCAGGGAAATCTGCTGCCCCCTTCATTCTGTAGAAGGTTAAGACTAGAAGGAGAGCACCCAGCACAGAGCTAACAAATAAAATAGGAAGCCTTTCAAATCACAGTCTACAGGGGTAAATGCTGCTTAGGCTGGGTTTGCATCATCTGATAAACAGGAGATGAAGGAAACCACACTTAAACTTTTCCAGGTTGGAAGGGACATGCAAGGATCAGCAACTCCAAATCCTGGCTCTTTTCAAGTGAAGAACCTCTTCCTAATACCCAAACACAATGAATTTCAGGGCCACATCCTCAGCCTTTCCTTCTGTATCTGCTTGCATTGCACAGCTTGCCATAAGGACAAATCAAGGTTGGATTTGACCAAGTAGTCACAGTCATGGTCCGTGCTTCCAAAAAAATTAGGTATGCACTATTAGGTTCTATAATCTCCTCTAATCGTTAGTTCTTTTTACAAGGGAAGGCTCATTACCTCCACAAGCCTCATGCTTTTACCCTGTAGACTCTCTGGAGCCATTGGTCCAAATCTCACTCAGGTCAACTCAACCTCCTAAACATACAGAGCGATATCTAGTACCCTGCAAGGTGTTAACAACACGTGGCAGCTCTCACACCCACTGGCCCTACTGGAATATTGCTGCCATGTGTAATCATAGAGGCAAAGCTTTGCTTTTGCACTCACTAGATGGGTAATAAACACCAGCAACTGTAGAGGAAAGACTTTGCAGCTCACAGTGAGGAAAAAAACAGTGAATTCTATGGAATATTTAACCCCTACTGGACTTCCTATGATGGCCACACAAAACACAACAATTATATTCGTGCAGCAAGCAGAGGAGCTCAGAAATGAAGCTATGGCTCAATGCTTACATGACAGCTGCTGTTGCCATATAGTTGGAACAACAGAGCATCACATCGTATTTCTTTCCTTCGCCTTTCAAGGAAGGTTGGGAAGAAAGATCAATTAATGCTGCAATTCCCAACTGGAATGCAAGGTACTGGTTTTCCAAGGCCAAGGAAGACCCAAGCACAAGGCACTTTACAAGCACTTTTCATTCTCCTAATTGATCCTAATCGCTTTTGAGCACTGATTCAAGGATTCAGCTGCTGAAATCCAGCTTTCCCCCAAGCAAAATCCTTCCCTGTATGTTGTAGGTTCTTGATGACTCTGTGCTGCTCAGCCATCCAGGAGGAGATGAGTAGAGGAGAGCGTAGAGTTCTGCCACTATAAGAACATAAAACAAGCATGAGAAGCTGAATCAAAGCAGTGACAGAGTGGCAGGAAAGCAGCAAGAGCTGATCCCCCACGTGCAGAAAACAACTTCCAAAGCATAAACACAGCAAGGTGGGATGTCATCTTACCCTGAGGGATGGCAGAGGTCCTCGAGCTTACCACCCCTTCCCACTAGATGGTAAGAGTCCCCCTTCTAACAGCAAAGCATGCACTTCTGTGCATGGAGATCAAGGGCCAAAGAAGGGTCTGCTGGCCCCAAGGAGCCCTGAGCTGGCACAACTCCTCTGCCATCCTCCTGCTGAAGGATTCATTTAGTTGTGGCTGAGAATGTTACACCTAGAAGAAAACGAGGAGGGAAGAGGAACTGAAATGAATAGAATGAGGCTGTTAAGAGAGCAAAAATGACAAAGATGCTCAAGAATGTGATATACTGATCTCCACTACCCCTGTGTAAATGCAGCAGCTCCCTCCTCATCCTTAAAAAGCATTCTAAAGATCTTCAAACTCAGGCTAGAAAGTCATTATCATCCTCCCATTCTTAAAAGAGAGAGTGACCTAAAAAACAGCTCTAAGGACCCAGTCCCCTGAATGCTACACACATAGAAGCTAATGCACAGGGAAAGGGACACAGCAAAGCCCTCACGAGGCTCATTTTGAGCTTTCAATGAGCTTCATGCGTTATTTGGTAGCAACAATGGCAGAAACAATGGGAGAAGAACAAGGTGCCCGTGATCAAGTCACTGCTGTTGAATGTCCCCTTTGCAAAGTGCTGCAGAGGTGCAGAAAACCCTTTTGTTTCCACATTGGAGGAGCTGCAGGCCTCTTCTCCTCCTCACCCCAGGCTCTCCATCTCTCTTTCACGGACATGCTTTTGTATCTAAAACACTTCTTCCATTAGGGGCCACCTTTGGCCCTGTTTGGACATATTCCATACATGAAAAAACACACAGCAACAAGATGATGAGAGATGCATTTAAAAGGCTGCAAAGCCCAAACCTGCAGCATCACGCTCCTGCCCATTCCAGGTCACTGGGGAAGGTCAAAGAGCAGCACCCCTTGTACTTCTCTGCATTCTTACCAGCCCTAAATGCACCTGGAGAAAGGACGAGGTGAATGGGAGAAGCAGGAGAAAGAAAACAAAGCATGTTAATGCAGAAACAGACACAAACAGATAAACACGACCGTTGTGGTATGGAAACCTGAGCCTAGGAAAAGGTATTGAGTGAAAACAGGTATTTCTAAAGGCTCTTAAAGGAATCATGTTTCCTCTCGTGCTTGTTGTTTAATGTAGTCTCTTTGGAGCAAGCTTGGCCAGGAGCAGGATAGGAAAAAGAAGGAGGAATCCTTCCCAAGTAGTTTGGAGCTGCAAAAATAAAGTGGTTTTGGTCAATCTGCACCTCCTCCCTTGTGCTTGCTGGGCTTTAAGCCCTGTAACAATTAAAAGCACCCCCCACATCTGCCTGGATATCACCATATCACACTCTGATACTTCCTCTCCACTTCAACATTAACCCTTTAACGCTGACCCTTGTCCAAATGGAGGCTGCATTATCTGAGCGTGCAATTAGAAGCTCTGTGCTCAGTTGGAGGCATCTCAGAAACAGGAAGCACAGGCCCCGTAACAAGCAGCAGTATCAATTTACTGATAAGAATTATCAGCCTACAAGTGCCAAAGAGTTTATACCACAGTTCCAGATGTCAGAAGTGAGAGGTGCAGTTCCAACCTATAGTTTCTGCAGGCACCAAAAGGAAACGATAACACAACTCAAAGCATTAAGAGGCTTAGAGGAAGAAACTGCACCTTAAAGGGTAACAAAATGGAATCAACATCCCCAGCACTGAATACAGCATCTTGTCCTTCTGCACCTGCTAAAAGAGAAGACAAATATTACCAGCTGGTGAGGACAGAAGTGATTTACACTGAATAAAATACCCACACACCAAGAGGTCGTATAAATCCCACTTTTAATCATGGACAAATTTACTTTCAAGTAAAATTAACAGCTTTAAATAAAATATAAATTAACAATTCAGAGGACTTAAAAACCAAAATAAGAGACATTGTGCAGGTCTAATCTAGCAGAAACGAAAGCTTAGGCATGTTCCAGTTCTTTCCATCATACTGGAGTTTCAGGGCAGTCTCTGGATGACTACAAAAGAGAAAGAAAGGATTAAAAAGTGGTGACTTGTGCCACTATGCAGATACAGCTTCCAAGATAAAAGGGGAGACCACCGTATATAAAACAGCTGTAGAGCAGCTTATGGAAGCACAGAATTGAGTGCAAGAGGTTTTTCCTACTCCATCACAGTACTTATTATAGAATATAACATTGGAAAAGCTGATCTAAGAGATTGTTTTCTTGCTGCTTTTGAAAACCCTGCACTTCCTTTCCATTGACTGAGGAGACTCAGCATTGAGAAACCCAGCAATACGAGTCCTGGAATCTGGAAAAGCAAATAAAACTCATTCATCCCAACTAACAGAATTTCACAGTCTCACCCACTGGATGAGAATTCACACTCTCTCTTTTACCATACGTAGCTTAAGCTGCTGCTACATGCTTACTGACAGGCTTTCCTCGCCCCATTACACACCAAAGTGCATTAATTAAAAAAATAAGGAATTTTTGGCAGATATTATTTCATGAGACTAAAACAAACCGAATTCACTTCCCTGTATTTCCATAACCAAGCCTGAATCCCACACTGCGGGCAATCTGCTTCCTCAATGACTCAAAGGGAGAAAAGAAAAAGAGAAAACCCTGAGGCAAAAATGGCTTTTTGTGTAGGAAGTCCAAGAGTCGCTCTCCATCACAGCCTCTCATAAGGCTGCAGAGATCTTCTGCGGTGGGAGGCCCTCCTCCATCCAGAGGGAAGGAGACGAGCTGTTCCGTAGCATTCGCCTGTGGATCCGCCTGAGCCTCAGCAGGTAAAGCAGGATGGAGAGCAGCACAATCAGAAAACAGACAAAAAACAAGTAGTGATTGTAAACAAAGGAGAAGCTCCTCCAGTGGGAGTGACTTCCACGGAAGTTTTCTTGCTGGATGTCTCTGCAAGAAAGCAAGGAGATAACATAAGTCACAAATCAAGCCTTGCTTCCATACCAAAGCAAACAGAGCCCATTATAGTAAGATGGGCTTTATCAAGACACTACTAGCCAAGCTACTTCAAACACATCCTTAGGCTGTGCATGTGTGCTGGAAGCAGCACCTTGCCTCCCTCTAACTGGAGAAAAACCCCTCATTTCCACCCCAAAACTGCCCAGATGTTGCAGAAAAGCAGCCTTAAAGGTAAACCAACCTTAAAGGTAAACCAACCTTAAAGGTAAAAACCGTGTTCGGTACAGAATGGCTCCCAGTGTCCATTGCACCTCCTTGTCATACACCTGCAGAGCTGTTTTCAAATTGCTGTAGCTTGCAGGAAAAGAGAAGCCACTGTGAAATACTTCGTATACCCAGGCAGACTTGAAACACTGGTACCTATAAAGAAAAAAGGGCATATCATCAGGCATTCAATTCCTCAGAGTCCAAAAGGGTTGAGGAGCATGTTCAGACATAAGAATAGCAGTAACTCTTATGGCTGATGCAATATTTAAGGTTATATTCACACTTCTAATGATTTCACTAAATGGACCATTTGGATGTGACCTCTCTCCTGGCAACTCTGCATGAATAGATTTGCTGTACAAACACAAATACTTACTTCAGTCTGTGGAGATCAGCATGTGATGCATAAAGACCACGGTCAAAACGTTCCCGTAGGACAGACCACTTAGTGGCACAATAATCCTTGAAGAAAAGACAAGGAAAAAAAAGACTTTAACACGCTTCTGCATTGAAGAAACACCATGAGGTGAGATGCTCTGTAAATAACAAAGCTGCAAACAGCATCCATTGCACTGCTACTAAGTCTGACCACACATTTCACTGCATTCTGTGTGCAGACATTTTGATCTTTACTTGGTATTCATAATTAAACTAATGATCTTAATTATGTTCTTCAGTTGTACGTCTGAAGATGAAATCTATTCTTATAGCTCTGCCAAAAAAAGGTCATTATATTCCTAATAAATTCATTCTAAGAGATACCCAAGGTGTGGAACTCTCCAATACCAATCCTTTTCTGTGTCCTGTTTCCTCTAGAGTGTATTTTATTACTATGCTTTAAAGCAGGATCTTAAAAGAACACCCAGTGAGGAAAAGAGATGATAGGTTACTACAGGACAAAAAGACTGGGATCCTTGAAGAGTTCTGCTGCAAGATTTTCAGCATAAAGTGCTTTTGTAGAGCAGCTGTTTCAAACTACAAAGAGAGCTTCCCCTGGAGAACACTTTACCTTTGCAGCTTTGATAAATTTAGCAGCATTGTAATCCCCTCCCATGCGCAACACGTCCTCAGTACTGTAATAGAACTCGGAGAAACCATAGAATTCACTGTTCTGAAAGTGCACAGCAGGCTGGTAGACACCATTAAGGGAGGTCTGAGTTTCATTGGTCTTATTCATGAAGGGCTGGATAAGCTCACGGCACAGATTGAAGTCTCCTGTTCCCCTTAAATACATTATCTGTCCATTCTGATGGATCTCATCCTGAGCATCTACAGGCAGGCAGGGGTCGAGGTATGGGGAATCTGAAGTCATGCCAGTCTGTCTGCCCAGCAGCCTGATTAAGGAAAGCAACAGCATAACATCAGAAATGCCAAGTTCTTGAGGTATGCAAGCATCAAAATAAGATACCCTTATTTAAAGAAACTCCAACATTGCACATGGCACACTGTACAAACTAAGTTCTACATCTACATCCCTTGACTAAACACAGCTTCTGTAACCCCTGACTTAAACGTAACCCCAAGCAATTAAAGCCACTTACCCATTTTTGAGCACTGTACTGGAAAACACACTGTTCTCATATCTCTGACGTGCTGCATTCCCTCCAAAGCCAAGGAACGTTGCAACGTAGACTCTATACACATGCTCAGTTTGATGAGCATCACAGCCCAGGTTGAATTCTGCAAGCAAGTTTTTGGCAACTTCCTCCTGCCAGAACACAAGCAATAAGGTTAAATAAGAACAACATGAACCAGAACTTGAAGACGAGGACTTTGAAACAGCAAATGCCTTTGACAACTGTAAATGTTGCATCTATTTGCTTTTCACAAGTCTATATTGCTTTCTGTTTGTTAGAGCAAAGCACTTTGCATTGGATGCCGTTGGCACTCAAGGAAATGCACAAACCAGGAGCTGCTATGAATGACACTGATGTGATTTTCCTTCTGGGAAAAGATGAGAAGCAGCAGTCAGACTTTAAGCAGCACTGTCAGCTGTTGCCCATTCTCTGTTTAGGAACCTAGAGAGGTTTCACACCAGAACATCTGCTTTGCATTGCTCTGCATTCAGATAAAGCCACACAACCATCACCATCAGTTGCCTGCAACTCCTCCCATCCCCAATTCACCTTTGGTTGTGGCAGTTTGTTCTCAACCTGAATGCTTATACTTCTGTTTAGCTATACACACATATAGACCTGTAATTTCACAGGAAGAGTGTAAATATACATATATACCTCATTACAGCAGTGCACTGAGAGGCAAACCACACAGCTTTAACACTATTCTGACTTCAGGTGTGATGTTAATGGGAGGTTACCCAATCCTAAAGCTTCAGGCACTACTCTAGAACTCAGTGGAATGCAATTAGAGCAAAGTAAATTCCCTTTAAGCCTTCTAATAAAGAGATCTGCATCCTATAACAGATTAACTGTGATGAAGATGTAGGCGATATTTCAACAAACTGAACTGTTATCCCCATATCCTGTTAAGTCAATTTCTATCAGTCCAACTTAGGAAGGAAAAAGAAACCCAAACATCTTACAAAGGATCTTGGCAAAATAACTATAAACATTCTGGCTTTAAACTATAAAAGAGCCTCTTGGTATCACAGATTTAAAAGTTATACAAGCGTATGCACACACACAGACAAAGAAAGCAGACCCACTTAAAAGTTAGTGATAATTGAAATCAACTTTTTGAATGAAGAAATACAAATGGAATGCTTAGCTGATGGAGGACTCATATTTGCCATCTCCTCTTGCCTTTGGCTTGGATGTGATGGAATGAAGAACAAGACTCAAAACAAAGAAATCAAGGAGGGGGGAACAAAAAGAAAAGGAATATGCATTAAAATAAACCAAGATGAAAAGAAGAAAGTTGCACAGATAATAACCTGCTGCGAAGAGGCAAAGCTTACAGTTTTAGGGACTTCGTATGCTATCTGAGTCGACACTCCACCCATGTCAAGAATACCCACTGTCCTCTTACGGAAGATAGCTTCTTTGTTTTCACTGCCTGGGATGTGCACCTCCACAACTGCTTCATCCTCTGGATAAAACAACCAAAAGCCATTGGGAAATACAGTTGGAATGAGCAGAATGTTTCTGTTTAACCTCTTTTTTATGTAGCAATGCAGATCACCAAACTTTCACATACATATTAATCAAGCACCAGCATCTACATGTGCACTATTAACTCACAACTCCACTAGAAATCAACAGTGATGGCACAACAACAGGCTTTAATCCTTCCCAAAATCCCATTCCTGGCCACTTACCATCATCTGTATGCTCAAATCTTCCAAGAACGAAGTTGATACCAATCCATGCATACACTCCTACACAAATAAAGAAACAATGGGATGTTTCAGGAATATTCTGAATTAATACAACATATTATATCATATATTTTATATAACACTTCAGCATTAAACATTCCCAACACATTACTCTGTATCTTCTTTTCCAAGTCAAGATCCAATGCATTAACAGCTCCATGTGTAGATTTCAGAGCAAAGCAAGGCACGTTAGCACCTAGAAATCTATTTTCTGCCTCCAGCAAACTGAGTACAACAAAACATTGCTCCTCTACAACCATTTCTACCCTTATACAGCTCTTCATGTACAAATGCTGTGTCTTATCCTCAACCTTTCCCCTCATAAAGCCAGAAAATGGACTCAAATCACTGCTAACCACAGATGAGTTATTGTCACTGCTCATTAGGAAACGTCAAGACAAGGCAGGAGATTGCAGCAGATGATTATCTCCACACCCCACCTGTTGCTAATGAGGAATTATATCTCACAACCCAACCAGCATTTCAGAAGGCATTAAATAAATTAAAGCAGTTCCCAGTTTGTAGCACAAAATCGTTATTCCAAAGCAAACCTACCTTCCTGCTTCCCTGAAATAACTTCTGCATGCGAGTCTGAAAACAGAAAGTCAAAATGCACTGGGATATCAGTGACCAAATCTTCAAGTATTGCCTTCTGCTGGCTGCAAGATAACAGATCAGGCAGTTAAAATCAGGCAGAGACACCAGGCTTGCTAATCTGTATGCAAAAATGAAGAGAGACAATGACCTTTCGGGTAGAATCCGCATTCCTGCAGTGCACAGAATATAAAGAGGAGTCTCTTTGTGCTTTGCACGGGGCACATGTTCAGCAGCAAAGCGTAGAAGTGGGAAAATGTAATCACTGACCTTCTCGGGTGTGTTAGCAAACTCTGAGATACCTGGCAAAACAGAGAAACGTGAAAGTGAAGCAATTCAAGCTATGGGATATCCTGTTAGACAATAGGAATAACCAACCCAAGGCCAGGAATTCGACTAAGGAAATAAGCAATGAATAACTAAAGTTAATACTTAGAGGATAATTAATTCTTAAGCAAAAATCCATAGTAGATGTATTGCTGTATCACTACAATGTGATGTAGAGGACAGTAATAATAGTGGGGAGACACAAGTCCTAGGCTGCAGCAAATGAGGACAAGCCCAAATGTAGCAGCCATGGATGCAGAAACAAAGGAAGAAAAGCTACTGACCTTTAGGAGGCTTCAGGTAGGCAGGGATCTCCAGAGATGCCCTCACATCCACTGCCAACCCTTAAATGAAGGCTGGGAAGGGGTGGATCCTTGCTCCAACCCCTCTGGTCACCCAGGTGCATTGCATTGCATGCAGCTGAGCTCCCCTGGGTTGGCCCTGCCTTCCCACCAGGTGCTCCATCACCACTTCAAGCCATAACTCAGCATTTCTGCTATAATCACCTACTTAAATAATAGGTTCAAGTAACCTCATAGAAAGCAGATTATTTATTCACTAAATAAACAGAACCGAGTTAACTGACAACTGAACCAGCAACTGTCTTAGCACACACAGAAATCTCTCCTTCCTGCCCATTGGTGTCACATTCCAAGCTCTAACAATGAGCAAAACCCAAAGAAATCTGGAGTACCACCACACCAACAGCTCCTACATGTCTTTTCCCCAGATACTTTAAGTGCTGGTTTAAGGAAAAGGCCAAGTTTGGATACACAGCTATCTAGAAAAATCACTTCTCAAAAACCATTTAATACAGTACCTGGTTTGATTTTCATAACCACTGGTTTTCTGTTTTTGTCCCTCATCTGTTTTATATCCAGCAGGTCGTGTGGGTTACCGTTGTGTCTTGGCCAACAATACACAAAGATCCGAGAGCCACTGCTACCACAGTCCACAACAATCCCATAGTTCAGATTGGGGTTGTTTGTATCTGTAGCTTCAGTGTCTGTTACCCGAGCAAGATACCTAGAAGCAAACTCAGCATTAACACCTTGCAATCAAACTCCTTGTGTGGGTATCGACAGACTCAAAACAGTTCCTATCACAAGAAGCAGAGTTATCAGTATTACACTGTCACTCAAGTGCTGCCCATAAAAGCTGAATTACCAATAACCTGAAAGCAACTCCAATAAGGAAAGCTTCAAAAACAAAGCATGAAACCCACTCACATTTCCCCCCATTCATTTATTTTATTCACACATTGTATCAATTCATCCTTCACATCAAAACTACCTTTCTTTCCTCCCATCAGAGCCTTTATATCTCTCACCTGTGAAATCTCTTGTCCCTGGATGCACGGCCATACTTATTACGGATGACTACCAGCGAGTAGTAAAGCAAAGAGACAGCAGCAGCAAGGATTCCAATCACCACAATCTGCCGCAAAGTCGTGTTGAAAATACGTGGACATCCTATTGGAGAGATGCTGAAGTGCCAAGAGGCGGGAAGCAAACAAGAAACGCCGATCCTAAAATACAAAGAGGATTCTGTGAGGCTGTGATCTGCTTTAAAGATGGTCTTTATCACCAAAAAGAAGCATGGTGAACTCTGAAATGAGACAAGGATGAACATACAAACTTCAATTGCTTCGTTCTAGCTATGTTCACACACACTCCGCTCACACTGATAAGTAATCAAGACCACATTTCCACCTTTGCATTGCAAACTAGACATGAGCTGCTGAGACACTCAGCCTTGCCCTCAAACAACATCACTATCTGACAGCTCCTATGGGATTCTTACCTTCCCATTTTGGGAGGACCAGCAGATGGGAAGCAGTCGGTGCTCCAGAATCAGCCAGTCACATCCAACCGACAAGGAACAACCATTCTCAAAGCCATTGTTCTTCCCCTCCTGAATTCAAGAACAGTAAGAGATCATTAATAATCCAGACAGCATTACAAGAAGCAGCACCAGGTTGAACAAACAGATGCTTCCCCACCATTGTATTGCATTGACAAAGCCATGTGCAGAGCATAGAGTGCAGGTCTGAGCTCCCCACACATCTACACACACCAGAGCACACACAGGGCCACAAAGAAGCATCTCTAACAGCAGCAGGGCTGAAAGCTGAGCAAGAGAAGAGACGACAGCCCTCAGCAACAGATACAAACATAACAGGAGGAGATAAAGGAGGAGGTGGACGTTTCAGGGCTGCACACAAACGTGCTTGGAGTGGGCAGCAGGCAGGTATAGGCCTCAAAGGTATAGGTCCCATAGGTATAGACCCCACAGGTACAGACCCCACGGGTACAGGCCCCGCAGGTACAGGCACCATAGAAGTACAGGACCCACAGGTATAGGCCCCATAGGTATAGGCCTCACAGGTACAGGCCCCATAGGTATAGGCCAGGCAGATATAGGCCCCACAGGTACAGGCCCCACAGGTATAGACCCCACTGGTATAGACCCCATAGGTACAGGCCTCATAGGTATAAGCCCCACAGGTACAGGCCCTACAAGTATAGACCCCATAGGTATAGACCCTGCAGGCACAGGCTCTACAGGTACAGGCCTCATAGGTATAAGCCCCATTGGTACAGGCCCCACAGATATAGACCCCACAGGTACAGGCCCCATAGGTATAGGCCAGGCACATATAGGCCCCACAGGTATAGGCCCTATAGGTATAAGCCCCACAGGTATAGGCCCCACAGCTACAGGCCCTACATGTATAGGCCCCACAGCTACAGGCCCCATAGGTATAGGCCCCACAAGTACAGGCCTCACAGCCTGCAGCCCCCCACAGCTCCACCGGCGAGCAGGCCCAAGGCCCGGCCCACTCCCTCCCTCCACACCCGCTCCCCCCAGTATCCGAAGCCCCTCCCCAAACACAGCATCATCTCCCCCACCCTCACCTGCCCCATTTTCACCCTCACAACCCGGCCTGGCCCACCCCTCACCTCCGACCGCTCCGCCACCCCGCCGCATAGCAACCGGCCAGCGCGTCGCTTCCGGGTGCGCAGCCGGATGTGACGTAATCACACGTCACAAAACGTGGCGCCGCTAATAGAAAGGGAGGGTTGCATGGGGATTCCCCCGGGAGGGGGGGGCGTGGCTACACGAAGGGGGCGTGGCTAAATGCGTTGTGGGCGTGGCTAATTGCTTTGTGTGTGGCTAAATGAGTTTGTGGGCGTGGCTAAATGCGTTGTGGGCGTGGCTAAATGCTTTTGTGGGCGTGGTTAACGACGAGCGTTGCTAATGCTATGGGGGCGTGGCTAATTGATTTGTGGGCGTGCCCAAATGCTTTCGAGGGCGTGGCTACACGAAGGGGGCGCGGCTAATTGATTTTGTGGGCGTGGCTAATTGCTTGGGGGCGTGGCTAAGTGCTTTGTGGGCGTGGCTAATTGCGTTTTGTGTATGGCTAAAAGAGTTGTGGGCGTGGCTAATTGCTTTTTGTGGGCGTGGCTAATTGGTTTTGGGGCGTGGATAATTGCTTTGTGGGCGTGGCTAACTGCGATTGTGATTGCTAATACTATGGGGGCGTTGCTAATTGCTTTGAGGGCGTGGCCAATAACTTTATGGGCGTGGCTAAATGCTTGGGGGCGTGGCTAAATGCTTTGGGGGCGTGGCTAAGCGCAGGGTGGGCTCCAATTCAAGGCATAGGATTGATTATTAATTAATTAATTGTAATTAAATGGCAGATTGGCTGTAGGTGTGCAAATAAAACACGGAGACCTGCAGATTTGCACGGGGGAAGCGTGTAATTGCGTGTCAGCTGCAATGCGTGTCGATATTTGTAATGCAAATTATAAGGCTGGTATGGATAGTGAAATAATCCGAGGTTTTCCTTATTGCATTCTGCTGCTTTTGGGGTTTTCTTGTTATCACCCACCCTAAAGCTTTGTTAAAGAGGTGGGAAATTGCCCCCCAAAGTGCATTAGGATGAAAGCAGAGCGGTGCTGAGCTCTGCCACCGAGAGGCAGTAGTGTATCCATAGCGCTGCAGACATTGGATGCACCAATAGCAGCCCCGGGTTGAGCTTTGCACAGCAGGTTTTGCACATTGGATCGTGCACGCTGGCTTCTTCCAGGTTTTGCACGCAGCTTTTTGCACGGTGGTTTCCCGTGCTGGGTTTTTGCACATCACTTTTGTGTGCTGGGTTTTGCATGCTGGGATTGGACGTTTGCAAACCAGACTTTGCACACCAGGTTTATACGCTGAGTTTTTGCACGCCACATTTTGCACACAAGGGTTTGGCACATCAGTTTTGTGCACCATCTTTTACCTTCCAATAACCAAAGTGAGGTTGGGGTTCTGCTTTCCATCCGGGCTCACCGTGCTTTGCCACTTTGCAAACCCACTCAGTGGGTTCATCCTCATTAGCTGCAGTGCTGTAATTAACTGATCAATGCAAAGTCCTTCTGTCCGCCTCTTGCGTGCAGATACGCTGCATCACAGCTGCAGCAACACGTCGCACTGGGTGCAATGAGCCTCGGGAGCAATGCAGCCATGCTGTGAGTGAACAGCTCTGCAGGGCTACCAGATATTGGACTTCATTAGAAAGACTGAAGCATTGCATCCTTTCTGCATGGTCTACACCCTTGTTAGCTGATGAAAACACACAGAGCTGCTGATGCAAGTGGGTTGCCAGAGCCTACAAGCAGCACAAAATGGAGGCCCAGGAGGAATGCTGCATTGCTTTGTGCCTGCTAATTACTTCCAGATGTATGGGCTCTGCAGCAGCGGAGGGAAATCATAACAGTTTGTAGCCATATTTTGTGGCATTCCTTTGTGCCCGGAGCACGTAACATAACATAGACCTGGGGTGGCAATGCTGCAGGGCTGAGCTTGCAATGGAACGTTGCAATGTCAAATGGAGGAGTTGGAGGGGCTGCAGCCCACCAGGTGCATCCCTATCTGGTGGCAGCACAGCACACACCCTGCCCACACCCATCCCAATATCATCCTACAGCAGCAGCAGCACCAGGGCTGGCAGATATGGGGCTGCTGATCAGCTCCGAGCAGAATTCAGAGCTCCTTTAGCCTTCATTATGGGAGATTTTTTGGTTGCTAAAACTCCCTATTTCAATACATAAAGAAGTAAAATCCCAACCCAGCCGGCTCTTCATTTGCGTGCCCGTTTGCAGAGCTCCCATCTCATCCTTTGCAGCTGAACATGAAGCGTTGCACATCCCAGTGGCAAAGCCAAGCCAATGCAATGCCACCAGCAAACAGCAGAGCAATGCACAATGCCAGCAACCCCCTTTTTCTCCCTGCCACTAGAAAACCCTATAAAGCATGGCACAGGGCTGAGCCTTTCCCATTGTTACCCCAGGGCTCCAAACCAGAAAGTCGAGTTGGTAAAAAAAAGATTGAGTGCAGGAAGTAAAGCAAAAAAAAAAGCCTCAATTATACCCAAGGACCTGCCTCTCCCCGCTGAATTAATCCACTGAACGACGTAAATTAGGTCAGATTATGGGAGCGCTGAAATAAAACCCACAGGCCAAATTCCTCACATCCACACCTCCCAGGCTGCAGAAACGTGGCTCTGCCCATGCAGAGATCGGTGCCCGGCTTGCATTGTTTTCCATTGCTCACCTCCCCAAAGCAACAAACCCACGGCACTGATGCTTGAATAAATGGGTCAGCCCAATGCAGAGACAAAACAATCCACTTTGCTTCACTTGGTCATAGAGATAACAAATAACAGGAGTGCATTGTGCTCGGAGGGCGAGCGTGGCACAGAAAGTTCAGGTTTGAAGCAGCACAAAACGTGCACTTTTGACCCATTTCTTTTTAAACCTAAAGGCAAATCAAGGGAGCAAACCCAAACCCACAGAGGTTGCTGCAGACTCAATCCTCTTTATAGGCTTTGCATCTATTTAGGAGGAGCAGAAGTGGGAATTATGGGCTGATGGCAATGCATCCATGATGGGGAACTGACGATTCCTGTTGCACGCAGGATGAGGAATGGCAATGCCTGTACAAAATGCCATGGGGGGTTTCTTGGTGTTGGACATGAAGCTTAAGCTGGTTGCATTGCAAATAAGACCGCAAATGAGGTAGATTTGTTTGGATCCATTCGGTTTGCACTGCACTGCTGCAAGGTGCTTTTTCCTTGCTGCAATTAGAAGGCCAATTACCTGCTGTTCATCCCCCCAATTAATACAGCGTCCTGCAATGTGCTGCTATAGGGCAACTCCCTGCACCAGGCCTTTCTGCCCACCCTTCAGACAGCACCGAACCTATAGTGGAAACTGAGAAAACACCCCCAAAAAATTAATGATAATATATATATGTATATGTGTGTGCGTGTGTATCTCTGGAGCTGGTAGATAAGCCCCAATTTCAGGTTCTCAGAAGGTGCCCGCCCACAAATAGGACACTCCTGCCTTATCTGCATGGGTCCATCTGTTCTGTTCTGAAGCTCCAGCCCCGATAAGCACCCCAATGATCTGGGGAGGGTCCTGCACTGAGCTGGGAGCAGTGAGGAGCATGTTACACCGGGAGGAGAATCCATTTCCCACTGAATTCTGTTGCATTGCTGTGGCAGGGTGTAGGGGCTCCATAGTGGAGGTCAGCAGGAAGAACTCAGGCCATATGGGTCTGAATCACCCTGAGCGTGTGATGCAATGCGAGCGCAGATTGCAGCTGTGCATCCTGCAGTGACCCACTGGCATGTGGGTGAGCAAACCTGCAGCCAACCCACCCCTCTGCTCCATTAAAGCTGATGGGATCTGGGGCCAAAAGCCACACTGCATGAGGCTGAGCTGTTTTAAAGGGAGGATGGTCTGTATGTACAGCGAGTTGAGCTCATGCTGTTGATGGATGGTTCCTATGTGCTATGCCAGTGTGGAAACAATGTTAGAGAGTGGGAATGATTCCAACTCATCTGAACAACGGGGGGGGGGAAAAAATCCCTGTGCATCATCACGCTGGCATCTCTGCTGCACCACCCTAATGTGCAGAGCTGCTGCAGGAAGGATTCTTCACATCAAAGCCGCTGGAGATTAAACTCTAACCTGGAAACAGCTCCGTATTTCACTCTGATTCATCCCATTTCTTATCAGGCAGCAAGAGTGAGGGCTGTAGGGGAAAGGGCTCACTACGGTCAATGGCAACGCAATGCCTCCACGAACACATTGGGAACAGAGTGCTGGCTGCTTACAGAGCATGAAACCTCCACGACCCACACGCAGCAGTGCTAGGAAGTGCTCCTGCCCAGCTTTAACTCTGCCCTTTCCCTGCACGAGGCTGCATTAAAAGAAGGAAGTTGAGGAGCCCAGCCTTGATTTATGGCCGTGCCTTGCCCGGCAGACGGGGTGATGCTGAGGGCACCCACGTGAGATGCAATCTGTGCTGGAAAGCAAGAGGGGATGGAGGGGCAGCCATGGAAGGGCAGCAAAGGAGGGGCAGCAATGGGGGGCAGCAATGAAGCAGCAATGGAGGAGCGATGGAGGGGCAGCAATGGAGGGGCAGCAAAGGAGGGGCAGCAATGAAGCAGCAATGGAAGGGCAGCAATTGAAGGGCAGCAATGGAGGGGCAGCAATGGAGCAGCAATGGAGGGGCAGCAATTGAAGGGCAGCAAAGGAGGGGCAGCAATGAAGCAGCAATGGAAGGGCAGCAATTGAAGGGCAGCAAAGGAGGGGCAGCAGTGGAGGGGCAGCAATGGAGGGAGCAGCAATGGAGGGGCTGCAATGGAGGGGCAGCAATGGAAGGGCAGCAGTGGAGGGGCAGCAAAGGAGGAGCAATGGAGGGGCAGCCATGGAGGAGCAGCAATGGATGGGCAGCAATTGAAGGGCAGCAATGGGAGGCAGCAATGGGGGGCAGCAGTGGAGGAGCAGCAAAGGAGGGGCAGCAATGGAGGGAGCAGCAGTGGAGGGGCAGCAATGGATGGGCAGCAATGGAGGAGCAGCAATGGAGGGAGCAGCAATGGAGGGGCAGCATTGGAGGGGCAGCAATGGAAGGGCAGCAAAGGAGGGGCAGCAATGCAGGGCTGCTTGTTCCATCCGTGCCCGTTTTAGGGCACACAGGGGTGCAGGACCGTGCAGAGCAACTCACACCAAGGTCTGCTTCACTCTCAGCAGCCCCATAAGCTTTAACAAGAGGATGAACTGAACCGATGTCAGGCGCCCGGTCCGTTCTCTCCTCCGTTCCGCACCACGTGCCCTTTACGCGCCGTTTCCCCCGAAAGCGCGCGCCGGCACGCGGGAGGCGCGCCACATTCCACCCTCCGCCCCGCCCCTTTCTCCCCCCAAACAACCAATCCCATCCCACCCTCCCTTCCCATTCGCTCATCACCCTGTCAATCATCCTGGCTTACCCTCACTGTGACGTCACAACCCGTAGCTCTCCTCTTCACTCTACCCAATAGGAAGAGTCGGACGGTAAAGAAGCATTCCTATTGGTCAATGTTGCGTGGCGCGGGGCGGGGCGCGGGCGCGCCTTTAAAGTGGGGAACGGGAGGCGCGCGCTCCTTGTGCCGCCCCCCCCCCCGTTTCCCCGCCCCCCCCCCAAGTCCCATCTCCGTTCCGGGAATCCCTTTTCCCGTTCCCTATAGGAGCGAATGGAGCTGAGCTGCTCCGTGGGGGGTAACACAGCAGCCCCCCCTGGGCCTGGACCCCCAGGTTCGATCACTGTTCCATCCGTGCCCCCCCCGATGGAGGGGGAGGATTATGAGAGTTTACCCAGCGGAGCTTCGCTTGGCACGCACATGTTGGCTGGGGCGGTGGCGGGGATCATGGAACACAGTGTGATGTATCCGGTGGATTCCGTGAAGGTGAATGGGGGATAGGGGGGGATGTAGGGGGTGTCATGGGACTGGGCTCTGTTTGCAGCTGGGGGATGCACAGGGGGTGTAATGGGGGGGTATAGTGTTATAGGGTTTGCTTATGGGGTATAGAGTTTTGACAGTGGGTGTGCAAAGGGGGGATGCACAGGGGGTGTGATGGGGGGGGTATAGTGTTATAGGGTTTGCTTATGGGGCATAGAGTTGTGACAGTGGGTGTGCAAAGGGGTTTGCTGCTGGGGGATGCACAAGGGGTGTAATGGGGGGGGTATAGTGTTATAGGGGTTGCTTATGGGGTATAGAGGAGGGGGGGGATGTAGGGACTGGGCTCTGTTTGTTGCTTATGTTATAGGGGTTGCTTATGGGGTATAGAGTTGTGACAGTGGGTGTGCAAAGGGGTTTGCTGCTGGGGGATGCACAAGGGGTGTAATGGGGGGGTATAGTGTTATAGGGGCTGCTTATGGGGTATAGAGGAGAGGGGTGATGTAGGGACTGGGCTCTGTTTGTTGCTAGGGGGTGTGATGGGGGGGTATAGTGTTATAGGGTTTGCTTATGGGGTATAGAGTTTTGACAGTGGGTGTGCAAAGGGGTTTGCTGCTGAGGGATGCACAAGGGGTGTAATGGGGGGGGTATAGTGTTATAGGGGTTGCTTATGGGGTATAGAGTTGTGACAGTGGGTGTGCAAAGGGGGGATGCACGGGGGTGTGATGGGGGGGTATAGTGTTATAGGGGTTGCTTATGGGGTATAGAGGAGGGGGGGATGTAGGGACTGGGCTCTGTTTGTTGCTAGGGGGTGTGATGGGGGGGTATAGTGTTATAGGGGTTGCTTATGGGGCATAGAGTTGTGACAGTGGGTGTGCAAAGGGGTTTGATGCTGGGGGATACACAGGGGGTGTAATGGGGGGGGTATAGTGTTATAGGGGCTGCTTATGGGGTATAGAGTTGTGACAGTGGGTGTGCAAAGGGGTTTGCTGCTGGGGGATGCACAAGGGGTGTAATGGGGGGGGTATAGTGTTATAGGGGTTGCTTATGGGGTATAGAGGAGGGGGGGATGTAGGGACTGGGCTCTGTTTGTTGCTAGGGGGTGTGATGGGGGGGTATAGTGTTATAGGGGTTGCTTATGGGGTATAGAGTTGTGACAGTGGGTGTGCAAAGGGGTTTGATGCTGGGGGATACACAGGGGGTGTAATGGGGGGGTATAGTGTTATAGGGGCTGCTTATGGGGTATAGAGTTGTGACAGTGGGTGTGCAAAGGGGGGATGCACAGGGGGTGTGATGGGGGGGGTATAGTGTTATAGGGGTTGCTTAGAGTTGTGACAGTGGGTGTGCAAAGGGGTTTGCTGCTGGGGGATGCACAAGGGGTGTAATGGGGGGGGTATAGTGTTATAGGGGCTGCTTATGGGGTATAGAGTTGTGACAGTGAGTGTGCAAAGGTGCACAGGGGGTGTAATGGGGGGGTATAGTGTTATAGGGTTTGCTTATGGGGTATAGAGTTTTGACAGTGGGTGTGCAAAGGGGTTTGCTGCTGGGGGATGCCCAAGGGGTGTAATGGGGGGGGGTATAGTGTTATAGGGGTTGCTTATGGGGTATAGAGGAGGGGGGGGGATGTAGGGACTGGGCTCTGTTTGTTGCTAGGGGGTGTGATGGGGGGGTATAGTGTTATAGGGGTTGCTTATGGGGCATAGAGTTGTGACAGTGGGTGTGCAAAGGGGTTTGCTGCTGGGGGATGCACAAGGGGTGTGATGGGGGTATAGTGTTATAGGGGTTGCTTATGGGGTATAGAGGAGGGGGGGATGTAGGGACTGGGCTCTGTTTGTTGCTAGGGGGTGTAATGTAGGAGGTATAGTGTTATAGGGTTTGCTTATGGGGTATAGAGTTGTGACAGTGGGTGTGCAAAGGGGTTTGATGCTGGGGGATACACAGGGGGTGTAATGGGGGGGTATAGTGTTATAGGGTTTGCTTATGGGGTATAGAGTTGTGACAGTGGGTGTGCATGGGGTGTGGGTGTGCAAAGGGGGCTTGTGCATGGAGAGGTGGGGTGCAGAGTGAGTTCATCGAGGACATAGGTGCAAAAAGGGTCCATGTATACATAGCCATGTATAGGGTATGGGGAAGCTGTGTGCAAGGAGGGCAAAGTGGGGTCTTGTATAGGGTCTGGAGGGTTACATTCATGGAGTGGATGTGCATGGGGTAAAGGAGGTTGCAGGCAGTGCAAGGAGAATTAATGGGTGACGGATGGGTGTGCAAGGGGGGGGTGCATCCTTGGGGTGCACTCATGATGTGCTGGGGGGATACAGTGTGCAAGGAGGGGGGGCTTAGTAAGTAAGTAAGTTTGCTGTGGGGGGTAATAGGGCTGTGTCAGGCTGTGAGCACACACAGCCAACCCCATGGTGCTCTGCCAGCCTGCACTGTGCCTTCACCTCTCCCTGCCCTGCCATGGGAGCTGCACAGAGCCCTGCTGGGCAGCCCCACCGTGCTGTGCCCAATGGCTTTACGCAACCACAGTGCAAAGGTGTACGCTGTGCTGCTCTGTGTCCAACCCTGGTGTAGCAAAGCAAAGTCCTCGTGCGTGAACTCGGAGCAAGATGCCATCAGGGAAGCTCTGCTTCTCCTCCGTTGCAAGCTTTCTCCTTCTGCACCTTTGCAAACTGTGCATGCTGTTGCTGCAAAGCACTTTGTTTTATTCCCTGCTGCCTGTGCACCTTGGAGCTGGAGGGAGCTGCTGCCTGCAGGTCCCTGTAGGATCCTTGCGCTCTGCAAGGAACTGAGCCTTAATTAAGCTCATTACCATCAACGTCTTTCACTCTCTCAACATCTTTCTTTTTCCTTCCAGAAAGGAAATGTGCAGTCCCTGCTCCAGGTGATATTGCTGGGATAAGGGCATGGCCAAGCAGAGCCCATGGATGCATCACAAAGCAGCTGTGATGCTGCTACCCCTCTGTGGGGCTGCAGCCTGCCCATGGGACACCCCCAGATCAATACATGGGGGCTGGAGGTGTATGCAGGTGTCCCTGTACAGCCAGGATCACTGTGCTGTGACCCACAGCTCTGTTTCTCTATGTGCTTTGGCACTGTGGGAGGCATTCCCAGTGCTGTGGCTGTTTGTTTTGGGAGGGAGATGCAGTACGGGTCGTGCTCTGCCAGCTGAAAGTTGGAGACCTGTGGGTTATTGGGAGTTGTTTGGTGTCTGTTCCTTTGCATCATCTTCTTATGGTGCAGGAAGAACCCATTGCAGCTTGGCCTCATTGCAGCAAGGAGCCAGGGGCTTGCAATCCATCTGCAGGGCAGGAGAATGAATGGGGTTTGTTGCAAGGGTTGGAGCAGTTTGGGGGCTTGGCTGCTTGAAGCTCTGCTCCAGAAAAGAATGTATATGGATAGAACTGAGGGCAGTGCCTCCTGTATGAGCAGGTTTGGGATGTTTGGGTTTGGTGGTGAACCCATGGGTATCAGTGCATGGCCAGAAAGAGCAGTTTGTCCTGTTAGGGGATGGTGTGGGTGCTGCCAGCCTCGACCAACCTGTCACCCCACCCATGGTCACTTTGCAGCCACATGTGGGGCCTGGGAGCTGCTCCGTGGGTCATGGAGATGCCAGCTGGTTTGTGCAGTTGTCCATCACATCGGTGATGCTTTGCAAGGGAAAGCAAAACTGGAGAGCTGGCTCTTGTTAGCAGAATGCTTCTGGGCTTAAATCCATCCTGGCCCCATGGTTTGTGCCAGCTGAGAAACATCTGGGAAGTGTCTGCTTCTTTTTGCATTGAACTTTGTGCAACGAGAGCAGCAGCACTGAGTCAGTGCTATTTCTGCCTTGGAAGGAACAGTTCTGAGCTTTTTGGGTATATTTCAGCCTCTTTTTGTCATGTTTAGATGGCGATATATCCTTTGGGATGCAACAAGGGGTATGTTCTCAAGCACTAAGATCCCTCCTTGAGGGAGTTCTCTGCACAGTGCTGTGTAATGCATTGTGATAAACACTGCAGCTCCATGAGGATGCCCTGAATCCAAAGCTGGGACTTTTGCTTTTGTTTCTGGTGCCCATGCTACAGGTAGGGCTGCCCAGATGCTTGCTGCCTTACGCAACAGGATTAATAGAGCATTTCTGGGCTGTTTAACAACAGGGGTGTGAACTCCTGGAGGAGCTTGCAGGCTGCAGATAAGTGTTGGAAGGGCTGCGCAGCAAATCAACTGTTTGCAGCCTTTAAAGGTGCAGCACTGATGCTGTGCTGCTGCGATAAATGGACCCTGGATGGGGTTGGCACGAAGCTGGGTGCTTAGGGAATGCTAAGTGGTGTTTATGCATTGCCACGTGAAAGCAGGTGGATGCCCAGCAGGAATGTGGAGGTGCTCAGAGTGCTGGAATATTGCACGTAGCTTGCATGCTGTGCTACTCTATGGCAGACATCTCTGATGCTCCTGCTCCAGATGCATGCTGCAGTTGCACTGGTTCTGAATGCATCCCAGCAATGCACTGGGCTGGGGTCTGGATCAGTTTTGCAATGTAAGGGTGGAGCTTTGAGTCTGCAGCAGTGCACAATCCCTGCTACAGCTGGTGGGTGCTGCTGAGTCACGGTGACGGCGACGTGGGACCTCATGCATGCAAAGCAAAGGATGCAAGCTGCTCTACATCCATTTTTTTCTCTTAAAGCACATTGCAAGATTCGGAGCTATTGTTTCTTTTAGAGAAAAACTTTTGAGCTTTTTAGGTTTGCTTCCAGTGTTGCAATGTGCTCTACACCAGGAAGCTTTGCTCAAGGCAGCAAGACTCCATTACTTAGTGCAGCTCCTACATGCTAAGGGTGGCAGCCTTGGAGCTGCAGCAAAACACAGAGCATGCTTTGCTCCAGCTGTTCAGCTCTGTGTTCAACTCATGCATCCTCAGCTGCAGGCGTCTGTGCAACGGGGCCACAACTTTTGCATGTTGGGGTAGTGTATCTTCAGGGTATGGCAATGAGTGGTGCAAAAAGGGAGAGTTCTTTCAGTTGCATTCATGACCCCAGATGCTTGCAATCTGCAGTTCTTGCTGCTCGCTCACATCACTTTGCAAATACAATTCTTGTGTGTTTTCTACAGTAGCTACTACAAAAGCAATAGATTGTTATTCTCACACACTGCTTTATTGCTCTCGTTAATAACTTGGCTTATGATTCTGGGTTAAAGTCTGCAGTTCAGCCCCAATCTCTTGATCTCAGAGCAGCGGCCGTGGAAATGCCTTTCAGTTTTCAGTAACCAAAGGAATCCAAGGTTCAAAATCAGCAGCACTTGGGTTGGTGTGATCTCATCTGGAAGTGCAGCCCTGGGATCGCTGCTGTTTAATTGCAGAAGCGAATAAATGAATTCTTGTGCAGAAACACAGAGGGATGTGGGGGATCCTTCCTGTTGTTTGCATCACCATTGATTTTCTGCAGAGCCGAAGATATTAAACCAGGGATTTCCTGGATGCTGGAGGGATTACTTGTGGTGCTGCAGCCCCACTTGCTGTGCTCCTATTGTAATATCAAATACTGAGCAGAAAAGGGCTGATTTTTCACCCCCTGGCAAAATGGGTTGAGGTGTGAGGTTGGTGCAATGCATTTCTGGCCTTAAATTTGGTAAAGAAGCAAAGCATCAGCTGCAATGCTGAGCTTGTAGCAGCAGACTTGACCTTCAGGGCTGCCTGCTCCCTTATCTGCTGTTTATCACCTCGTTCATGAACTGTTCTGACCCTAAATGGACCAACTGGGTTCAGCACAGTGCACTGTGTCTGGGGGGAGGAACTTTGTTCTGAAGCTTTAAGGTGTCCTGTGAAAGCTGCTGGCCCCTTGGGGAGCCTTGGAAAAGCAATTAAAAGGAAGTAAAACCCAATGGGGGGACTTTTGAAGAAGGATCCAGATAACACCAAACCCATGGAGCTGGTGGATGACCATAGGGCAGATGGTCCCCAGCAGCCATCCCTGGGTCCTCCATGGGTCAGATTGGGCTTCACCCACCTGATATACACAGGGACTCATCTTTGTGCCCTTCGAGGAAACCCATTTCCCAGTCATGTGCCCTATAACTCCACGTGGGCATCAAAGCAGCGAGCAATTGCAGGAGGAACACGCTGGGGCAGAGACGGAGTGTTGCAAGCAGGAGGCAATTAGAGCCTTGGCTGTGTTTCTTCACCTTTGTCTTTTGAACAATTGCACTTAATTCCCCCGTGCATAAACAAGAGCAGAGGTTACACATCCAGTGGTGGACTTCTAACACGTTGATGTTGCAATGAAAGCGTGGACTTTGTGGGGTTGTTCTGGTAGAAGTGTGGGTAAATGGGACCTGGGTGCACTGGGGTTCTGTGGGTGCTCTGGGTGGGCTCAGCAATGAATCAAAAGAAAGCAAAGGATTTTAGGGTGGTTTTATGTAGAGTCAGTAGTTAGACTCTATGATCTGTTTGGGTCAGTGGGGCCCATGTGGGTCTGAATCTTGGAAGTCTCACATGTTGCACTGAGCACAGATAACTGAGGCATCTCTTTCCTATGTGCTTTGTTGCAGACACGGATGCAGAGCCTGCAGCCTGACCCCAAGGCCCAGTACCGGAGTGTGTATGAAGCCCTTAAAAAGATGATCCTGACTGAAGGTTTCTGGAGGCCTTTACGTGGTATCAATGTCACCATGCTGGGGGCTGGCCCTGCCCATGCCATGTACTTTGCTTGCTATGAGAAAATGAAAAAGTCTCTCAGTGATACCATCCAACATGGAGGAAACAGCCACTTGGCCAATGGTATTTTTTAGTTTATTTTATTGCATTAAAAAAAAAAAAAGAAATCTTGTGCATAACCTCCCTTATGTTTGCTTTGCACCGAGCGCTGAGAGCTGGGTGGTTCCACACAATAAATAATTGGAGGTTTTTGCTCTGAGGACTCGATACAGAGATAATAACAGGCAGCATCCTGACATGTTGAAGAGGTCATGCAGGAGATGCTGTTATCTCATCAGCATCCAGCCTGTTGGCTTGCCTGGGCTTGAATTAGCTTGGGCTAAGTACAAGTAGGTTGCTCTGAATGTAATGCCTTCTAGTTATTTCTATGGAAACCACAACAGCTACACTAAGTGCAGTAGCTCTGCTTGATAGAGCAGCTTCTCAGCTACAAAACACTATTTTTCAACATATTATCATCAGCTGTATGTGTTCACCAGCATTGAACCAAGTCATGCTTGTCATCCATGCTCATCAAAACCTGCACCAGCATTGGTGGTCCCCTGTCGCTGTCCAGTGCTGAAATGGCCCACCCACCCCTCCTTGTACTCACACCCTCTGTTTGGTCTCTGTAGCATCCTTGAATGTTGGTGCTATTTTATTCCTCACTCCTTTGCTCCATATGCTCTTCTATATCAGATTCTGCTTTGTCAGACTGCCTCTCTGCTGCCATCTGTCACACAGAAGTACAATGTTATGGGGTGTCATTGGGGAGATTCAACCTCTAGTGCCATACCGCCAACATCTACCTCTGACATCACAATGCGACACCATAAAACAGGAGGCATTACTTTTGGAGCAGCCCTCATTAAAATATATAATGTATTTAAATAACATTTAATTCTTAATATTTTTATTAAGACAGTAAAAGGAAAAAAAAAGAAAGGTCAATGAAACCATAAAACCAATGGGATATTTGATGTTTTTGTGAGACTAATGCTCCAATCTCTGGTTTGATGGCAGCAATTTCAGTGCTGTAATGTCTCAAGAAGTTCATTAGGGATTTTTGATCTCATTTTGCTCTTCCTGTGCCTCATCATTGACTAGTTATTCACAAATGTACATGCTACCAAAAGCGATGATAAGGCAGACTGTATTTCTTTTTTCTTATAGAAGTCTGGTCAAGAGACATAATCAGGTCTTTGAGTTGAATATCTGATTGCAACTCTATACGTTCCACTTAAAAAAGAACGTATTTACATTGAATGAAAACAGAGTTGGAAACATTGAATTTTTCTTCGCAGTCTTGAACCAAACTCTCAAGTTCCTTTATCAAAACTGAAAGCATGGCTGCATATTTTTTTGCTGTTCACAGGGCTGTGTTTAGGCAGTGTATCAAAATACATAATATTATTTGCCATTACTTGAGTTCCTGTGATGTGATGGCGGCAATATGTGGCAGTGCCCACTTGACTTGACCCAACCAACTCAATAAAGAGTAGAATAATCCTTTTCCTTGTTGCTTTCCTGTGCCTGCCCTTCAAGTAGCTGCAGGCTTTTGATACCCATGGGAAAGCTGAGCTCTGCGTTAGTTAAATGTGACTGAAAGTCAATGGAAACTTCAAAGGGGAAGGTGTGGCTCGAGGCCGTCCTGCAGAGTCATTAATGGCTGGCTAGATGTTTGCAGAATCTGTGCAATTAGTGCTTAAATGGCTGAAAAATGCCTAATTAAGGATGCAGCGAGCCAGTTCTAACCATTGCTCATTCTTCAGTCCGGTGTAGGCTGAATAAAGCTGGTGAAGTCTTGTGTAGGCAAAGCCCTGTGAGTTGTTGGGAGTAGCCAACGTGACGCGGCCGGAGCTGGCTTGTGCTGGGCTGCCCTACTTGGGTTTTTCCATTCTGGAAACCAATTGTGTTACTGGGTGCTGTGTTACAGGTGACACTCTGCTCCCCAGATTGCTGAAGGATGCTTTTGTCTTGCAGGTATAGCTGGGAGCGTGGCCACGTTGCTCCATGATGCAGTGATGAATCCAGCTGAAGGTAATGGTGACCTACACAAAGACCCTGAGCAGCCTCAGGGCCACCCAGCCCTTTGCTGTGGGGATGCTGCCCACTTTTTGAAAGGGAGAAATCCTGCCCAGGACTGCCTGGCTTCTTTAATTGCAGGAGCTTGAGTCACGCCATGCTCTGCCTTTAAATCTTTGCTTGTAGTGGTTTTCGAAAAGCTCTGGGCAAACAGAGCAGTGCTAGTCATGCTGCCCAAGCAGTAGAGCAGCCTTAGGGTTCTACCAGCTGGTGGTGGGCTTCAACCAGCTTCTCTGCTTTCCTGGGGGATGTCTATTGATAACCAACAGTAAAATGCATCTAAAATCGATTGGCTGGACTGCTGTTGTGTGTTAGTGTACTCAGCTCCTGAGCTGGACAAAAAGCAGTGAAAAACCTCGGAAAAACTGTTCTTAATGCTTAAAATTCTTTTGAATCAGAATAAATAACCTTTTACTGAAGACATGTGTTGCCACAGATGAGCTCTGTACCCTCATCCATCTGTCCTGATGCCATTGTAGCCTGATATAAGGGCTCCTTATTGAGGACTGAGGAATATGTTGACCATGAACTTGTAGACTAAACCAGACCAGAGCTGATCCCTTCCCATGCTTTCTGGGTTTTAGGGCAGGGGATGCAGAGGGTGTGTGGATCCATGAGCTAAAAGTTTGCATATAGGGAGTGGATGACTGCAGAAATGCTTCTTCATGGGTTTGGAAGGGGATGCTGGGTCTGCATGGCTGATGCTTGGTCTGGGTGTTGGGGTGTCCATTGGCAAAGCCTTCATCTAACTAATCCTTATTCCTTTGGTGCCACGTTGGATGTTCCCCGGATCAGTGGTGAAGCAGCGGATGCAGATGTTCAACTCCCCCTACAAATCCGTCTGGCAGTGCGTGAGGACAGTGCAGAAAACGGAAGGCTTTGGTGCCTTCTACCGCAGCTACACCACCCAGCTCACCATGAACATCCCCTTCCAAGCCATCCACTTCATCACCTACGAGTTCATGCAGGAGAGGGTGAACCCATGCAGGGAGTACCACCCGCTATCCCACGTCTGCTCGGGGGCCGTAGCGGGGGCTGTGGCTGCTGCTGCCACCACCCCATTGGACGTCTGCAAGACCTTGCTCAACACCCAAGAAAACACAGCGTTGAGTTCACTTAACATCACTGGGCACCTCTCGGGCATGGCCAATGCCTTTAGGACTGTCTATCAGCTGGGGGGCATCGCGGGGTATTTCCGAGGGGTACAAGCACGTGTCATCTACCAGATCCCTTCAACAGCCATCGCGTGGTCGGTGTATGAGTTCTTTAAGTACTTTCTCACAAAGCACAAGCTGGAAAAGAGAACATCCCTTTGAAGGACGTAATATGCCCTCTACATGTGCCACTAACACACCAGGTCCTTGGGGAAGATAGGGGGGATCACAGCTGACACCACTTTCCTGTGGTCCTCAGCCACGTGTTCCCCTCGTTGCTTAAACAATAGTTTATGAAATACTTATAATAATATATATATTTAATAACTTTATTTTGGAGAGCCGAAATAATTGATTTTTTTTTTTTCTCTAAGCTTGAAGTTGTAGTTTACTCCTTACCAGAAATCCTAGGTTATACAACCTAGGCTGTTTGTTTGGTTTTTTTTTACAGCAGAATACCCTATCATAGAACTTTTATATAAAATATTAAATAGTTGGATAATGTTTATCCTTTATTTTTCTATATAGGTATTTGTTTTTGGGGTGTTTGTTTGTTATTTTTAATACAACTACAGCTAGATGCTGAGCTGCTTAAAAAGGGCTAAATTCTTCCCTCACGTGCAAGGAAGACATGAAAGCATTTATTTTTATAGCCAGATTGGCTTTAATTACACAGCATTTAGTCCCCTGGCAGTGGTATTATATGAGTGTTGAGGGACTTAGGAAACCCTGGAGTCTTTCTGGGGGCTGGGGGAGAAGGAATGGGGACACCCCTATGGGAGACTGAAGGACACCAGGGGGGGCACCCCACAAAATACCTTGGGATGGGGAAAAAAAAAGCCAATTTTTTTTAACAAGGAGACTCTTAAAGATGTAGAATTTAAAGGAAGAGTATTTTTCAGACGCTTTTCTAATGGTACATTTTTATGGTGTGTGATAGCTGGAACTGGCTTTGCTCCTCCTCTCTTAACTTATTTGTATGTTTCTTTCACTGAAGCCCTGATTCTGCTCAAAGGAGGGTGGCTTTGGGTTTGCTGCTGCAGAATGCTGGGGTTTGTGTTCAGCAATGTTATGCCTGCTCTGAAGGGGATCTGCCTTATTACTCCTGCTGGGAATGGCTCTTCCCAACACATCCTTTGTAGAAATGCTCATTATTGGAGTAAGACCCTTGTATGGGGGTAGAGAGCCCCCAAATTCCCCCTTTGAGAGGACAGGTCTACTCCACTTGGCTTTTCAACTTGGTGTCTTGCCTTGCAGAGAGTGGGGCTTTTTTTTAGTGCTGTCCTTTGGGTCGTTTTTGATGACAAATTTGATTGATTTTGGGGTTTGGAGGACACCACTTGTCAGGTCTTGATTGTACATGGGGAAACCTTGATTGTTTATGGAGCTCACACTGCTGTGAGCAGCTGATGATTGGGGCTGGTCCCATCCCCTCACCACTATGACAGTGGCAGCTTCTGCTCTGCCATGGGTGTATCTTCGGATACATTTGGACTGGCAAACATCAGCCAGGATGACACTAAACAGAGCCAAACCTTCCGCTCCGTTATTTGGAGAAGCTGCATCAGTGTGCATCTCTGCGGGCGGTGCTGCATGTGCCTTGTGTAATTACAATTAGCTCTGTGCCAATGATGCAAGGAGGTCCTCGATGCCTTTTTGTCACTTAAGCTGAGCGAATCACTGTGTTGAATGAATCCTTTGTCTTGAAGTGCAAAACTTAACCTCGATTTGCAGGGTTTTTCTGGAGAAAGCTTCCAGCTCTTGTGCACACCATGGTCCTTCAGGCTGGAGATGCTCCAGCCAGCTGTTGGGTTTGGATGTTTTTTGGTTCTTTTCTTCCATTTCTGTTGACTTGATAAACTGGAGAGTCACTAACAGGAACCAGAACTGCATGAACGTTGTCCATTGGAGATGGGTGGGTGATAATCTAGGGTCACTTTATTGCTATTGTGGCATAACGTGGAGGTTAACAGCTCTTTTGGTGCAGCTTTAGGTGGCTCAGCCCACAGCCCTTGATGCATCGTCCTCTTTGCTTTGCTTTACATCACCGTGGCTTTTCTGCACTTGGAGAGAGTTGTGGGTCAGGACACAGAGGCTGAGCTCGTTGCATTGGTTGTGTGCTGAGCATCCCAAAATGAGCACCCCATCTCTGTCCAGAAAATTCATGCATGTCTGGTTGCCTCCCAAGTGCTGAGCAACCAGGTTGTGATGCTGAGAGCAAGGAACACTTGGTTGTTCATAGATCTCTGCAGATCACCTCGGGTATTGGGTAAAACCAATTGAAAATGGGACAGCTGTGCCCAAATGGTCTAAAAATTGCAGAAATTTAATGGGTTTCTTGCTGGATCCCTGCATTAGAGCCCCACCACCAAAGCTCTTCATCTCTCCTTGTGTTGTTTGAAAGTTTTGCTGCGAGTCTGAAGTTTTATTTTAACCTGGTATGTGAATCGTGTACTGCTGCTTTATCTGCAACAAACGCACATATATTTAAGGGAGGATGAGAAACTTTGTCTGCAGTTTTGTTGTTGGTATTATTTTTTTGTTTGGTTGTTTGGTTTTTTGTTTTTTGGCCTGCCTTGGAATTTAATGTGTTCTCTCGATGTATATTTAACATTGCAGGAGTTCGTCTGTGAGATGCTGCTACAGTTGTGTCACTGGAACTCAAGGAAATAATAAAATATATATATATATATAATATATTCTGATTTTCGTCCTCATTGGCTTGGGGCTGGTGGTTGTTCTTGGCTTTGTGCTGGGGAACTGGTGCCTTCTAGTGGTGTCTCGTGGTGTAAAGCTCTTCACTATTGCTCTCAAGGAAGCAAATCCTGTTAAGTCATTTATTTGTTTTGTTTTATGGTGGTTTTGCAGCCTTGGCCTGTGCGTGCTGTGGGCTGGTGCTCCTCTGGGAGCTGATGGAGTGTTTGGGAATGGGTTTCCTTCTGCTGCTGGGATTTGCGGAGTGAAGATGCACATGCTGGGCAGCAAAGCAAAGCAGCCTTTCCCACATGCAAGGAAAACAGATTGGGTAGAGACACCAGGTGTGCTGCTGGGTTGAAGGAATGCATGATTCCATCACATTCCAATGGGGAATGTGTCATTTGCAGGGCAGCTCTTCCCTCAAGAAAATGGAGACGATGTATTGGTGCAGTTTCCATGACTCACTGCCATGTCAACACCTCAAGGTGCTGATGCAGGGCTGTATGGATCTCACTGTGACTTCAAACCATGGGTTTGGCATTGGCTGCTGTTATTCAGACACAGGAGGGCAGCTTGCATGTTAATTTTATAATCTTCAATGCAAATAAAGGAGGTGCAGCTGCCCATCGGTGTCCCAGGGTGGAGATGTGCTCATGAGACAAGATGGAAAGATAAAGTGCTATTGAAACCCAGCAAGATGTTTTGGGCTGCTTGATGTTCCTATTTGTGTTCTGTGGTCAGTATTAAATCCCCTTTTCCCATGTGTTGTGCAGTGCTGAGTGGTGAGGTTTGGGTTTTGAAGGGCTGGTGATGGTGGATTGAGTTTTGAGTTGGTGGATATGGACAAAAAGGTAATAAATAATATATATACTATATACACATATGTGTGTAGGAAGGTGTGGGGATGCTATGGAGCTGGTAACAGGCCTAAGTTTTCTCTTACAGCTGCAATTAAGGGTCTGTTATCTAACATTGATAACTATCTGATTTCACTGCGTCTTCTCCCATACATGGAGTAAGTCTGTCTTTAACCCCAAAGTGCTCAAGCATGTCTTAAAGCATGACGGGTCATTAATGAGGCAAAATGTTTCTTTTTCTGTGAAAAGCTTCATGTTCCAAAGAGGATTTGTTTCTCTAATTGACACTAATGGTTTCTTTGGAACCGGTACAGATTATTGTGTAAATATCCTTTGAGGGTATTTTTGTGTTATTTATCCGGTAGGCTGTAGCAAGCCCTTAAACTTGTCGGATTTCCTGCAGCAAGGAGCTGTAGGATGCTGGATATGTGCTTTGCTCTGTTCTTTTATCATATGGAAGCACTGAGTGGGCACCAATAAATAAATCCCTTCTTCTTACACAGCCTGCCTTCTACAAACACCCAAACAAATGGCTTTTCTGGGGGTGTGTAGATATGTGAGATAAGCAGAAAATGAGAAAAAAACCCCAAATATAAGCTGTGATGTGTTGGATGGTGGTGATGGCCACAGCCATGTCCCTAGTGTGGTGTCCCCATTGGCTGCAATGCTTTGTGCACCACCAAAGCCTTTGAGGTTCCCACTGAAGTCATTTGATTAATCCAGGATCTGGGCTGTGTTTGTTCACCGCGTGCGATTATCATCTCGTTTGCCCGATTCTTTGTTTCTCATCAAATATTGTTCCTGCTCTAAAGGGTAATGAACATAAAGGCAAATATCTCACCTTTTCCCTCTTGAAATCTCATTAAGCTGCGTGTTTACCTTGGATGACAAGATGCAGCACACGGAGTGAAAGGTTTTCCGGCCACACCTTCCCCTGCTATCTTACTCTGTGCACAAAAGGAATAAAAACATTTGTATTTATCCGCCAGACTTAACTCCTTTCAAAGCCAGATCCATCTGAAAGTGTTTTCCTGTGGGTTCAACAGGTGTAAAGCTGTTGTAGAGCCCTGGTTGCTGGTGGATATGGAGGTGAGAACTAATTTCAGCCCCAAATCCTGACCAATTTTAGCAGGTCATCCACCATCCATCTGCACTCACTTTACCTCACAAAGGCTCCCCAGCTCCAGCTCTAGAATGGTTGCCCCAAAGTTAGAATCATAGGGTCAATAAGATTGGAAAAGACCACTAAGATCATCAAGTCCATAACAAAAAGTCATCTTTCCCCATTGCCTGTGCTGATGGGGGATGAAGTTGTGGATTTGGGTTCAGCTTTGGGTCTGAGAAGCATTGCTACTGGCTGCTATGCTTTGTCAGCTCCTTGTATAATTAAGCTTATGGAGTGACTGGTCCTGGATTGAGGTTGGAAACTATCTGAATTGTGCTGGATTTGGTACTTCTTTATACTTGCATCATCAATGACGTCGTATCATCAGCATCATTAGGCATGGGACAAGAGCTCTACGTTGTGCCAGGGAAGGCTTAGATTGGATATTAGGGGAAATTTCTTCTCTGGCTGCTCAGGGAAGTGATGGAGCCGTTGTCCTTGGAGCTGCTTAAGAGCTGTGAAGATGCGTCAATGAGAGACATGTTCATTGGGCATGATGGACTGGGTTGGATTTGGACTTGGTGTCCTTGGAGGTCTTTTCCAACCTTACTCTGTGATACTATAGATGTGGTGGAGATGGCTTGATGGTTAGAGATGATGGCCTTAGTGGTCTTGTCCAACCTTTATGATTCTATGTTTCTCATATATACCAATACCCAGCAGCCAGATATGGGATTACTAATACCTGGTTGGTATAAAAGGAGCCCATGCTCTGCTCGCTTCATACCCAGTGGGTAGAAAACACATTTGATTGCAAAACCTGTAGCTGGCACCGCAGTGTTTGCAAAGCTTTCGGACATCCTCCCGCAGAGGAAGCTGTGCTGGGTGGACCTGAGAGCAGTTCTGCCCTGTGTAAATCCCACAAATCTCCAGCACAGCACCCTGCAGCCCTGGCTGCCCCCACCCAGGCTCTGTTTGCAGAGAGACTTGCCCTAATCCCTCTGCTTTCCGCCATGGCACGAGGAGGACCCCTTGGTGTTCACCTGCTAATGGGTGGGAAAGTACCACGGGAAAGTGCAGTTTCCTTGCTTCTATCCATGTTTTGTGCTCATTCCCAGGGAAAATGGGCTGATTGTGAGCCCTCAGAGGCTGCATTGCCTGGAGAAGTGGGATGCTTGAGAAATAATCTGCTTTTCCTCAAAGCTGCTTGCTGCAAAAAATCTCTGAGCACAGCAAGTTGGTGGGGAGCTCGTGTGTGGTGCTGGCTCTTTGAAACCCAGATCATGGCAATGGAAAAGGAAAAAGAGGGAATAGAACTGGGCCAAAGCAGCTGGTGCAGCAGCATGAGCATCACCCTCCCCTGATCCTTACCACCTCTCCTTGCTATTAAGCTGTTATTTTTGCATAGAGAGACAACATAATTGCTTTGGAATATGTTTTTGACTGAAGTGCCTATCAGCCCTTTGAGGGATTTTGGGTGCTACTGTGGTTTGAGGGCCCATAGTGGGGTCATATTGAACTGATGTGGTGTCCCCTTAGCCCCCACTTTCTTCTTTTTGGGATAACACGACAAACCCAGAGCTCAGACTCCAAGTAAATGGCTCTGAAACCCTTTTTCTTTTCACTTTTCCTCCAAATCTGGAGCTTTCCATCCTAAATGTAACCCATTTATGTTCAGTCCGTAACAGAAGAAAGAGGAGGAATGTACCTTGGATGCCTTTTTGTGGAAGACAATAAAGGAGGTTTGCACAGGAATGCCATGGGAGCCAGTCTGGAGAGCTGTGTTCTGCCACGTCTCAAAGGGCTCTAAAAAAGCAGAAAAAAACCCATATATTTGTTTTCATTTTCTCTCCTTCTTGGTTTTTCACTGTGGTGAAAATCTGCTCAATTCTTCCTATGCCTCCATCACTCACCTGGATCCCTGCAAGGTGCATGGACCACATATAGACCATGCATGGACCATCCCTCTGGGCAAGCTGAAATCCCATTGCTACGGCCAAAACTCACAGGTCGCAGTGATTAGCAGTTCTCATTTCCCCAGGGCAGGCAGAACCAACATTTCCCATGTTGTGGTGGCAATAATGGCTTGGCCTGCGGCAGCTGCCTTGGGGCAGCTCTTAGCATGGTCTGCCTTGTGCCCTCCAAGAGATATCCTTACTGCAGAGTGGGATTAGAAAGAGATCAAGTGTTTCCTTGGATGACAAGAGCATCCAGTGTCAGAATAGTAAATATTGAATATCCTCAAGGGTTTTGAAGAGCTCTAAATCCTGGTGCTTTGTGCATTTGCTCACCTCTCTCCTTGGGAAGCATCACACTACCCAAAAGATTTGCTGTTTTCCCTTCCAAAGCACCTTCTCCATAATTGGGTACCGAAACTGGGGGATGCTGCTCTGACACCACTTTGGGTGTTGCTGCATTCTGCATCCCCTGCTCACAGCTCCTTGCAGCAAACCCATTCCCACTGCTCTGCTTTGCAAACGTTGCGTAGGTCAAGACAAAGATTTTTGTTGGCCACAATCCCGACGTGTTCTTGCCAAGAATGTGGTTTATTGCATGCAAATGTTAGTCAACAGTTACATTATCCAAAGGCAGCCCTGTTTCTTTTCTTTTTTTTTTTTTTTTTTTCCTTTTTTTTTTGGTAAGCTTTAATAAATGATTTGGCACAAGCGAGTGAAAATGTTATGTCAGCATTAGGCGGTGTTTAATCTTGACGGATACGTTCGCGGCGGAGCGTGATGCTAATTGACAGATGTTAAATGATGCTTTCTGTTTCTGGCCACGCAAAAACAGGAGTTTTGTTTTGTAAGGGCTAATTAAAACTCCATGCCTTCATTGGTTGGGTGGGATTTTCCTTTTCACTATGAATAAAGGGGTCGGTTATCACCAGGAAACCTGCCATGGTGTTCCCCTTGGGGTTGGTGCTTGGACAATCTTGGGTTGTTTGGTCATCGTTACAGCCCTATAAGATGAGAGGTGATGGCCTTAAGTTGTAGCAGGGGCGTTTTAGGGAGTCATTGTCCCTGGAGGGGTTTAGAAAATGATGAGGCACTTGGGGGCATGGTGGGGTTGGTTTGGGGTTAGGTTTGGGGATGATCTTAGAGGTCTTTTTCAACCTTAACAATCATATGGTTCTATGGGAGTGGAGGGGGTGGGCTGATGGTTGGAGCTGGTGACCTTAGTGATCCTTTCCAACCTTAATGATTCTATGATTCCTATAGTTTGTGCTAAGAAAGGAGAAAGCCCAACTGCAGGACTTGGGCATCTCCTCGGCATTGCTTTGGGCTTTTAGGGCAGAAAGCAAACCTGGGAGCAGGGCTCTGGGAACTTTAGGACCAACATTTGGAGGCCACGGTGACTGAGGTTAAACTGTGGGATTGCAGGAAGATTGGGGGTGATAAGAACATGATTCGCTCTTCCTTCTGGGGGAAGAGTATCATGCTTATGATGGATGGCAGTTAATGGGATAATGGGTGAGTGATGCAGCAGTGCTTGGTGCTGGGGATATAGGAACAGTGATGAGCAGTGATTTGCTAATGGTGACGTTGGTGCAACATTCACAGTAGATACTTGTTGGAGAAGATGGTGGTGATTTCATGGCAGAAATAGAAACTAGTGAAAAAAACCCAAACCAAAGAGCAAGGAACTAACTGAGGCAGCTCGTTCTTAACAAAGGTTCTGAGCTCTTTATTCCAGAGGACAACATGCATTGGATAAAACAGTATCAAAATATATGTACAAAAAAATAGCAACTATCTGCATTGGGCTTTATCAGCAAAGTTAAGTATGGAGTATTTGAGTGTTTAAGCAACAAAGGGATGTTTTAAGGGGCTGAAACAACAAGTGGGGGGGGGGGGGGGGGGGAAAGCAATGGCACAAAAAGGACAAAGTTTCTCCCCAAAAAAACATTCAAGAAGTTGAGTTGAAATCTAATTTTCCCATCTATGACAAATGGGGTTAATTTGGTCCCTCCCAGCGCAACAGTAGAACTTTTCGCTGCGCAAAGAATGCGGTGCCATCCCCATCCCATCCTTTCTATGGGTGCAAACATTGTATCCCTGCATTCAGCAGCATCCCAGGGTGGATTCTGCAGGATGTCCTCCCCTGGAGGAGCACAAGGACTCCTTTGTTCCAAGCAAAGTGGATAAGAGCAGGGCTGTGCAGGAGCCACATTGCAACACATTGCCAGAGAGCTGGGAGAAAGTGCTATCTGCAGATAGGAGTGTCTTTGGGATACTTTAGACCGCTGTCCTCCAAGCAGAGCCAACAGCTTTTATGGCATTAGCAATTGAGTATCCACCGCAACAGTTTGCTTTGCACATTCCCTGCCCCATCCTCCTACCCCATAGCTTTGCATTTGCTACGTCTGTGAGCGAGCTTTGCAAGCAGAATTGTCACCCTTCAGCCTTGGCCCTGGGGAGGTTTGTAAAAGTTGAACTCTTTGAGCTGCTGCTATTTTAACCAGACTATATGCGAGTGTTCCAGCACCCGGATATGCAAAACCCGTCTGTCACTGCTCTATTGTTCCCATTCCCAGCACCTGTTGGCACGGATTCCCTCTCTTCAATGGCATTGGTGGCATCAGGCAGCACCAACAGCAGCTCTGTGCTTAATGGGAACCTATGGGGCTTTGTTGCTTGCAGCAATGTGGGGCTGAATGCCCCCTAAACCCAACACATATGGAATCCTTGGGGGAAATTTGCAATTGATGGATTGCAGGTGGAAATGCGATATTTTTTGAGATGAAACAGCTGGTGTATGGGGTGAGCTGTTGTGCTTCACCCAATCGGTGATGGGGGGCAAAGAATTGGGGGTATAAGCAGAGGGATGGATGGGGGATTGTGTTTTTACAGGCACTCATCATATCTTGCTTTCTGCCCCCAAAGTAGTGCCATGTTGGATCACTGCAGGTGCTGTTAGAAGCTTTGGGGATGTTTAGTTTGTAGGGCCTTTTGTTTCTCTGGCTAAAAGCCTGGCACTGAGAAAGGGTGGTGATGCAATGAGAGGGTGCTGAGCATCGCTTGGGATTCTTTGCTGCAGATTGAGCCTAGTAAAAGCTTTGGGGATTTATTATTGATAATAGTAATAATAATAATAGCAATAATAATAGTAATAATAATTATAATCTGGATCTTTAATTTTTGATCATTTCTGATTTCTTTGGCTAAAATTCTCGTGATGACAGAGGCTGGAACTGCACACTCGAAGTCGACATCTCTGAATCAACATGGCCAAGGGCACCATGGCATGAGGGGGGTGGGCTAAAAAACACACCATGCACAGCTCTCACCACACAGCAGGGCTCCAGTAACAGAGGCAGGGCAGGCAGCGAGCAGCCCCATGCAGGGCCAGCAGTGGGGCTGGGGGTAGAATGGATGCTTTATGAGTGGTCCCAACCTCCAGGCTGGAGCCCCCCGCTCTCCTCTTGGTCTTGTAGCGGCGGTTCTGGAACCAGATCTTCACCTGTGTCTCACTCAGCTGCAGGTTCTGGGCCAGGTGGGCACGTTCAGGGGCTGACAGGTACTTCTGGCGGCTGAAGTTCCTCTCCAGCTCCAACACTTGGCTGTGGGTGAAGGCTGCCCGCGAGCGCTTTGCTGGCCGGGGGGGTCTGGGCAGCACCTTCTGGGGTGGATCATGGCTGCATGGGGGGTTATCAGCATCTGTAAGGGGAGAGGGCTGAGCATCACACACTGAGAACTGCCCCAACCGCTGGGTTATTTGGGTTTTCATCACCCAAATCGCTTCTTTTCTCAGTATTTTCACCATCCAGACTGCCCATTTCCTCACTTCTTTCTTTCTTATCCTCCCCATAGAGTGAAGCATTCAGGAGCCACTTTCCTCCTTGCTTTCTAGTTGCCCAAACCCCTCATCTCCTTACTTTTGCTCACCCAAATCATTTGTTTCCTCCATTTTCATCACCCAAGTCATTTGTTCTGTCATTTCTCACATTTCTCCTTTTCCATTCACTTCCACAGAGCAAAATATTCACAAATCACGTTTTCTCCTTGCTTTTCATCACCCACATCACTTATTTCCACTGTTTTCATCGCCCAAATCACTTGTTTTCTCATTTTCCCATCACCCAAACCTCTGATTTCCCTACTTATTTTTCCCCTTTCCTACCCCTTCCTATAGAGCAAAACATCCCCACCACCCTGGAGATCCTCCAACACAGTGAACTCTCTGCTTGATAGACTTAACGTCATTCATGGGAGCTATTTTCTCCCATACACCCCCCTCTTTTAGCTCCTACAAGGAAAAAGCAACCCCCAAAAGGGCCATTTTTCATTGCTGGTGACATCTCGAGGCTCTGCTGTTGCATACAAGGTGCCATTGGGATTTTTACAGCATCACCTGTAAGCTGTGCAAACCTCTCCAGCCCTTTATTCACTTTTATATAGGAGCTTCTATTAACAGAAGCGACACAGAGAGCCCAGATTCCCCTGGCAAGGTCTCTCTTAGCAAGCTCAGCTTTGCTTATTGGATGTTGCAGCTCAGCTGCTCCCATTGCACAGCTCAAAGCTGCGCTGCATCTGAGTTTTAATGCAATTGCATGCGATTTGCAGCACGCTGCTTCTGCAGGTTTAGCCACTGCATGCTAAAAGGAGGTGCTGCTGGGGTTGTTTCTATAGGGGTAAGGCTGTCGTGCATAACACGCATTATATGCAATGCAATAGGCAGGAGCAGAGCGTTGCAACTGGTGCTGAGAACCAGCATATACACATAGTCTGCAGTACAACAGGCAGGAGCAAAGCATTGCAGCTGGTGCTGAGCATGCAGGAAAACAAGCAGCAAGTGCAGCAGTGAGCTGCAATCAATGCACTGTAAGTACAGCAGCAGCAGCAGCACCCAACAGCTGCACCAAGGGCTGCATTTGCATTAAAAGGAATCTTAAGCTTGCTATTGCAGAAATGCATCCTCTAGGCTTTTTAATAACCAAAGTTGGAGGCAGCTCCTGTACTTTGAGTTAGCTGAATTGCCTGCAGAAAGCTTTGCATGCAGTTGCTGTTGCTCTCAATGCTGCTTGCATTTGAAGCCTGAGTAACTTGGGTATGCATGGGTTGTTTAGGTCGGAGGAATTCAAAGCTGAACCCTCATCCTGCTCTAAGGGTAAGTATCCCACAACACCCTCCCCTTACCTTCATTCACATCGTGGGGCTGTGCTGGGGACGCTCCAGGGCCATCCTGTTGCTCTCCATCCTCTGGTATCCCACCTTGATCCATCTGTGCCCCCCTTTCAACCCCATCCCATAGGATGTCCTGGATGAGGAAGGACGTCCGAGGTCTGGATGAGGTCTGTTGGGGGCTGCTGGAGGCTCTGTGCCCCCCAGGGCTCAGCACCCCAGTGCTCATCCTCTTCCTCCTCCAGCTGCCTGCAGGCTCAGTGCCTCCCCACCCTCCAGCTCAGCATTTATTGGGCCCATGGCCAAACCTCCAGGGCCTGATTGGAGACTGGGACGTGTCTACACCCTTTGCTGGTGTCCCAGCATTGCAGGATTTCTGCTTAAGCACAGCAAATCCCTTCTGCTGCCTTGCTCAGGACACCCATCCCCATTGAACCCTGCTGGGGTAACCCCATGGCTTTTATTCTCCTCTTAATTCTAAGAGCAAGATACACAAAGGGAGTTCATCTTTTTGGGGTAAAAGCAGGGTTTGGGAGGTGTCAAAATAGGGTTGTTAGGATATGATGGTGCCACTTTGGATGGGTGCTGTGGGTGAGCAGAGCACCTTTTGCATCCCGACCCTAATCTCAGTGGGATGATGATCTGAATGCTGCACTTCTGGATGTGATTTATATCCAGGGCAATCCCTAGAGCTCAATGGGGAATGCAGACCCCAGTGGGGGTGAAATCAACCCCAAACCCCAGACTGATTCCCCACTGTTGTAGACCATGAGTTGCAGAGCAATACTGATGTGAAATCAATATAATGATGGTAATGCTCAGAGTAATTAAAACAAACAACCAAACACGCAAACAACAGAGCAATAAGCTCAAGAACAAAAACTCAATAGGTTTGCAGAATATTGTGTCATGAGGTTATATGTTATTATATTGCATTCTCAATGAGCTGCGTGGGTCCCTTCCAACATGGGTTGTTCTATGACATGATGGTGTGATATTGCAGAACATGCATCTTTTCATTTGAAAACACATGAATGAAACCTGAGAACCACCTGAAATTTAGGCAATATCCCACTTTCCAGCAAGTCCTTTTATTCCAGTGATGCTCATTGCATTTTCCTGCAGCTGGACCATAAATCTCTTTGATGTTGGAGCTGCCCATGTGCTCAACTCATCTGTCCATAGGTCTGTCCTCAATGTCCTCTTTTCCTTTCAATGCTGACTGCAGAATAACCCATAACACTGGTCCAAAAGCATTGGTTTGGGGTTTTTCAGCTCCAGGGACCCCCTCATGGCCATTTATTGCATTACATTTTGGCTGATGTGGGTTTTGTGGGAAGAGATCTGCCTCATTTTGAGGTGGGCAGTTTCTAATTTGGGCTGTGCCTGTAAGTCATTAAGAAATACGAATATCCCAAAAGATGAGAAGAACTCAAAGCCTTAAATAGAATGCTCATGGAAAAGCAAAGGCACAGTGGTGTGCATAGACCCTGTTCCCTTAGCAAGAAAAGCAGCATCTGATCCCTATGCATCCCACAGGGGCATCCCTATGGGGTGGGATGGGCTCCATGATTATGTCCTAATAAATAAATGTCCCTGGCACTGGGGTCCCCAAATCCTCAGCACCAAAAGTTCCTTTCCTTGGGCTGGATGGTGAGGATGGATGTGCCACATCCTGCTGTCCATTACGGCTTTGGATGTCCCCATTCCTTTCCTGGGCCACATCCCAACTGGTGCTGAGCCCAAGCTCACGGTGTGAGCACCCCAGTATATCCCACCCCATAGTTTACCCCATAGGCACCATAGTAGGTGCTATAGGAGTAGGGGCTGACAGTGAGCCCATAAGGAACCAGGTGGGGTTGGGAACCCCCAAAACAAGGCTTGCCATCTCTAACCAGCACTGGAACAGCTACTCTACGTGGTGGCAGTGGGTAGGTGGCCATCTCTAGGGATCTATCCTGCCGCTGCCTTTTGCATTTATAACGTCGATTCTGGAACCAGATTTTCACCTGAGTGGATGTGAGCTGGAGGACGTTGGCCAAGTGTTCCCTTTCCAGAGCAGAGAGGTATTTCTGCTGCTTGAATCGCCGTTCCAATTCCAACACCTGAGTTTGGGAGAACAAAACACGAGGTTTGCGCCTCTGCGGTTGTTTGGGGTGGTGGCAGGGATCACTTTGCTGCTGGTCTGATTGCAAGGGCTGGGAGAGCAGACATTGTCCTGCAGAGGGAAAAGACCGAAGCAAAGTGAGATCCCAGCATGGTCCTGCTGCAAATAAAACCATGACACGAGGAAATAAATTGGGAATGGGGCCCCAAAAACCCAAAGAGAACCCAACCTCGTCCTGTGAGTTTCTAAAGAGGGAATTAAATTGGGAATGGGGCCCCAAAAACCCAAAGAGACTCCAACCTAGTCCTATGAGTTTCTAAAGAGGGAATTAAATTGGGAATGGGGCCCCTTGGGATAACTCTTCCCTATGATGTTTAGTGGAAATTCAAGGGGGAAAAAAAAAGCTCTTTATTTTGGGGATCTGTTGCATGGATTTGGGGTAATGCCTCATTTCTGGCTTTCTTACCAATGGGTGCTGCACCCACAGCAGCCACAGCCCAGAGAGACACAGGGGATGTGAGTTTGCTGTAGGACAGTGCACCCCAAACCTCAAATCCTCTTACCCACATCTTACCCATGGGCATGGAAGCACCCACAGGGATAGAAATACCCGCACACAGCCTTCACCTCCAGCACCCCAACATCGTGGCTCTCCAAATGTAAGCAAGAAGAAGCTGGGAATGGAGGAAGAAAACCTCAAAGATCTAAAAGAAGTTGCAATTGAGGTGGTTTGCTTGGTATTATTATTGCTGTTGCTGTTATTATTGTGCTGCTCAGTGATTGCTGTGCAGTGATTGCTCGCTGCTGGCGAGATGCACTGGGATCCCTTGGACACCATATTATGGTTTTGGGAGGTGTGGGGGGGCTATGGGTAAATGGGGTGTTGGAAGGCTCCGGAGCCCTCCCCTGGATGTCCCCCCCTTCCCCATCTCTCTGCCGACACATCCCAGTGCCTCCCAGTGCTCGAGCTCCGCTCTTAATGGTTTTCCCGTTAATTCCATTTCTCAGCCGCCGGGCTTTAAGGAAACACGAGCAAAGGAATCCTTGCCCGATTTAGACAGAAGAAAACGGGGGTCCTCATCTGATGCCCCTCCCTGGAGCTCTCAGCCGACTTCGAATAGCACAGGACGGAGGGGGAGGCTGGATGGGGTCACTTAGTGTGGTTTTCCCTTTCTCCCCGTAGGGACAATTAGGAGCGCATCGAAATAAAGCGTTGAATCAGCACAAGCCACTCCGAATTGGGATTGTTAGGCTGGGTAAACCCAAGCGTTGCCCATCCGGGGGGGTTCGGGTGGGTTTGGGCATGTGAGGGTCCGGGGGCGACACTGCAATGGGGGAACGGGGCAGGGAGAGGGGAGAAAAGGGTGCTTACGCCCCCCCCACCCCACACGGAAAGGGATGGAGATGGGGCTTCTTTGTGCCCCCTCTCTGTGTGGGTGGTGGGTGGGGAAAACCCGAAAGAAAATCGAAGGGGGAATAAAGGGAGGGGAAAAAAACGGGAAAAGAGGGAGAAAAAAAAAGAAAAGAAAAAAAAAAAAAAGAGGGAGAAAAGAAGGGAAGGGGAAAAAAAAGGGGAAAAAAGGGGGGGAATAAAGAAGGTAGAAAGAAAGGGGGAAAAAAAATCGGGGGTGGGGGGTGAGGGGGAGTATAATATATCAGAAAGGCGGAAAACTCCGTTTTCCCCCAGCGGCTGCATCGAGCGTCGTCGGGGCTGAGGTTCCGCTGCCTTCAGTTTGTTGGTTCCGGAGGTCCCGGGGGGGTTCGGGGGTCCAACTCACCCGACGGCGGTTCTTCCTCCCCGGAGGGGCTGCAGCGGACCCTGGGGGCTCCGGGAGCGCTGCTTTGCTCCAAGCTGAGGATATCTTCGACGGAGAAAGGGGTGGGCAGCATCCTCCGGGGGGGATCGGTGTGAGCTCCCTGCCCTGTTGCTGCGGCTCTACCTGGGGGTCCCGATGTAGGGGGGGGGGGGTTAAAGGAGGGCGGGTCGAACCTTTGGGAGGGGGGTCAGGATGATCTACCCCAAGCTGGGCCCCCCTATAGTCCCTTCTTACACCCCCCACTCAGCTGGATGGGAAGGGTAGGAGCCAGCCCCCTTCCCCTCTGTATTTCCAAAACAAGGGGAAGTGAGGAGGAGGCAGAGCTGCAATAAAACAAATCGAGGCGATTTGAGCTCCATTAAGGTCACATTAGCGAGCGGCTCTGGGAGATAAGGGCTGATAAGGCGGTGGGAGTGCAGACCACCTCGATCCTGCTGGCAGTGAAGGGAGGGGATGTTGTGTGAGCCTCAACCACAGCCAAATTCCCATGCATAGCCCCAGTGCCTCCCAGTCCATTCCAGTGCTGCCCCAATGGGACTGGGCTGGCAGCCTTGCAATGGGTACAACATGAGCAGCCCCATATTGACCAATGGGCCAAACCCTTCCCTGTGTGGCAATGGGGTGATGCTGGGCCTTATCTGGGCGTCCGACTCTTTCAATTAAAATTCCAGGGGCTGGTGTTTGCTGATAGCCCTGACAGAGAGGGTGGCTGGGTTGGGCTGGTATCTCCCACACCCAAACCCGACTGTTTAGAGGGGCTGAACAAAGAACAGCCCCAATTCAGGGCTGGAACATGAGAGAAAATAACTATAGTGAGCTGGGGAGAGAGAGGTGCCATGGGTTCGTCCTCAGCTCTGTGTAACACATGGGTTTGTTCCATCCCTCATTCAGAGCCTGGTGTGCATCCATCACTGTGGGACAGCCCCAACACTGCTCTATTTCCCAACACAAAGGAATTATATGGACTGGATGGATTGGGGCTCACCTTCAAGTGAGGATTTGATGGTGATAAATACCCCCCTTTTTTTGTTCGCTTGCATCCCAAATGTTGCAGCCCATTTCATAGAATCATGGAATCATTAAGGTTAGAAAGATGACTAAGATCATCCAGTGCAACCATCAATCCATGCCTATGACCACTCTAAACCATTTAAACCAATTAAAGCTCCTCTTGCTGGGTATATCCCCAGATTGTCCTACCCATGGTACCCACAACCCAGGTTTACGGCTGCTCAATCCCCTTTAACCCAAGGAGCCTTAGCCCCACTGCGCTCATTGCCACGTCTAAATGGGACCCGAATAACAGCAACAGGCAGAGCAAACAGGCAGTAACATTACACCTTGCCTTGTTGATGTCAGCCGGCGCCAAGGTAAAATGGTTGGCTGAGAGTGAGATGAGCAGGAAGGAATTGGGGTGAGCACCTTTATCAGCCCCTCAGGATGGCACCCAGCAGAGATTGATGGCATTTGGCTGGGGGTGCTCTCAGGGCTGCTGGGCTGGGGGAGCAGAAAGGAAAATGGAGCTTATTGCAGGGCAGGATCTGTGCTCCTCATCCCATTCCATGCTGAAAGGGCTAATTTCATTGCATCCACACAAGGGGATATTGGTATTGCCTTTTGTTTTAACTAGGTTAAGTGGAATCAGGAGGAGAATCCTTCTGGCTCATCTGAACTGGGTTCCTATGGAGGTTTCTCGTGTGATTTCTGCTTTCTGGTGTTCTCATCGAGCTCATTGAGGTGCTGTTGTGCTGCTGGAGCATTTGAGGGTCTGGAAATGTGGCACTGAATGAGGCAGGAGGGTCTGCACTCAAAGCATTGTGAGGATGAAACTGCAGAAGGCTTTTCAGTGGGCTGAAACCACAGCTGGGCAGTGCCAGGTAGTGAAATGAAGGCAGGAGGGGTGCAGGGCTAAATGCCCTCTATTTATCTCCTTCCAGCCCCAATATTAGTCAATTATTCACCTGCTGAGCCAAACCGGAGCTTCTCTGCTTCTCCACGGGACCACCACTCAGGGTCTGACGGGCTGCTTCTCATCACCACCCTTTATCTATTCCTACCGGATTTTGGGGGGTAACCTGTTGAAATCAGAGCGATTACGCAGACGGATGAGTTCCCAGAGCCCTGGAGCAGCGTTGCCCGAACTTTAGGGCAGCAGTGCCCTCTGCTTGGCCGCTGGAGAGATGCAGCTCCAGCCTTGCAAGAGCTCAGCACTGAGAAACGAAGGGAAAGTAGGGCAATAATTCCTCCCCCCTTTCCCCAACCCAACATCCCAGTGTTCCTTTCCCCATAGGGAATGAGGCTGAAGGGGTTTAGGAATCACTGCTCCGCACTCAGAAGATAAAAGCACTGATTGATGATGGGTAGCAGCGTGCTGCCCTTCTCCGAGCTGAGAGTTATATTTAAACGGGACTTTTTGGAGTTGGCATGAATAATTCGGTGTGTGGCTGGATGGGAGGGATTCAAAGCCCCCTCTTCTCCCCCACAACCCTCCAAAAATGACATTTTCAGTGCTTGGGGAATGAGCAGAGAGCGGGGCTTTCTCATCTTTGCTGTGATTAAGTTCATGAGGACGATTGCAAATGCAATGCAATGCAATGCAAGGAGGGAAGGAGGCATGGGAGCTGCAGGAGGCAGTGCTGGGTGTGAGCAGAGCTGCTTGTTGCAGGCAGCCTTCAGTCGGCAGATGGCACAAGAGCTGTGGTGGAGAGAGCTCGGGTAGAGCCTGCAGCAAAAGGACAAAAAAGTGGGGAAAATGGGGGGAAAAAATGGGGGAAAACAGGGAAAATGGGGAAAAGAAAGGGGAGAAATGGGGAAAAATAGGGAAAATGGGGAAAAGAAAGGGGAGAAATGGGGAAAAATAGGGAAAATGGGGAAAAAATAGGAAAAAAATAGGGGAAGATGGGGAGAAATGGGAGAAGATGGGAAAAGTGGGGAAAAAATGGGGAAAAATGGGAAGAAATGGGAAAAAATATGCATGTCCCCACAGCTTGCTGGAGTTCAGGTGGGATGCTGGGATGATCTCCATCCATTTCTTATCCATGATACAAAACCTCTCTGTTTTATCTCCTCGATACTCAAATCTCTTCATCCTCACTTATAGACCTGTGGTATGCATTTACCCCATGCATTTCCATTGCTCCCAATGCCATAGTTGGGTGTTGCACAAGTGTTTGTTATTGGGGTTTGCTCTCTGCTTTGGAACAACCAAGAGGTTCATCCCATGTGTTTGGTTTGTAGGGTGGTTTATTTTTCCCTGTTTTGGTAACTGGAGATATTTATTTCGATCCAGAAGAGAGCCAAAAAAGCAACTAAAACGAAGGAGAATTGCTTAATTCTCTCTCTGATGTCACCTGTAATGACAACGCTGAAGTGAAACTCTGCTTCGTGTAATTCACAGGGCAGAGAGGGAAATGCATCATGCATTATCAGCTACTACATGTCAGAGACTTCCTCTTTGTCGCCCTACCCACCCTTAAAGCACACAAAGTGGCTGTGAGCAACTTCCTACTGCTCTGGGAATGGGTGAATCCCTGCAAAGCAGCTGCTCGGTGCTCTCCCACTTGGAATCCTCTTTGTGATCCCTTTTGAATTGTTTCTGATGGTGATCAGCCATGACTCCTTCCAATCTCCAGCACAAAGGCTGCCACAAGGAAGTGTCTCCCTATGGATTGTGCACATTGGAAGCTCCTCCATCTGGATGCAGAGGACCAGGGATGCTGCAGATCCTTTAGAGTGATGCTTCCCAAAGCAGTTTCACTGTGTTTAATTTTGCTTTTCCCATTTCTGTGGCCTGGGGAAAGCAATGGGGCCAAGTTGTGGGATGGATCCTTCAATGCCCCATAGATTTCCCTTCCCCCCACCAAAAAAAACCACCCCATTGGGCCAACTTCTGAGGGCTCAGCTCACTTAAAAGGCTTTTAAAAATATGACCAAAAGTTTCTTTACATTATTTAAAAGCCTCTTTAAAGAGCAGCTGCCTCCTATTAATACCACTTGGGCCGATAATCTCTGCTCGGATCTATCTTTAGAGTGCTGCCAGCATTAATGGGGGCTGGAGGTGCAGCTGAACACACAGCAGAACCTCCTAGGGAGGAAAAGCAAAGAGAACCATGGATTTTGGGGTGGGTTTGGAGAAATCAGCCCTTGGGTTGCACAAGGAACCCCTGGGAGTAAAGACAGGCAATGGTTGCTACAACTTCCTCCCCTTTCCCAGGATGGGTTTTTGGTAGAGAGAAGCACCGAGCTAACAGAGCAATGCTCAAATCCCAAACTTGAGATCTCATCAATAAATGTCTTAGCACCGAGCTATAGCAGAGCTGGAGGGCTGAAATGCTTTGCAAGGAGAGAGCAGAAGCTGAGCCCATCACCCAACAACCATCAGCAATTGCCCGTCACCTTCTTTCCTTTCCTGCAGTTCCTTAAATGAGACCCATCCTTGGCTTGGCTTGGTTACCTTCATCCCAAGGGTTTAGGGAGCTCAGATCCCAATTGGGCTTTGCAGTGCAAGGAGCCGTCCCACATTTCCTGCCACTGATTTGCATGGCTCATGGACATTCCTCTGTCTGATGTCTTCTCAGCATGGAAAGAGCTCGTTACCGTGTTAAAACAACATCCACAGACTGTATGACAAGCAGCCAAGCACATCCAGGGGCGCATGTTAATTCAAAAAACCATGGCATTATTCATCCCTTCGTATCGTGCCCATCAGGGATGCTGGAAAAGCTCAGGCATGTCACGCCAGGTCCCAGCTTTGCCTCCAATGCCTGCTGGAAATGCGAGATTTTCTCTCTGGATGGCAAACAATGCAATTCTTTTCCAGCAGTTTGAATACAGGGAGTTATTTGCTATGCTTATGGCAGATGAAACATTTCAATGGAAGACCTTAAAGATGAGCCAGCTGCCAACACATGCAGCATTTCCACAGCATGATAGTGCTTGGCAGTGATATTTGGGAGATGCTGGACCTTGGCAATGCCAGTGGGAGCAAATGGGACTGGGGTGGTCATTGCAGTTGGCTTTGGCCCATGGGGGTTGGCTCTTTTAGTCTTGCTGGATACCTATAGACTGAGAATTTGCTTTTATCAAGGGGGACGTTGGGAAAAATCTGGTTTAATAGTGGACAATTCCTCTGGGTGCTGTCCTTAACCAAAGCACTGATAGTCATTGAGCAAAAGGTCTCTTGTATTTGACCCTGATTAATGCTTGATGATGGTGCGAGATTCAGTCTCCCAAGACAGAATCTGGCTGCACAATGCTGGGAGCAGAGCAGAACACCTTTCCACACCAAAGGAAAAACCAACATTCTCCTTCTGGTAATCTCATTTTTTCAGCCAGCTTGTACCACTCCCCATCCTTAAGGGAAGTTTGTTCCTTGACCTGGGAATCCAGCTGCAGGCTGTGCATCCTCAGGGGTGGGTCTGCCCTCAGCTTTTTCCTATGATGCCATGATAAAACCTCTGCTCTCTGTCAATCAGAGGGGGCTGCAAATTGTGCCTGGCTCCGGTGACGAAGAGGAAAAGGTTTGTGCGTCGTCGGGATGCTCCTTACTCACCAATGGCAGCTCCACCTATGTGGTCACACATTTTCCCATAGGGATTTGTTGAGCAGAGAACCACTGCCCGTCATCGGTCTCTCTTCCTGAGGCCGGTGCCTCTGCTCAAAGGAAGGAAAGATTTCCCCCCTCGGACAGGAAAGATCCACAGGCTCATGGCAGGATATGGTGGGCTGAAGGGGGAAGGAAGGGGTTTTCTGTGTGAAAGCAGAGAGAATGTGTGAAATTTGGGCTGAAATTGTGGCTTTTTTGGTCTGCGGTAAGGGGTTGGTGGGCAGGTGCATGAGCTCAGCCTCACCTATGGACCCTGGCATAGGAGCAGCGAGTGAAGACATGGGGGAAGGGATAAACTCCATCAAACAGCTGAATTCTTCTCTTTTTTCCCAGTAATTGACTTTTTTAATTGCTTATTTTGGGGTCCTTCAATGTAAGACCATGCTCTTCCCTGTGGCTGTAGGGATATCTACTACATATATAGAGATATTTCATATATATAGGAAAGGATGCAGAAGATTTCATTTAGGTCGTTAGCCACAAAACCTGATTTGCCAGAAATATGAACTCAAAACCCACAGATACCACATTCTCATCCAAATCATGGGCAAAGAACATAAGTGAGGCTGAGCAGCACATGTGGAGCTTTAAGCAAACATTGCCATATTCTGAAATATATATATGTATATACATAAATATAATCATACCAGGTTTTATTATCAGCCCAGAAATAAAAGTAAATTGACATTTGGACCACTTGTGTTCCCCAGCAGAGAGGGAAATGGTGTCGGGCTGATGGCTCCATGGAGCCCTGAGCCAAGGATCGTGTCCAGAGAGGAGCAATGATTTTGTTTTGCAGTGAAAACAATTAAGCTCCAAGCCTTGAGATGAAACAAAGCCCTGAAGGGAACTCTTAGGAACCAGCAGGAATTTTTCTCCTGGCTTCCATAAAACAGAGCTTTGCTTTTAAATAACCATTGTGAGCAGCTGTCTTTGTGCCCTGTGCTGAAGCATCCGTCCCATAGAGGTGTCCCCATGGCCTGGCTCCTCACTCGGGCTACACTGGCATCTCAATCTGCCAAAAAAATGAGATCCAAAGAGGAGTGAAATGAGAAAAAAAATAAAAAATCCCATCTGTGTGAAAATAATTACATCTCCCCCATGAGCTCATTCTGGTTTTACAAGTTTTTCCAGCTGTCGGCTGCAATACAACGCCTGTGCCTATCTCAGGTATTTTCTGCCTCAGGTTCTTGAACTTGCAGCAGGGATCCCTCCGAATCGTGGAGATAAATGGGGTTTACACCAACATTATCTCTAATGGCAAAGGTAATGTTTTTAAGGAAGATGCCAGCGTTGGAAAATAGAGATTTGTGGGCATGGTGAGGAAGAGACGTCTTGGAAAATGCTGATATAGTGAAGAAAAGTCATTTGTATGAACAGCTTATCCTGCTGGATATCTCCATCCACGAGCTAGAAGTGCTGTGTGTCCCTCCCTCCAACCACACCATGGAAAGAGCGGGATCCCAAGGGGATGTAAATCCATCCCCAACACTTCGGCACTGAAATACATTAAAATATAAACAGAGTTTCTACAGCTCAGCCATGAATTCCCTGCGTTTAACCTGCAAAGCCTGCATCCACTTCATCCGTTTGCTTTCTTTCTGCCTTTTCCTTCTTCATCTAACCTTGCACGATGGGAACAACCAGTGCAGCTCAATTTGTTTGAACTTGGGTTATATTTTTAGCATCCTACTTCTTTCATATTCCCAGTCGTACTGGCTGAATCACGATGGCAAAGACAATGTCCTTTATTATATTGTGGAAGGGTGTTTTTTTTTTCTTTTTTTTCTTTGGGTTTCTTTTTTATTTTTTTTCTGCTCTTTATTTTTCTAAGTTCACAGGAGGCAGGAAGTTCCCAAATTTCGCTCCCAGCCACTTCATACGGTGTCACTCGAAGTGCCAAAGATCACACTCCTTCTCCTCTGCTCTTGGTCTTTCTTTCTCTCCCCCTTCTCAAAACAGCAAAGCAGGAAGGGTGAGGGCCAGGAAAATCTGAAATGATTTTCCCTTTGTTTTGTAATGAAACTTTAAAAACAACAATTAAAAAAAAACAACAGAAAAGGACAAGACAAGAACATCAGTCAATCATGTACCCTGGTCCTGGGCCAAATCAAATTAACTCCTGGGCAGTTTGTTCCATGTGAAGATGACAACAGGACTTCCATGTGCTACGCTCGCCATCGCCGCGCTGAGATTTCCTCTCCTAGGATCTATCTCTGTGCAGAATTTCCACCACGGTGATGACTTGGATCAGACCTCTGTTGCTGGCAGCTCTTAAAATCAGAGCCCTCGTTATTTAGCTGGGGATAACAAGGTAGAAATGCAGGTAATAAGGTAGATAATAATAATAGTAATAATAATTACAAAGCTTCAGAACGTTTGATTATCTCCTTTATTCTTTAGAAGAACTTTACTTGACTCATGCTGCCTGCTCTATACACTGTGTGAATGAACTGTAGGCATCTTTTATCTATAGGACATGTGGTCCCACTAAGTCAATCTCAAATTGAGGAAATTCATATTACAGTGCTGCAGTCCCTTGTAGAGAACAGATCATTGTGCTTTGAGCCACGCTGGATTGCTCATGTGTCATTCACCTCTTCCATTTGGGGCTGGAGTTTAGCACTGATGACGTAAAGCCTTCATTATCTGCTTGAAGTCTTCCTGCTCTAAGGGGCAGTTATTGTAATAAAAGAGACTTTCAAGCAGAATTTGTTGGGTAGGGTGACTGTACCCATTCAGGTGAGGTGCCTTGTCCCTGTAAAATCTCAATTATAGGGACAATTTTATTTTACAGATGTGGTTTGTGAATGAGAAAGCCATACAGGCAGAGATTTACGAGCACTGCATAGGAATAGTACTCAGTATTGGACAGTAATTATTTATAATGCTTGTTAATTACAAAATAACTGTGAAACTCAGCTTTTAAGTGTAGCATCTGTACTACTTCCAAAGCTCTACTGTTGCAAGATCAGAAATGGGAACTGACTTTCTCTTTGGAAAGACATAATTCACTGTTCATCTGCAATGCCTTTTTTTGGCCAGTTCAAATTGAATGCTGCTTCCTTTGTCGCTTTGGCTCCTAGATAATGGAGTGGGTGGGTTTGTTACTCAGCAGTTGGGTGGGTGAGTAGGTGCGTGTGTTCAGAAAGTGATTTGGGGATTACTTCTTAAGCCAAAATGTCAGGTAGAATCATTAAGGTTGGAAAAGTCCTCTATGATCGTCAAGTCCAACCATTGACCCATCACCGCCATATCCTCTCATAGAGTCTTTCAGGCTGGAAAAGACCTCTGTGATCAAGTCCAGCCATCAGCTCCCACCATCATGCCCACTAAATCACGTCCCTGGACACCCATCTCAATGCCCTTTGAGTGAGACAACCAAATAGCACTTGAACATCTACATGCAACGGTGTTCTTTTTGGGCACGACCAAGATCACAGTGAGGTCCAATGAAAGAGCCAGACACGGAAAAAATCCTTAAATTTGACATTTTATTTCATTGCAGAAGAAAATCCAACATAGGCCTCATTATGTTATGCATCTTCAATTATAAAAATAAGCAAAGAAAATAACTTGCATCTTTCTCATTACTATGATATGTTTCAAATAACCTTTATATGAACACACTGAGCTTTAAAAATGTAATTTAAACAATAAATAATGACATATACCAGATATGCTCACTGTTTATTCCAGTACTCAGCAAAAACAAAAACAAAAACCCAAAACTCTCTCCCCCTTCTAAGTATCTTTAAATTATAAATACATAATGCAAATTTATAATGGCACAAAACATCTAAAGTGCAAACAAATCACAATGAGAATCATGCAAACATTTCTAGATAAGCCCCTCCCCGCCTCCGAGAGAAATAATTTCTGCAGTGAACGCAAGATTAAAAAAATAAAGCATCAGAGATTAAATAAAGTGTGAAATAGCTGGACTTAGTGTTGAGAATCATTCCCCATCGCCAGGGGGATTTCTCTCACCTAATTCAGACCATATCCATGAGGCACCGTTCCCAGTCGATGGGAAGTGCCACCATGTCCCCCTCTGCTGATAAGGGAGAGTTTAAGTGACCAGCTTAGGCTAAAAGTTTGGCAAGGTGAACCCCAAGTCTTTGGATTTAACAGCTCTGTGCTTGCAGCTTCCTCACTGAATCACAGAATCATTAATGTTGGAAAGACCACTAAGACCATCCAGTCCAACCACCAACCCATGCCTGTGACCTTGTGACAAAGTCAAACAAGCTTAGGTTCCCACTAAAATAATAATAATAATAATAATAAAATTTAGGAGAACCCCAAAAGACAGGATTTGGGCTCCTGCTCCCCAACCTCAAGTCAACTTCTTAAAGCTTTGGATTTTCATAGAAATGCTGCATAAAGCAGCAGAGAAGCCAGTTGCAACCAGAGCATCTAGGTGAGCTCATTGAGCTCTACTGGCATCAGCCCATGGGGAACTCAGCTGGGAGCTGCTTCCTAATGCTTGGAGCCACCCTGTTGGGACACTCCAACCAAGTGATATCTATTTGAGGCAAATGCCCCCCCAAAATGCATTCACTCAATGCACAGCCCCAGCAGATCTCCCCATTTTCTAACATTCCCATTGGTGCAACGCTGCACAGTGCACAAGCAGAAGTCAAACTTTTAGAGTCGCGATGTTCAAAGGGACTTTGGTTTTCACCTTGCAAAACTTAATGGTGTCGGACTCTATATGCACCTGACTTTAAGAACGAGCAATATTGCATCTTGTTTATCCTGGACTGCACGATTCAGAGTACTCAAAAACAAAACAAAACGAAAACCCCAACCCTCTACCGTCAGCAACATTTGTTTTGCTGCTTACAATTTCATGACAGCACTTTTGGGCTACATTTAATGAAGACAGCAGTATGAGAAATGCTGCCACTGCATCTGGTTTCAATATATTAGCAGCAAGTTATTGTTTAAAGGCTTTGTGGTTTTAAAAAAAAAAAAAAATAGAAAGGAAAAAAAAAGAGGAAAATAATAATAATAATAATAAAGAGTTATATTGCTTTAGATTTTGAAAAGAAAAAAAAAAAAATAGATACCTCCTTTATTAGCTCTCTAACTAGTTGAGCAAGAGTCATCCATGCCGCAGACAGGCTCCAGAGGGACAGACTTTGGAGCTGGCCGTGCCGATCGCGTGCCACGCTGCGGCTTTTATTGGCTCGCCGAAGCCACGAAGGGCTACTGTGCAGAGAGCGGCGTCGGGGGAAGGCCCCCATCTGCGGCCGTGGGACTGGCCCTGGTCCTGTTCACGGAGGCTGCGGGAGAGATGGGTGGGAGGAAAGGCAGGTCTGAGAGCTTCATGCATGCGCCTTTGCTTTGCTGCAGGAGCTTACAAGGTTTCTTTGCCTGCCTTCCCCCAGAAATGGCCTTTCTATGAGAAGTTTTTGCCTTTGGGATCCCAAAGAACCGCCTGGCGTTCCCCCCAGCAGCTCTCCAGCAGCCTTGGGTACAGCTATGGCCACTCTGAGCTCATTCTGCTTTTTTTCTTTTTCCCATATCATCTATGAAGAGAGGTTCGTTTCTAGCCAAACATTTTCTCTCTTCCATTATAAAAAGGCCACAGAGTAGAAGGTGAACTCTTGAATACGACAGAGATACTATTTCCAGGAAAAAAAACCAACAAAACCAACAGAATAGCTAACTTAGAAAACTAAGTTTATGCAATAAAGTTATTATATTCTGCTCCTGTCAAGCAGACTCTAATGGAATTTATGTACAGTACATGACAGATTTTAGAACTATTTATACCACAGTTAGAGCAAGACCTTTAATACTCTTGTCTTAAGACAGGGTTTGTTTTTGTTAACTTCTCTTAAAGCTTTAGACAGTTAAATACAGTACATAGATGTTAGCTTTTAAATACAATGCAATATTATGTAACCTTCTGACTAGGTTTAACCATAGACCGGCACCGCTTTTAATCATTTCCGTAGTACAAAATGTTCCTTTCCTGATTTACTGTGTGTTGGGGGAGGGGGGGCTGGGGGGGTCGTTTGGGCTCATTTTGCACTGTGGTGCCAGGTCATGGTAATGAGAATCACCCACAGCTAGTGAGCTTGGCAAACCAACCAATGGGTTCATAAGCCAACAGGTTAACGGAGCTGTGTTGGAAGAATTAGGACTGCATGACGCTAAGAGACCGGGAATATGATATTCATATTCGTCCATGGCCAGCACAGATTCATAACACGAATTCCACTGACATCATTAGGATGTGCAATAGTTGTTAGTGCATCTATCATTGCCTACCAGCTTGCTACGAGCGAGAATCAACGATTCTCCTGGGTGCCAAATCTTCAGACCTCAATGGTGTTAGTGCTACAGTACTTTAGGGTTTGGTGTCTGAAGGCCTGACTGCTGCAAGGTTCTACTTAAGACTAGGATCGTTTGGGATCACTTTTTGTGGGGAAGAAAAGAGGGACGGAGACATTTTGACGGCGGGAAAGCTGAGACACTGAACACAGACCCATGCAAAAGTTGGTTGGGGAGGAATAGAAAATATTAATGACTAAATCTAAAACCAGTTCCTAGTTGTTATTAAAACTAGCTACAGTACACTTGGTTTGGGTGCGTTACTCTTCTAGAAGAGAGACTTCAGCTTTGGTAGTGCTTAGCATCCCTTACACCCATTGCGCGGCCGAGGCGTTACGCGCTTTCGGCAGAGGTGCGCTTGGCGTGGGCTGGGCTGGACCCCTCACCTCGGAGGTTCCTGAAGTAGAGTTTAAGCTTCTGTGGCTCGGTGATGCGTCTCCTGGCGAAGTCCGTGCGCGGGTGGCCCTGGGCGCAGTGGTCTGTCTGTAGCAGGTGGAAGAGGCTGGCCATGTTGGGCCCGATCTTCTCCATCAAGCTGTCCTTGATGGTGCTCACAGTCTCTTCGTCACACTCCAGTAGGCTTCTCACCAGCTTGTTGTAATACCTGCAGGACAGACACCGTCTGTTATTCAGTCTCAGGCATGACCAGAGAAATGGGGTATAAGCAGATCCCAAGCCAACAGCACTGCCCGTGCAACAAGACTATGGAAAGCACTTTTAAGTTGTTCAGGATATGCTCATAGAAACACAGAGGTTGGAATCATAGAACCATTGAAACATAGAATGGCTTGAGTTGGAAGAGACCTAAAAGATCATCAAGTTTCAACCCCCCTGCGGCATGCAAGGCTGCCAGCCACTAGATCAAGTGCTAGATCAGATTGCTCAAGGCCCCATCCAACCTGGCCTTTAACACCTCCAGGCTCGGGGCACCCACAACCTCTCTGGACAATCTCTGTTCCAGTACCCACTGAAATAGTTCAATATGTGTTCATAGAGTCATAGTGGTTGGAAAAGATGTTAAGATCATAGAACCATAGAGGCTTTTGAGTTGGAATGGACCCCTAAAGGCCACCTGGTCCAACCCCCCTGCAATGAACAGAGACACCCACAGCTCCATCAGTGCTCAGAGCCCTCTTCAACCTGACCTTGGCTGCCTGCAGGGATGGGGCATCCACACTGAGGAACTAAGCTGGTGTAACTGGTGTAAGCGTGTGTTTTATTCTGTTCAACACACCAAGCTTCTAAAGCTTTAGACAGAAAAATAATCAATTCTTTCTAATAGGCAGACACTGCCAGAGTGGCCCTTCCTACAAAGGAATCCATCCCTGTGCTTCCCAGTACCTCTGAGCAGCTCTAGCCCCATCCCCTTCCCTCCTCCCTTCCCTTACATGCAGAGAAGGACCGGAGGAGGGAGAAGCAGTTCAGCTCAGAGCCTGACAGATGCGTGCACTCCCTGGGGACAGATCTTTAGGACATACAATTGCCACTTGTGGTGAGCTGACTATGCATTAAATCACACACGGGGACCTTCTGCTTTCCCCTGTTGCATGCTTGCCTGCTGCCGCTATCTCAGCCCCAAGCACACGTTCTTTGGAGGAGGAGGGAGCCAGGAAATTGTGCTGATTTGTTTCCCCAGCGCTGCTTGAGCCAAGCAGAGAATGGAGCCCTGTGTGCACCACATGGATCATCCCCCTGAAGGCAGAAAAGTTGGGAAAAGAGGGGCAGTCCCATATGTACTGGGCCACTTCTGCCCGAAAGGACAACGGGGAACTTATTTTAAGCCTTTAAGGTCATTGTGACATTTTTCCAAGGGAGCAGAGAAGAGAATAACCTGCAGGAGGAGGAGGGGAAGGAAGAGGGAAATGGGACTTTGCATTCAGGCTCCTTTCCTTGCGTTCAGCTCTGCCCTTTAGAGCCGTCAGTGGAGGTCAGGTGAGGTTAAATTTCTCCTGCACTCGAAATACAAAAGGAACAGGAGCACGGCAGTATTGTCATTGGATCATGCACACATGATGGTGAATGCATCTGTGCAAACCATACAGGGCATGAAGAACAGATCCTACCCATTGCCCAGCACCATGCAATCACATCAGAGTGCTTTCCACTGCTGCAGCTGCAACCTGGTGGCTGCTGATGCCTCTCTAGACTGAGAGCAAAGGCAGCAAGGCTTTCCTCTGCCCCTGCCATGAGATTAAATCACAGGAAGATGCTATGACCTTTAACTACTTCCTCCTGGCGTCCCAGGCCAAGTGGCACATTCTTATTCTGACGCTATGTTGGGACAGGGGCTGGGAAAGCAGGATGCTTTAGGAGACCTTCATGTAAACTATTAGCTGGGAAATCCTGCTGCTTTTGTTACTCAACATGTCATAATATCCTTTGGCTTCGAGGCGGGCTGGCGGCAGTGGGGGAGGCGTTCCCTCAGCTTGGGGAAAGAGCAGCTCTGCATTAGGCATGGGAGGAACATCCCATACACATGCAGCACCACTGTGCAAAATGCTGCTGTTCCACATCTCAGCCCACGTTTATCTGGGTGAAGAAAGGAGAAAAAGCCACACTGGAGCTCCTGGCTTGGTGAACATTGACTCTGGTTACCTACCAACTCCTTCCTTGCCTGAGGAACTGCCTTCCCCAGTGTGCAACTTTCTGGATACCTACAATGCAGTTTTCAGTGACCAGTTTATCCTGGACAGAGATGAAATGCCTATATATCATCATCCCACCTGTGTTCACATAGGTCTGAAGGCTTAGTATGCTTCTTGATGAAGTCAAACAACCAGCCCAGAGGAGCTCCAGCAGCCAGCCAACACGTTACATTGCAGCTCGGTCTGTTTGCACTCAAATTCTAAGAGCATATTTACTCAAACTGCTCAAAAAGATCCCTTTTATCCCAATCACAAGACTCAGCACTGATTGTTCCAGGATTTAGAGGAAGAAATCCCTGCCCTTGCAGCGTGACTGCGCAGACTGCAGCAGCTCCCTGAAGCCTCTCTCTGTCCCTTGTCCTTGGAGATGGGGACAGGTCAGGTCTGTGCTCAGATAAAGCATAGAGAGCAGCGTGACGTGGCCACTCCTGCAGGCAGCCCTTGCTAGCAAGGAGGAACAGGGGTGAAACAACCATTAGGAACACCAGATCATCCCTAGATTATGCTCTACTGGATCATTCCACAATAAGGTTATAGAGTCTGTTCACTGGTTCCCTTTCAGCTTTCCTAATCCTTCATATCTGGACCTTCATGACACAAAACTCATTTACTAGGTGCCATGAAACCAAAAAAGAAGAGAAAAAAGTTGCAATAGGTTGAGTAACTCTTATGCACTCAATCTGATGGATGCTATATCAATCACACTGGATTGTTATTTAAAAGGTCTGTTTGCCTTCTGCATTCAATGAAAGGTCTTCTGCATTCAAACTAAAAGAACCAACATTTAAACCAGCTCCATCCAGGCTTTGAAGCCATGTATGTCCAGTTAATTTTACATTTCTCCCCTGGAGATGCTTGTAAGTATATTTACCAAAAAGGAAATCTGAAGAATGCTGGTAAAAATTAACAAGGATTTGAAAAGGCACAGCATTAGAGAGGCTGAGCTGCAATAGGGCTCTTAAGAAGTTAGAATATAAGGGATCAAGTTGACTTTCTCTACACTTTGCATTTGTGTGTTGGATAAGGTGATGGGTTGGATTGGAAGGGACCTCAAATGTTATAGAATCATAGGATGGGATGGGTTGGAAAGGACCTCAAGGATTATAGAACCATAGGATGGGATGGGTTGGAAGGGACCTAAAAGGCTGTAGAATCATAGGATGGGATGGGTTGGAAAGGACCTCAAGGATTACAGAACCATAGGATGGGAAGGGTTGGAAAGGACCTGAAGGATTATAAAAGCATAGGATGGGGTGGATTGGAAGGGCCCTTTAAGATCATCCAGTTCCAACCGTATTTTCGTGTTGGATTTGTGTTGCATTCTGGCCACGTACCGGTTTGAGAACTGATTTGGGAGCTGCACGACCTCCGTGATGGCTTCAGGATTCCGCTTCGCAATGCCGCACATATCCAGCTTGCTGTAGCACTCCTCCTGCACTTCGGAGATCATTCTTTGGAACGTGGAGCACCTCCGGATGGCGAGGAACACCTTGGACGTGACCCCATTGGCGATGCATTTCAAGCTTTCTTTCACAAAAGCTTTTCCCTGCAAACAGAAGAAAACCCTTAAAATGCAACAGATTTCATAGAAAGGGGTGTAGTAACAGATGCTCTGCTATGGCTGGCTGCTATTAATTACCCTTCCTGCAATTACAAACCTGCAGAGCTGTGGTATTCTCCTATTTATCCCCCTCTGGAGGGGGTTGATCTGGCCGTGCATTCCCAGGCCTTTAGACTTCCAATTCAAACCCCAGCCCCGTGCCAGGTCCCACAGTCAGAAGACTCACTTTGTTCGAAGAACGTTTATATTTCCTCCTGAAGAGGAAACTTTGCTCTCCGCCCCACTCAATGCTCCCTGCCAAGTCCTCACACATTGAGTACAGTATGTGGAAAATGTACTGCAGAAAATAGCCCTGAAGGATGCGCTCGTGGCCAAAACCCAATGCTGTGGTTCTGAGGAGCGGCCAAGGAGAACTGCAAGAAAGGAAGGGTTAAACCTGCATAGAGGAAAGAGAAATGAAGGTGTACCATACCTGAGTGTCAAATTTAGCAGCGCTGTAAAGGAAGGACTTGCAGATGTCGTACATTCCATCCGTGTCGCATGTGGAGTTCTCCAGGCAGGCAAAAGCCCCACAGCCCACCTGGAGGGCACTGTTCAGGCAGCGAACCACCTCGGCTGTGGAGAAAGGCACAAGGTTAGTGCCTATCACCCCCTGCAATACCGAGCTGTAGGCCGTGTCATGCCCAACTGTTGGCCAGCTGTTCCTTGGGATGGGGAGAGAGGGGACAAAGAGAAGCAAAAGGTTCTGCAAAGAGAGTTAATGACAGACAGAAATCATGGAACTGCAAACTCAGGAATAGAGCCTACAACTACCAAAACATTCAGTGGGTTAAAAAAGAGGTGAGAGCTGCTGGTCTTTGGGTAGATGGAGACTTGGAGGTGCATCCCAACCTCATTCTCATGGTGTGCGCTTATAGCATTACTCGGAGCTTGTGTGGACAAGGGAGAAGCAAGAAGAATGGCCCCATGAGATCATCCCTAGGGTCATCATAGAATCAAATAATGATTGAGTTGGAAGGGACCTTAATGATCAGAGAGCCATAGGACTAGTTGGGTTGGAAGGGACCTTAAAGATCATCTACTTCCAGTGCCCTGATGTGTTAATTTTCAGTACTACAAAGGACTTAACAAGGAGCTTGGTGCTAATATGGTACCCAGCCATGCACAAGTGTAGCCAAGAAAGGTTATGCAGCTGAAGATTTGCACAGAGAAGCGACATGTGGGCACAGAAAGTTAAGGCAGTGGAGATGACCATGCATAATTAACATCTGCGAGGCAGGAGCCGCTCTGTGCAGAGGGATATCCATGTCATCCCATCTTTTTCAGTGCAGATAGTGTGCATTTTAACAATGAATCAGCAGTATTGCCACATGATTGCCCCGAAGTTAGTAGGGATTAACCTTTTTTGGTAAACTGAACATCTGTCCCCTTATGTGTCTGTGCAAGGCGTATTCATTACTTTCACAGCTCATGTTACGAGACATTCTTTAGGAAGAAATGCAAAGCCAGAGTCTCCCATTGAGATCTTAGGTGTGGGAAAAGCGAAGGCTTGCATTTAGTGGAAGAGGGCACACCTTACACAGAACTAAGTTGTAGCCTAAAGACGTATCTCACAACTAGGAGAAAATAAAATTAACAAAAATCATCCAATTAACCCTTCCTCACGCTCTGCTCCTGCTTACATGCCTGAAGGGAGAAATATTTGGTAAGATCATCCTCTTCCCAGTTCATAACCTCACAAGTCATTCCCATAATTATGCTTCCACAGGTTCAAATTATAACTTTGCTTTCAGCAGACTTAGTATGCATTAAGCTTTTATTGTTTTAGGCACAGTGCAATAGTGAGACCCTATGTTTCTATAGCAACCAAATACAAAAGGAAATTGAGCAAACACCCTGGTATAATGCTGCAGAGCCTTGCAGATCTAAAATAAGACATCTGTTAATGAGCTCCAAATTAGAGACATAATATCTTTTCAGTGTACTTAGAAGACAGATTTTTAATTTCCATTGTTCAAGACAATGTGTCCAACTTATCTAAGCATCTACAGTGCGCAAAGTGGTGACTCCAGCTCTGACTTGCCAGCAATTTTTTTTTTCTCCTTTAATCTATTGTAAAAGCAACTTTGCTAAATGTCACAAACGTATTTGTACAGTACCATCTAACTGATAGCAATCAGCTCGTGGAAAGAAATGCTCGCGGCGGACAGTTTCTAGGTTACTGCATTCTTCAAAGTCACACATCTCCCCCCCTCTCTGAGCAGACAGATGTTTGGCAGAACAATGGTTCGGCCAAATTTCCATGGATTTTATCAACTTCCTAAAAAGCAAAGAATTTAACTGCAGGGGAGTTGGACTGGATGACCTTTAAGGGTCCCTTCCAACTCAGGAGATTCTGTGGTTCTATGGATTTAACGCCAAAGTGGGGTTGCGATGGGAGAAGGGAGAGATGCATGCAAGCAGAAGGGGAAAAAAGTGCACAGAACTCATTTAGTAGATGGGGGAGGAGGAGAGAGAATGAATTACATCCTGCAAGCAGAGCACACACCGGTTCCTGACCCAGCTCTGAAAGAAGCTATGCACCAACATCATCCTCAACCAACCCTTTACGTTCATGCTTGCTCCTACCAGTTTATAAAGAAAAAAAAGAAAACAAAAAAAAAACCCAAACAAAAACAAAATAGAGGAAAAGATAAAAAGAAAAATCAGCAGGAGATACATCTGAAACAGTGGAACCCATCGGGGCTGAGGCTCAGAGCCCTCCTTCTGCCTGTTACCTGAGTTCTGGGCTGCAACCCTGGGCTTCCTGGGGCTCACAGAGTCATTCTGTTCAGCTTCGTAGGACGCGGATGCACTGATCACCAGCAGCAGCAGCAAACCAGACTTTAGGAGCATTCTCTGACAAGTTTCCGCTAAGTGTGGCTTTTTGGCTTTTTTTTTTTTTTTTTTTTTTTTTGGTGTATGTGTTCTTCCACTCCGGCTCGAGCAAAGATGTGGAGCTGGATGGGAATGCAAGGAGCGAGCCCGAGGTTGGGGACCGCTGGCCGGCAATGCGTGGTGACCCCTCCGGCTGTGCTCAATGGGGGACCGGGAGCAGTGCTGAGGGCTTTTATAGCCGCCCTTATCGGTCCCCCGCGGGCTGCCGAGCCAATCGCGAGGCGTTGGGCAGAGCCAATGGCAGAGTGGACTCATTCAAAGCCCTCCGAAAACTGCAACTTCACAGGAAGAATATTTTCCAGCCCATTAAAAGTACCTGCCAAACAACGAGCATCAAAAAGTTCATCGGTGGGAAAGGGGAAAGAGGGGGAGGGGGGAGGGAGGGGAGGGCACTTCCCATGGAGGATTGAGCTCAAGGAAATGACAACGCGGCCCGAAATCTTCCCCCCCTCCTAAAAAGTCACCTGCCCTTTAAGGAAAGATATTTTCCCATCTGTTCCCAGAGATCCTGTGGAAAGAAGGAGGGAGGGGGGCTCTGGGCAGCCCCATGGCAGAGCCGGGTCCATGGGTGTAGGGAATGGCATCGCCCAGTGCTGTGTGCTCACCCCAACCCCACACCCCCCGCGGCTCACGTAGGCACATGCAAATACCCCAAACCCTGCTCCCCGTGCACAGCGTTCCTTATCTCAGACAATTATGTTAATAAAATCACGCGTTCAGCTCAGACCTCAGCACGATCCTATAGCGCTATTCCTGCTTCGAAGTGAAAGGATTTTGGGGGATGCTTGGTGGTTTTCCTCCCCCTTCACTCAAGTCTGTTCTTCTGATTTCATAACGGGAGGAGGCAGCCTGGTGCCTGAGTTAGGATTCGTTTTAATGGGCACATAATGAGGATTAGCACACGACAGGACTGATTATCCTATAACAGAGACAATTTAAGGCTCTGAGTACTTAAAGGATGAAGGTATGAGCAGCAGTTGGGCTGAAAAGAAATCCTGGAGGTGCTCAGAGACAGATTTATAGATAAAAAGTCACAAATTCCATCCAATTTGAGTAAGCGAAGGGATTTGGATATCAGCTATTACTGATGAGAGAAGAGACGAAACACTGTCATCTCTACAATGGCAGTGACACTGATCCAACAGATTCCTACAGGCATCCATGCATAGAAGTCACATTCAGCTCAGAGGAGCTGACAAACCTGCCTTGAGTGGAGGTGCAAAAACCCTCTGTCTCATTCATTCATTCAGATTTTTGAGCAGCTCAATGGAGAAGCCAACAAGGAAGGAGCAAGAAGGGAAAAACCTGGGTTTGACAGCTCTGCCCGTGACAATGGGACCAGTTCAGGCTCCACTCACTGGTGACACTGTTGGTGTCAGCTCCAGTTGGAATAGGAGCAGGAGCGAGGTTGTGCTCCTGCCTTGGGGTCAAAATAACAGCTGGGCCAGATGTTCCAAGTGTGCTCCAAAGGCACTGAAACAGAAGGGTTTCAGGTTTCGGCTCAGCGTTGTGACACAGAGCCAATTTCATTAAATAAAAAAAAAAAAAAAAAAAGTTAAAAAAGGAAAAAAAAAAAAAAAAAAAGAAAGAAAAAAGAAAACAAACCAACAAAAACCAGCCCTGCAAAAAGCACTGTGGTTTCTCTGTTTAATAGGACCAGTCCAGTTCGCAAGTGAGAATAATCCCATGGGGTTTGATTCTGATTAAATCAAAAGCAACTCTGGCATTGACTTCAATGGGGGATGAATCACCACCCCTATCTAAGTCCTATTTGGAGTGGAAGCATTGCATTTTCCACAAAATTGAATTTCAAATTCAAAGCCCGATTCCTCCACCCCTTCACCCCCAAGGTGAACATTCCTCCTGGTCTTTTGCAGTGTTTTGATCTGAACTGGAATAGTTTGCAAAGCAAAAGAGATACGTATACAAGCACGTATACATCCTGATTGGAGTCCAAGCTACTAAAGAGTCCCTATAGATCCCATAATACTTCCAACACATTTTCTATTCTTTCTCCTATCATTATTCCAGGGCTGATTGACTCCTTTAGGGCTATACATCCTATAGAGTTTGTACCCACAGTAGATTTTCAAAGCAACCCATCCTGATGATGAGTAGCAATAATAAGAGATGAATTATAACGGCAACAAGCACTACAACAGGCAGAAAAACTTGCTCAAATCTCCAGCCAATGAAGGCAGCTTCTTTCCTACTGCTTTAAGAAAGCTGGAAAATAAATTCAGGACTGAAGGACCCACACTGAGTTGCTGTACTAGAAAATTATTTGTGTCCTTTAATACCAGAGTGCATTTGCATTGGTTATTTTGCATACTGAGGGCGATGAGGATTACAAATCCCCATGAAACTTCCATTTTGCCAATGGGGATTGGCTTCTCTCTTGTACTCTGAGCTCCAAGAAGACTTAGAGACACAAGAAGTGTATCTATTATGGAATATTTAAATGTGGAATATTTTTAATGGAATATCTATTATGGAAGACAATGTTCCCTGAAAGTCTTCCTTCCTTCTATTAATACACGGCCCAGATCTGAGATATGCCACCAGGAGAGAAAAAGCCCCTCAAAATAATAATAAAGATAAATATTGTAATTATAAAGGTCTGACTCAGCATTTCTAAAAGTTCAGCATAACCTGCTGGAAGGATTTCCTCCTTCCCCTCCCCTTCAGGATAAATGCTGCCCCAAAGCAGAAGGATGCCTGTTCCAAACCTTTGTTTTCCATCTGATACATGTAAGGAAGGGGGGAAAAAAGGGCACTGTTAGTCCTGAGCAAAGCAGCCCCTCCGTGCCGTTCCCATTCAAGAGATCCCATTAAATCGAACAGTACGCTCCATTGTACCGCCGTTCGCCTATTCCCAAGGTGTTATGATTTTTGTCCAACCTCACAAAGAAACACAAAGGCAGGAGGGGGGAGCGAAGGGGGGGGGAAGAGCGAAAGACGACAAATAAAAGAGGGGGACCCAAAGCCAATCATCCCCCTCACCCCCCTCTGCGTTCAGCTGCCTTTGTGTAACTCGATGCCTGCCCACCTTTCAGCCCCCTCCCCAACCCGGACCCATTGCATTCGCTGCTCTTTCCGGAGGGACGTGAGCAACTGCAGCACCTCAGGAGTTATCCACGCTCGGCTGCGTCGGTCCCGCACGTCGGCTGTGAGCAGCACGGCGACACTTTGGCACACACGTCCACAGCCACCCCACCCTTTCCTCGTGGCTCGGCCGGCAGCCGGCTCGGTTACGGTGCTCCAGGGGACGGCTGTGGAGCCACACCGTGCTACGCTGAGCATGCGTCGTCTGGGTAAGATTGGATTATTAGGAGGGATTTCCCAATGGAGATGGTGATCAAGCATTGGGATGGCCTTCCTAGGGAAGTGGTAGAGTCCCCATCCTTGGAGGTATTTAAGAGATGTGTGTACGTGGCACTAGTGGACATGGCTTAGTGATGAGACTCAATGGGTCTCCAATGAGACTCCAATCATCAGCTCGGTTGAGTCACCACCAATTGGGTTCTCCATCTCTTCGGTGGCCAAAACAAGGCAAACAAACAAACAAACAAACAAAAAACAAAAAACCAAACCAAACTGGGCATTTTGGTGAAAAACCCAACTCCACAGCATCCAATTTTGTTGGGTTTTTGTGGTTTTTTTCCCCCATTCCAGCCACCAACTCAAGATGATGGTTGGAGTCTCACTGGAGACCTACTGAGTCCAACTCAAGTTGAGGGCTGGAGTCCCTCTGGAGACCTATTGAGTCCAACCCAAGTTGATGGCTAGAGTCCCTTTGGAGACCTATTGAGTCCAAATAAGCTGATGGTTGGATGAGATGATCTTTGGTCTGGAAGGTCTTCTCCAAACTATATGATTCTTTAATTCTGTGCATGGGAAAGGAGCAAACCTTGGGCTTTGACAGCTTGCCAGCCACCCGTGCACATCTTGCCAGACCAGCTCCTCAACAGGTGCACATTAGGCTAACCGCCGAATTCAATATTCGCCCTTCATCTGCGCCATCCTTCTGATGCGTCACTGCATGCTGTCTGGATGCGATTCCTCGTTGCGGAGTTATAAACCAGGAGTAGCTTCAATTACACGGACAGTATAAAAGCAAAGTAAGGGAGAGGCTAAGCAGAACCTTTTAATCTGCTTAGCCCAAATGAATAACCCCGGCTGCACCGGAGTCAGTGATGTCAGAACTTGTTCCAAGAGGCAGGATGCAAGTTGAGTTACCTGGGTGTCTGCCCCAACAAAGCCAATGGGAGCCGTCCTGTTGGCCTTCGCTCCATAAACCTGTCAGCAAGGAGAACAACAACAACAAAAAACCTGCTCACAATTTTCCTGCTAAACAAAGGGATTTAATAACACTGGTTTATATGCAAAAAGTCAGAATAGGTTTAATTGGGTCGTGACCGCTGTATGTTTAATGTACAATTGCTTAATGCCCAACATAAGGTTGCAACTATTGTCTTGTGCTGCACTTGAGTTAATTGTTAAAGCAAGTTAAAGGTGTTCTCATGTTGCTGTACTACATGATTTATTCACTCCACAGAATTTGATTTCTTTTTTTTAATAAAAGCAATTATGTATTTTAGTATATCTCTGCTAGGCTTGGTTTATATCTTGTAAATGCAGCATGTACAATGAAAAGCGATTAATAATAATAACCCAGCATTACTTGTAATCCCATTCTCTAAATCCCGACTGCCTGCTTCAATGGGATTTTGATTAAGCCCGGATGTGCACTATGCATTAGAGATTAAGAACTTTCAGCACTCAATTTGCAGTACCTGGCTGTGATTTGGCCACTGGAGCTACCCTTCCAATGGTATAACCAACCCCCCGAGGGCACTGCAGACACCTTTCCTCCACTCTTACCAAAGGTCCACAACCACCAGCTTGGAAAGAATTCTGAAACACTGAGTTAGTGCAATCCTTCCAGCCCTTCATGTTTGCTTTCCTCTCTTGAGCCCAAATTCCTAATTCATTTGGCTGCAGCAAGAGTTAATCCTAACCCTGATTTGAGAGACCCCCACATCTCCGTGGGACCCCCATTCTACCCCAAACCTCACCATAAGTCCTTCCCCCTCCCTGCTCCATGGCCTGATGACACCAGCAAATATCCAAATAGTTTCTTGCAAAGGCTTGCCTTAACCAGAGAGAGGATCTCTCATTAAAGCATAAAATTAAACACTTCAGAACAAAGATATTGGCACATTAATATGGAGATTCTGCCTCCCCCCCCCCCCCCCCCTTCATCAAAATGTATTAGCCCTTCATGTGCAATTTGCATTGGAAAGCGTAGGAGCCACATAGCATTAACAGCTGTGAAATTGGTGTCATTCTTAAAGGTTAAAATAAACCCAGCTATTCTCTAAAGCTGCCAAGCATTTCTTTGCAAGATCTATGGCCAGAGCCTTCATGAATCATGAAATTGCTTTTTCTGCATGATCCTTGGGAAGATCTCTCCCCTGTTTACAGGCAGGCAGAAGCAATCCCTGCTCGGCCTCTTGCAGGGTGTCCTCAGCACGAGGTGTGAAATGAGGCAGGCAGGAGTCAGCCAGCAATATACATTTCAATTTGCACAACAGCTTTTTAAAAAATAGGGGGGAAAAAAGAGGAGGGGGGGGGGGGGAGGAGGGAGGGAATGACATGGCAGCATTCTCACTTTGCTCTTGAGAAAGTCTCTTGAAACTTTTCTACTCAATAGTTACTGGAATTTGTTTTGCAAGAGTGTCATTTTGTAGTTTTTATTACTGTAACAAGTTACAGATCCTAAAGTTGATATATTAAACACGCTGGTTATCCTACTGACAAGAGCATTTAACATGGGAATCATTCTTTCCCCATGATTTTTTCAGAAGCTAGAAAAATTATTCTCATGGAAAAACCATTAATTGCTAAGCCCTAAAGAACACAGTGCTTGTTAAGTGAGGGGGAGATGAGTGAGTAGAATATAATTCAAAACATATAGAAGCAAATGGGAAAGCCCCTATGGGGATTACAGCCCCGATCTCTGTGCCAGGGGCTGACTAGCAGCCAATGCAACCCTAAGGCTGGAGGTTCTCCTGGATTTGGGGCTCATCAGAGCACAGACTGCTGGAAGTTCCTTGTCCCAAATGAAAACCAGGAAGGTTTTCTATATTTTCCCTGAGGTTCCACACAAGCAATAAATTCTGCTCCTTTTAAAGCTGATGGTAAAACCATGAGCTCAGAGATGGTCTCAAAAAAAGACATCCCCGATATCCCTACCCAATGTGAATTCAGTCCTAATGATGGTTTCTTGTTGCCCAAGGAGACTTTGAGGGACATGGTTTAGTAGGCATGAGTGATGGTTGGATTTGATGACCTTGGAGGTCTTTTCCAACCTTAATAGTTCAACGATTCTATGGGAATGGTTGGGATGGGTTGACAGTTGGACTTGATGATCCTAATGGCCTTTTCCAACCTTAATGATTCCATGGTTTAATGATTCACCATCTAACACTTGTTAAGCCACCTGCAGGAAAAGGCAGCACCATCCTTCTTTTTCCTCCCAAAACCATGCAGAGAGGATCACGGCTGCTTTGCCCTCAGTTCCTCCCATTGCCATACAAAGTCATGAGCACACTGTAACCTCCGTTCACCCAGGAGGTTAAACCCAAGCAGAAATACAGCCTGTTCTCAACCCTGCTCTGCCTGCAGTGCCTACAATCCTCCCCATCTGCTGCTTCAAATGGCAAGCCCTTAACATTGCTAAATAAGTAGGGCTGCAAAGAGCTGCACATCGCCTGGCTGAAGTTCATAGGTTGGCCTCCAAGGGAGATGCTAATGGACTCAGCACTCAGATTGGGCAGCAAGAAGGGCTGGGCTACGTCAAAAGTAAGCTGGCTTTGAATCATATAATCATTTGTGTTGGGAAAGAACACTAAGACCATCAAACCCAACTGTCAACCCATCACCACCATCCCCACAGAATCATAGAATTATTAAGTTTGGATAAGACCATGAAGATCATCCAGTCCAACTACCAACCCAGCAGGGGGCATCCCCAACCCCCTGTCTTCATATCTGTGGGCAGCTTCAGTTCCAGCAGTGTTTTATCACTGCACCTCACACCCAGCAAGCAGGAAAAAGAAGCAGGGAGCTCTGAGTAACGCAGTGTGGTTTCCAAGCAGATTCCTTTTTTTTCTTCCCCTCTCTCCCCCATCCTCTTTTTTTTTTTTTTGATCAAAACTGAACTTAAAATAGAAGAGGAAAAGGGCTTGCATAAATATCTGACAGCTGCTTGGAGCTTTCTGCAGTCACCAGCAAAGCAGGGAAGAACCTGAATTTTTAGCTTAGTCAGAGAACCTGCTTCAGCTTGGAGAAGGTTCTACCAAGCAGATGGATGAATCCTAATGGTAAGTGGGACCTGGAGAGCAGAGCAAATAGAAGGGAAAAGAGTAAAAGATGCTCAGGGGTAATAAGGATGGAAAAGATTTGAGGGTGTTCCCTACCTGTTCGGGGCATGTGGGTAGTATCAGCTCTACCCATTTCCCAAAGGACCACTTTATGGCTTCAGTTCACTTATCCCCCATTGTCCCTCTGCTCAGGGATGCTGAACCATCCTGCAGAACCCATCTGACAGCACAAAGACTTCACACCCAGCCCTTACGCAGCACCACAGTGCCCAATTCAGCATCAAACCAACTCCTGAATCAGTGATGGAAACACTGAGACATCACTAAATGGGACAATCAATTTGCACGGAAGATAAGAGCCCGGACTGCAGCACGTTATCTTCTGAGAGAACAATCCCTTTGTAGTCCTAAATTAAGATTTGTCTTCCAGATTGCTGTTGCATCAGATGGGAACTAAAACCAGAGCAGCCACAAATTGATTGTCTTTTCTAATTGTCACTTATCTGGTGTTCAGCCATAGGGATATGCATTTAAAGGCCTTATATGAACTGGGAGTTTGACCCAGTTCATGCCAGCACATGGAAGAATTTGGCTGGGATTTCTCGTTGACATCCGCCAGCAGAGCAGCAGCTTTGTCCATCACAAACACCTAAAGCTGAGGGTGTTTTATTTCTGGGAAACTCCACTGTCTTAGCTCAGTTTTAATTCTAAATAGAACAAAGGAGTTCTTTTATCCCTGTGAAAGAGTTGGGAAACTGATACAGGCGCCGATAAACAAGCGGATGGTGAATATCAAACAACCAACATCTCAGCTAGAGCATAATACAAATAAATCAGGATGTTGGTCCTGCTCTGCCTGCACTGAATGGGCCACGTTAATGCCCACAGTCCTCATTTCAAGATGAGCAGAATCTCATCGTGTATGTTTTTCATTCCAAACATCCCTATAGGGCTCTATATAAAACAAAAAGCCAAAAAAAAAACCCCAAATCCAAACAACAGAAAGCAATACTCCCCTTAATAATAAATAAAATGAAATCAAAAGAAAATCCCCCAACCCGCTCATAAAAAAAAAAAACAAACAAAACTGATGAAGTTCATAAAGCCTGCAGTGATTTTCAAATCCATCCTTGGTAATTTTAGCCTGATTTAACAAGGTGACATTTCTACAAACACTGCATATGTATGGGCGTGTGCACATTTCTGATCATTTTAATTCCCTGTACAATTTCAGCTGCGTGTGATGGGAGTTCCCCAACACCCCAAATTTGAGGACAATAAGTTGCAAGCAAGGGTGGCTGTTGGATGATAACCCTACAAACCACCCCACTCTAAACACACAGAATCAGAGCACCCCATGCTGGACAGCAGAGCTCCAGGGGAAACACGGGGGAGAGGAGAGAAGGAAGATGTCAAAAGCCCCAGTTGTGGGAAAAGCTTCACTAGCAATTAACAATTGCCCACATGACACAAATCTGTGGGAAACCAGGCTTTGTTAATCCCTGTGCTCAAGGAAATATTTCTTCATACCCTGAGGAAGGGGCCCGTTTCCTGCCAGCTGCCTTCCCACTGACAGGACCTGCTGGGTGTCACCAGGCCACCCCAGCCCCGTGTGCACCACCATTCACCAACAGCTCATTTCAGTTCTAAATACTTAAGACCTGGTTGGACACGCTACACACTTAATCTGAAGCTTCAACTCTTGTGATATTTAAGACACGGATGGTCAAAGGCTGAGAAAACTGGAAACCAACTTGTGCTATTCAGAAGGGTGGGTTAATGACTGGATAGACTTGACCAATTTTATCCTCCTTTTTCCACCTTTTTGTTGGTGAATTCTTACTCTCCCTCCCTCCTGAATACTCCCCATCCTTCACTTTGTTGCTTTCGAGCTGGTGGCAATTCTTTGAAATCTCCATTGCTGCAGATAAATGATGCTACGATGTGTGATGGAACTGCCTACAAGATGGAACTACAATGGGTCTACAACATCATGGAGTCATAGAAGAAGCTTTAATTAACATCCATTCGACCCCAGATCCAGAGCAGTGCTCTGTGGTGACCAGTGCATCCTATTGAACATCTCATCCAAAGAGCTCACCAAATCTTTGACAAGATTTTAGCAATCTTGTTAGCAGAAAGCTCCCAACTTCCTAGCTGAGATCATCACTTCTTATGGAGAACTCCCAGTGGTGGATGAGAGCCATTTGCAGGTATTATTTTAAGGGTATTCAGAGCTATGCTTACCAGATAGCATTAATGAGAGAAAAAAAGGAGCAATTTGTGAAAATCGCTCAAATCTTTCCCAGAAATTGCAGGCAAGAAGAAAGGTTTTGCTCTGAAATTAGAGTTAGGGTGGAGTCACCTTCCCTGGAGGTGTTCAAGAACCACAGGGATGTGGCACTGAGGGACGTGGTTAGTGGGCATGGTGGAGATGGGTTGGATGGACTCTGTGATCTTAGGGGTCTTTTCCAACCCCATTAATTCTATGGTTCTATGAAGTACCACACCTGGATCCAAGGCAGAAAAGATCTCCTAAAGCTTTGCAATGGAGACTAGCTGATTAGCAGCAATTATAAGACAGCTAGAAGTGCTGTGGGTGCAACAATATAATACAAGAGCCCATGTCACAGAAACCAAAATTCCCTTCTTTGGGGCAGTTATGCTTTCGGGGCTAAGCCTGGAGCAACGGTGCAGCCCAAAGTAGTGAACAATAGGGGGGGGGGGGGGAACTTATGAAGGCAGGAAGCTTTTGAGAATGCTCTAGATCTAAAAATAGGCTGGAGTTTTGGTTATTTTAGTGTACAATGCCACCAGGCAGCCAGCTCACAGCAAAATCTGCAAACTCATTCCCTTCACACCAGCTCTGCACTTCAGTGTGGCTTCCGGGAATAAAAGTGCAAATTTGGGCAAGGATGCAAAGAATGCAGAGTTGCTCAGCTACTCTGGTTATGAGAAGCAGTGGAAGGCCCTAATACAGGCACAGAATCCCATCTAAATATATAGACAGAAACTGAGAATAGCCTGAGACAGCCCTGCTCCAAAAGCCCACTCTGAGCTCTCGGAAAGCCTCTCTGACTTCTGCAGCTCTGGGTCATGCCCTGTCCATACCGAAGGGCATGTTAAATTGGGTGTACAATAGCCCTTTTCCATCCGACGGGCAGGCAACGCCTCCAGGAACCTATTGACTTTTCAGAGGCAACGAGAATAAAATTACAATTTGGAACCGAAATCGCCGCTGCGACTGTGATGGAGACCAGAGCTATTTAGGGATTAGATTAACACAGAGACTTTATGAAGCATCAGCTGTATGGCCGTGTGAGTGAATCAGCAGGCTGTTAGCCTGGGGACCAACTGTTAATTGAAAAGGGGGGGGGGATGTGGGGGGAGAAAGGCTGGAGTTTCATATCTAACAGTTAAATACATTTCAGTCGCTGGTCCAAACTCTTCAAAGGATTTACCAGACTTGTGCCTGCCTTCCCATCCCCCCGGCGGCCTCAGCTTTCTCATTAAAAAGGCTGAATAGAGCTGCACTTTTTTCTTTTCTTTTCCCTTTTCCTTTTTTTTTTCACTCTTCTGTCTGAAAAGGCAGCATCAGCTCCAGCATCAAGACAACTCTGCTCCCTTCCCAAATTCATCCATAGGGTCTTCATCTGCATAGCAGAAGGCCAAATCGATTGTTGGTCTTTGGATGGATGGAGTGGGTGCTGCAGTAAAACTTAACCTGATGCCTAGATTGAGTATTAGCCAAACATTCTGCTCTGAAAGAGTGGTGATGCATTGGCACAGGTTGCCCAGGTGGAGGCAGGGGGTGGAGTTGCCATCCCTGGAGGTGTTCAAGAGCCATGGAGATGTGGTACTGAGGGACATGGTCAGTGGGAATGGGTTGCAATGGGTTGAGGTCGGACCTGAGGATCTTGGAAGTCTTTTCCAACCTTAGAGATTCTATCATTCTATGCGTGTGCATGGCGGGGATGGGTTGATTGCTAGACTTGGCGTTGTCGAAGGTCTTTTCCAACCTTAATGATTCTATGGGCATGGTGATGGGTCAACGTTTAGACTCGGGGATCTTAAAATGTCTTTTCCAAGCTTTGTGATTCTGTGATTCTATGGATTCCACGGGATGTGGGCAGAGGTGTCCTCATCAAAACTAAAAGCTTCACATTGACATTCAGTGACACACTGCTGTATTGGCTATTCCCCAGGTGACCCATTCCCCATTATTAGTGTCAGAGAGCAGTTAGCACACTCATTTTTTGCACGTTAGGGAGAATTTTTCAGCATGGTTATGGTTAGAAACAAGAAACACTACAACAGGCTGTGAATTTCTGGGCAAGAGATGCCCTGCATAAAGTTTTTCTTGCAATATATTATGTAGCTGCCTGAAGCCTCTATGGGTTATATTAGAGCCCTAGACAGTTGTCTGACAAATTCCTGGTAAACAAAGAAGACAAAGCTGGAACTCAAACTATGTGCAAGTCTATTTATGTTTGTTAGTTGCAAGTTATTTCTTTAGTAAATGATTCCTGTTTAAGAAACATAGAGATTTTTAGTTCAGCCTGCCTGCAGCACAGTGCCCTCATACCCTCACTCAGAAAAAGCAATTGTCATTTCCCAGGTTATGTTGCTCAGATGCAGCCCTTCTCATATATCAGCGTCTTCGAGAGATCTTATCTGCAATATTTTCTTAAATAAAAGAGGCCTAACCAGAAGTTACTGCACCAAATATACTTCCAGGAAATTGAGAGCACTCATCACTGCAAAGTTAAGCTCTCTGAGAACAACTCGCTTTCAACTAAGTTACTACATAAATGCATTCTGCGATGGACAGTTGCTATTGAGGAATAAACATACATAAGCTATGTGAAATGGTAAGCACGTGGTTCTGCTGAAGATGTAATAGAATTTGATTTTACCCTATTTGCATTCAAGTGCTTTATTATTTCCAAGGGGATAAATACAAGCCAAGTTAACCTTAACCACACAGTGGGGAAGATAAGGAATAAAGAGGCCGGTATCTCCAAAAGAGTGGTGATGCATCGGCACAGCTGCCCAAGAGGTGGTGGAGTCACCATCCATGGAGCTGGTCAAGAATAGTGGAGATGTGGCACTGAGGGACGTGGTTAGTGACATTCTGGGGGTGGGTTGGGGTTGGACTTGAGGTCTTTTCAAGCCTCAGTGATTCTATGATTCTCCTCTCTCCAACACTGTTGAATATATTACATGAATAAAATGATCAAAACCCATTCCTAGAGACACAAACAGAACCCCATAGCCCCACTCCCATGTAATCACCACATCCCCTTTCTCACTCTGCCATCCCAACTTGTGTCTCCTTCCCCCTCTCCCTCCTGACAGTGCTGCTCACTGCTCTGTGAAGCACCAGCTGTTTCATCCTTATCAATTCCAAAATCATCTTCGCTGATGTTCTAACAAAGCTGTTTGCCTTTACATCCTCGAGCATTATAAGATGCAACCCCTCCCACATGCACTTTGGTTCCGAGCCAGCCAATATCTAGGAGGAGAAACAGTTCTTCAGCCTCCCACCCAGAGGGTTGCTGTGGTCCCGGCTTCCGCACAATATAACGGCATGAAAGGAGCAGGGAGGCAGCTCTCAAAGGCTCCGAGTCTCCTGTGTCAGCAGAGCTGTGGTGAGCCACATGCCACTGCTTCAGTTCAAAGCATCCTTCCCGGGAGGAGGGCCAGCAGCATCCCAAATTGAAACCACGTATTTGATAGCAAGCACCCTCATCAGCTGCACCTCCAACTTTAAAAGAGAAAGAATACAGGAATCAACCGGGCTCACTGCTTGAGTAGCTGGGTGAAGGATATACATTAACAAAACCATTTCCCAATGGTCCCTTTCACAGAGAGTCCTGCTTTCCATCAAATTTTGGGATCTGGAGGGTCCGCATCCTTTACTGGATGATGCTCACAGTGTGAAAGATCCTTCTGTGCATGGCTGCACGTGTTCCCCCTCTTGGGCAGGGCAGGTTTTGGCAGTCAGGCCACCAAGTGGTGCACGTGCAGCTTATTAAAGGCAGAGCTCTTTTCACCTAATCTAGAAGGTTTAGAAATAAAACATAAAAGTCCTTTTCATTTTATTTTTTTTTTAATCTGAAGTCTTAAGGAAATGTGCCAGCAAAGGACAAAACACAGGTGGGATACAACAAACTCTGCTTTATGCAGTATTTCTTAAGGGATCCAAGCGACACAGATAAACTACAAAACATATTGCCCTCTCCCCTTCAAGAGAGTGGGGCTGGAGCACATCCTTCATGCAGAAGTGAGAGGGGCTTGGAGGAGCTGCGTGGCAATATGGGAGGTAGAAACACACCAGCTGTGAATTTGAATGGAGCTGCTTTGCAAGAGAGCAGAACGCTGCTGCTATATTTGGCTAGTCCCTGCGAGATTGTGCTGGGAAGGAGCATCTGTTTCATTTGATGCAGTGCCCATCACCCCCGAAATGACAGCATCTTGCAACCAGCCATCACCAAGAGCTGCTCAGGAGGGGCTGACCTGTTGCCAGTGTAAAGAAAGAGACAGGGACTGTAGAGAATGAGGATGGGGATGCTCTTGACCAAATGGAGATGCTCATATTTGCATCACCACCTACCTGAGATGGACGGCTGACTGCAAGGCAAAGCAATACACTGCATCACACCCACAGGGTAGGATGGAAAACACTGAACTGTGTCTTATTCTTCACTGGGACAAAGACATGAGATAATGGCAAAACCTGTTTTTCCATTGGCTTCGTGCTGTGATGAACGTGCGAGCGATACCGTTCCCTGCTCTACCTATTTCATCTTGGGGCAGATCCAAGATGCTGAGTGTCTTTAAATTACAGTGGAGAAGAAAGGAGTAGGCAGCCACCTACGGAAACCTGATAGTCACAAAGCTCCCAACCAGAACACACACCACGTGCACACAGCTCTCATCCCTGGGGCCACAGGTTTGTCCTTTCTGGTCACCATGTGGTTGGTTGGTTGGTTTGTTCCTTCAAAACTCATTTAAAACAGTGATGCTGAAACAGTGCAAGGGGTCAGAGTTTTCTGGAGCATTCCAATTTTAAGCAGCATTGCTTTCAAGTGCTTCCTATGTATCCATACTTACTGCAATCACTGCATCAGAAAACTGAATATCATGAAGCAATGCCAACACTTGGGAGTCCAGAAAGGAAATACGGGGCTGTTCATAGATCATAGAATCACAGAGACATAGAATCACAGACTATCCCGAGTTGGGATATAAGCAGTGTGTGCAAAAGGGCTATGCCCTAAAGCACTACAGCCTTGAAGATCCTATAACAAGGAGGTGATGCACTCACCACGGCTGGGATTCGACATCTCAGTGGGGTTGAAGATCTCAGTGGGGTTGAAGATCTCAGTGGGGTTGAACATCTCAGAGGGGTTGAACATCTCAGCAGAGTTGGACATCTCTCTGGTCCCTGGCGGGGGAATCGAGGTGAGAGCAAGCCACTTGCTCCCAATAGATGGCAGCAATGCATGGAGGAGCCACAGGCGCTGCTCCCAGCGCTGTCCGGCCTCAGCTGCAGGTGAGCAGCCCCCTGCCTTCCTCCTGAGATGCTGCTTGTTTCCTTCTATCCCAAAGCCCTCCTTTCACCCTCCCTTGTTCCATCCTCCGCTAATTTTGTCCCCCTGTTACTTTTGAGGCTATTAAACGCCAGCCCGTCGCAGTGAGCACAAGCACTACATGTACTCTGAAAATAGACCATGTCAATGGAGCCGAGGTTTTGTTCCTAAGTGTCCCAAATCGAACTCTTTGTGACTTAATCACGCTTTTGGCAGCGGTGTTAAGAAACAAGGAATGAATCAAGTTATTGTATTTCCTGGATTTTTACTCTGCTATTGTCGTGGTGCGACCCCAGCGAATTTGCCGATTCCATTTCTTCCCCTCCAGGAAGGTTAATTCCTCCAGCCAAAAGGGGTTTTGGACAACACAATTTCATTAACATTATGCAGTCCCTAATGGTTTGAAAATCCCATCGAGAGCTGCTAAATCTCTGCAGAAGGAACAGGGGGGAGAGCAGAAAGGGAAAACGGAAAAGGTTCAGACATGTTGCAAACTGGGAATCCGGGGGAAGAAAAAAGCAGCAAGAAGTTGCTTTACAAATACAGGCTTTCTACTTTGTTAACACATTTAAGTGATGTTAATTACAGTGCACTGCAGTATAAAGAGGCATTTGTAATTGATTAATCTATGTTTGCCATTTTCTAATTAAAGAGAAAAGAAACCCTAATTATTCCACTCTGTACTAAGCAGCGGAACAGTCATTATAGAAGAAGCAATTTTCCCTCCTTAGGCATTGGGTTCCCCTATTCTCCCACGTTACATAAAACCCTCACTGCACCAAGGCTGATTTCTGCTTGTTAAGCACTGCAGCACTGCTGAGCTGCTCAGCATCCCACTGTGCAGGAGCAGGGGAGTGGGCTGAGAGCTCTGGCTCAAGTTCCATCCCTAACCAAGGATGGCTGCGTGTGGTTATCCGAGCTCCTTCATCCTGATGGAAAATAAGATCAGGGAGAAAGATGAATTTTGGGACTCATTCCTATCACCGCATGGTGGAAAGAAACCAAGAAGGCCATCCAGAAGACTGCTGTGCCCATTCGTTGCAAGGCATTTGAACTACATGACCTTTAATTGACTATGTGGCCACTGACTACATGATCGTTGATGACATGACCTTTAATTGACAAGATGACCTGTGACTACATGATCATCGACTACATGACCTTTATTGACTAGAAGACCACTGACTACATAACCATAGTCGCTCCCAACTCTAACAAGTCATTAGTTCTATGATTAAAAATAAAAGTGTAAGCTCTAAGAGAAGGCCTGCATCAGGTACAAAGAGAGGACATCAAGCTTGAGCTGCTGCTTTGTTCTGCGTCATTTGAGCAACAGAGAAAGGCAGAAACAGCATTTGCAGTCCTCAGAGAGCAAAGCACAAAGCGTGGTCCACGGTGATGGACTCTCACTGATGGAAAAAGCTGATAGAAAAACAAGCTCCCTTCTCCTCTGCTTAAACAAGGAAGGATGGAACATTTCCTCCTTAATTTGGAAGCCGTGCTGGTAACAAGGTGCTGCTGATAAATCCTACGCCATTGCCTGCCTTGAGGAGCTGGGAAAATGACAGTGCACTAATCTGCTGCAATCACACACCTGCTGCACAAGTCATGGTCATCTCCGAGCTCTCCTCTAGAAATGGTTGAGCTGCATCACTCTGCACTTGAAATCAGGACCCAGCCTAAAGCAATACGCTAATCCCTGGCTGTATTCAGCTCTGCAACACAGTATGTCTGTCTGTTCATATAAGAGGATGACGATGCTCACTCTCCGTAGCAGAATTAAGAGTTCTTGCTGAGGAGATACTGTGGGGTTGGATTATACTTTTCTTTCCCCTTTTAATGATTTTAAAAAAGCCTTGAGAGAGAGAGAGAAAAAAACCTCATAATTAGACAGTGGGATTCATTATTCCAAGATATTGTTGAAGACACGTAGGAGGATTTTTAAAAAAGAGCTTAGACATGAATAAAGATAAAGAATATTCAGTATTAAGCCAGGGAAGGGCTTAAATGGGAACATAAAATCCTCATGCTTTAAATTGAGACCCATTTTTAATAACTGGGGGCTGAGAGGAGGACTATTTTCTGCCGTACACCAATGTTCCTCTCTTTGCTAGCACATCTTAATGAGTGGAAGAAAGTTTTTGTCAATCTCACATGGAATCATTATGCCCAGCCTCAAAGCAGACCCAATGCAATTACATTACACAAAGAGAATAGAAGTGGCAGAATGAGATGGTTTTAAAGTGAAGCCCTTTTGGGGTGCATGAATAAAACATGGTAAGGCTGTTGGCGCTCCTTGGCTGGAGCAGATACTAAAGAGATTTCAGAGATGCCAGAGGTGCAGGGAGATGCCAACGATGGCATCAGCACAACCTCAGTGCTCAGCTTTCCCCATATTATTGCAGAGGTTCCAAATAATTGCAGGTATCTGTTGTGCTAAGTGCTGCACAACGCCCAGATGATGCTGATAAGACTATCTTAGTGCTTACATTGAGTTACACAAGCATAGGAGGTGCTGTTGCCTCCAAGTGAGATGGGCCCAGCTCAGGCACAGAGACTGAAGATCCAGTTCTCTCTACCCATACATGTGTATTTGATTTTAAGCGTGAGTAATCCTTTAAATCACAGGCATTAAGGAACCACTCATGCTTAAAATTAAGCACACATGTGTGTGCTTGCAAGGTCAGGCCTGGAAGATCATTTGCCTCAGTTTCCACCTGTTAAAGTCCCTTGTCATAATGGGTCCTTTCCCACTTGGGATATCCTATTATATTGCCAGTTAGCTCAGCTTTGACTACTTACTGTCCCTAGAAACATTCAAGAAATGTTTATATGTGGTTCAGGACATGGTTTAGTGGGCAATATTGGTGGTAGGTGGATGGTTGGACTAGATGACCTTAGTGACTCTGTGATTATATCTTGGCCTGTATGTGATACAGCAGCTAGGATATGCTGGTGGTACTGGGGCCACAAAAGGTTTCTTTTATACAAATAATGCAATTAGTCCATAATCAGTAATCTCCTGAAGAAGCAAAACCTAAAATTGAAAATGCAGAGGAGTAAATCCAATACAGCCTCCACCATTCTGATTCAGTGCCAAAAGAGCTCTGAGGTGAGTCCATGTTGGACATAGATGGAGGTTGTGGCATCACTCCAAGGATCAGGGTAATCAGGAAAGCTGAAAGTTGAGGGATAGGGGAAGACCAGTGCCATTGTCTCACTGTTGGAGGACTTTAGGGCTAAGAATCAGCACAAAGCATGGGGCGCTGGTGTGGATACCCACTTTTCTCAATGGACAAATAAAGGGCATGAGGGTTTGTGCTGAGATGAATAGTTACTTTCAGGTTGGATATGAGGAAAAACTTCTCAGAAAGAGTAGTCAGGGATTGGAATGAGCAGCACAGGGAGGTGATGGAGTCACCATCCCTGGAGGTGGTGAAGAACAGTGGAGATATGGCACTGAGGGATATGGTTAGTGGGCATGGTGGGATGAGCTGGGGTTGGACTTAGAGGTCATTTCTGATCTTATTGACTCTATGATTCTATACTTGCTTTTAAATGACTGAGGAGATGTTGGCTGGCGAGCTCCTGCTCTCTGTCTGTGATAGTATGCCTGAGAACAGAAGCAAGCTTGCTGCTTTGTTTCCCTTTTATTTTTTGCTGAGTAGCAGACCCTTAAAATAAAAATTCCAGCTATGACCTATTACTGGAGCTCCCTGCCCTGCTGATAACACAGCTAACCTCTCTGCTAATGACTACAACGGCCCTTTATCATCTCAGGCTGTTAATATTACCTGCCTTCCCTTTATGAGCAGACTTATGTTCTTGTACTTCAGATATGTGTATTTCATAATCTCAGCCACACATTCTGGCAAATGTAGTATCTGAAGACCAGCCAGCCCATTAGCAGTACATTTATGGTTAACTACATTCAGATAAAGGACTTATTTGAACTGAAAATTGAATTTTATTTGTCCCCGAACTGAGCCAATGTTTGCATGGAAACAAAAATATCCCTTAAATGAGACATCAGTATATTCACGCTGCAAAAGTCACATTTAGATCCACACCAGGCAGCAGCCATGGGGCTGTAAATATTCACATAGCTCACCATCAGTATTTCAGAGCAGGACAAGGCATTATGAGACCTATGGCCTATTTCTCACTGCACTGCACATCAATGGGCAATTTAAATCATTTTTTGTGCCTCTGTTTTCCCTTCCTTCCCTCTGTCCATCTTGTCTATTCATAGCTTACGGTGTTCAAGACAAAAATGCATTACAACAGCTCTTAGAGGTCTCACCTGAGCTCAGGGCTAAATTAGACCAGACCCCAAGGCAGAAACCAACTGGTCTGAGGTCAGAGAGGCAACAGGACAAAACAGGACTATAATCAAATTTCTTCAGATGTCTCTTTTGAATTCTAAATCCTAAACCTGATAGATCTCCATTACACTGCACCTTGTGAAGCTACAAATAAATACTTTGCTCAAGGAGGTCAAATATGATAGATAGAAGGCCAACATATCTGGGTAATGTAAGTGGAGGAGTAAGTCCTTGCTTTAGCATTTAAGTAAATGCATGTGGGCATTCCTATGGTCGTTGGGACATGACATGGATCTTGGAGTTGGAGATCTTCATTGACATTGCCATGGTAAACATCTCAAATGGAATAGATGGGAGGGTGGACAGTGGTTGCCCTCTGCTCTTCCGAGTGGAGGCTGTGCTTTAACCTCTGGCCAAAATGCCTTTAAATGTCTTTAGGAGTGTGACAGCTTTCCTTCATCCCCATTGGATGTGCAGTGAACATGTGATGGAACCTCATCTGTGTTCATTATTTACCCTCTGCTCACAGCTGGAGAAACTCCGCCTGCCCTTGTCCTCTCACTGTGCAGAAGAAGCAGGGATGAGGGGGGGGAAATAACAGAACTGCTGTCTTTTTAGTGATTTAGGGAAAGAGAGAAACTGTTGAAATCTCCCGCTGTGAAGCAGGTGATTCATCCCCTAGCTGTCAGCTCATTCAATTTCAGGACGATTCTCTACCCCTCTGCCTTTCTGCTTCATCCCATGAGCTGCTCGTGCTCCCGAGCAGATGTAGCCCCAGGTAAAGCAGTGGGATCTGTCTGTCCCTGGTCCATAGCCCTGAGATGTCACCAAAATACAGTTCTCTGCAGAGGGAACTAACTGAAGGAAACCACCAAGAATTTGGCTCCACATTATCACCCAAATCACTAGTAAATTATCTACTTTGTTTTAAGAAAGAAGTACTTGGAGCAAAGAAAGACAAGGAAGTTCATCCAAACCCTTGATCTGAATCCCCTTTGGGCACAATAAAAATACGTTCTGGCTTTCTATTCCTTTATAGATTGTAGGCAATGAAAGCTTCACATTCACCAACCCTCCACAGTGCTTGGCTTCAATCAGCATAGATGGTATCTGGGGCTATTGGGAAAAAATTAAAAGGGCTGGAAGATGTCTGCAGCTCTGACACTATTATTTATTGGCCTTCCATGAGTTTGGCTGGAAAAATAATCAAGAGTGGGAACCAAGGGGAAAAAGCAGACAACTAAGCTCTAAATGTTTCATTTTGCTAATATAGGGTGCCACAAAATTAAGAGGCTTCTGACCCTCTGTAGGGTTCGCTGCAAGATTGTAAGAAGGAAGGTGACAGGCTCTTTATTAGGGTATGAAGTGATAGAAGGGGAAATGGTTTGCAACTAAAAGAGGGGAGATATAGACTGGGTATAAGAAATAAAAGCTTTTTATGATAAGGGCACTGGAATGGTTTGCCCAGAGAGATGGTGGATGCCCCATCCCTGCAGATGCCCAAGGTCAAGCTGGATGGGGCTCTTAGCACATGATGGAGCTGTGGGTGTCCCTGTTCATTGCAGGGGGGTTGGACCAGATGATCTTTAAGGGTCCCTTCCCACTCAAGTGATTCTATGATTCTACGATCATTATGTTCAAATGTACAGACAGGGCTGGTATCTGATCAAGGGGGAAGATCTCATGGGCATGGTGGGGATGGGTTGACAATTGGATTTAATGATCTTGATAGTCTTCTCTAACCTTAATGACTCAATGGTTCTATGATCTCAAGAAAAGGAATCGTTGGTCACACTGGGTGTAGCAGTTACTGAAGCAGGTCAATCCTTTTTCCCCCCCCATATTTAAGGCAATGAGATGATTTGCCAGGCCAATATTACCTATGTCAAAAGCACAGCCCATAATGAGCAGCGCAGAGAGCCTGAAACTCCAACCAAAACAGAGACAGACAGAGTCTTGTGCTCTTCTCCTCCCTAGAGATTCATCTATCCATTGAGAGAAAAGCATCCAAAACAGTAGGATTCTTCCCATGGTCTCAAAGCCTATTGGAGATGGAGAAACTGTTTTTAAAAAGCAGATTTATGGCCTTTGCTCCAGCAGCCCTTTGGGGACTTTGTGTTGAGTCCCAAACAAACTTATTCTGGAACTCTGTGGGATGTTCAGAGCAGCCTCGTGCCTTGGTAAAGCTGAGCACTGAGAGCCTACGGAGAAGGTGGTACTGATGGTCCTTTCAAAAGGCTTTGGCAAGAGGAACAGTGCTTACCCACTTCTGGGGACAGACTTATATAGGATTCAGAAGTTTTCTCATGCTTCCACAAACAACTGCCTGTATCCAGAGCTCATCTCTGTGTCACACTGAGGTTTCTTCCCCCCCCCCCCCCTTCCAACTCCCCCAACATGCTGAAAGCAGAAGTGAAAAGGTCACACATTCATCTTATTTCTTCGTCTCCCAGGACTCGTCTTTACTTTTCTCCTATTTCCTCAATGCAGGGGAAGAGAAGGAGAGAGAGAGAGAGAAAAAAGGAAACAAAAAAAAGTTCTCCATGGAGAATTCAATTCAGCAGAATTACACTGCTCTTACGTCCGCTTCGAGGCTCTCTCCCACGCACAGCCTGTGGCTTCCAGCACAATATCTGCTCAGCCCCAGCACTGTGTCAGCTTTGATAAGAGCCCCTGTGTAATCAGTGCAGTACCAGTTATCCGGCTACAATACCGTATGATTTCCTCTTGTGGCTTCTTCATTCCTGTTTATAATTAAAGAAGGACTTCTTGCCATGCCAAAGGCTATATAAAAATAAGTAATAAGTAATAAAGTGATGGCATGGAGCCAAGAGCTTGCTGCTGCCTCTCTTATTCTTGCGACACGGTAATACCCAGTGGTGGTTAACAGCATTAATGTTTTGGTCTTTGATTAGACCATTTGTTTTTAGGAGTTATGGAAGGATGGAGTCAGACTAGGTGAAGAAAAGGGCTGATGCGGTTTCAGGTTACTGGATATTTAGCCTTTATATTCTGTAAAAAGTTGGGCTTTCTTCGTGGTATTGTGTTCACTCCGCTGCAATCAAGTTGGCCTAAAGTCATGAGTAGGGCAGGTGGTTAGAAGCTCAGCTCTGGAGCCAGAACTTGTTCCATCCATTAATTATTTGTGTTGGATAATTAGCACGAGCGCTATGGAAATCGTGGCTCCATTGTGTAAATACATATGGTGCCCCCAAGAGCTTCAGATTTAAATAGACAAGAGAGACAATGGGCAAATTAGCTAGTGCTACACAACAGGTCATCCAGAGCCAGCAGTCCCACCCGACTTCCCATTTTCCAGGACAAAGTGTTCTCTTCATTAGCCCATGCGACTTCAAAGTGCTCCAACTCAGCCCCATGCTTACAAATTCCTGCTCTCCCCACAAATGCCTTCAGTCCCTGTCTTAGTCCAAGGGACACGGGGATGAAGAGGACACGTCCTGGGTCACTTCTTTAAGCTGTGTCATACTAACATCTTCACAAACCAGTCTTGCTCTGTTGCATGTGGGAGAGGAATTCTCTCGCCTAACGATGTACATTTGTGGGGTGTAACTGTTGAGCAATGCACTCTTGTGTGTTCTTTGTTCTTAAGTAATTTTAGAAGGCTGTGAAATCAGCACTAGGACTGCTGTGGTGTCAGTTCTCCAGGGCACTGCAGGTGTTGCCATTTTGCAGATGAGGGTGTAAGATGGAGCCATTTAGGATGGCTACGGAAAGAAAGAGTCCTGGGGTACTTAGCACCGCAAACACAAGACCATTTCACTGCATTCAGCAGCCCCATGATGTAAGAGAACCAAGCTAAGAGCAGGCGCAACCCAGGACTTATCCAAAAGGAGCTTTTTAATACACTTGTGTGAAAAACCCAGGGTGATTTCTGCACCTGTCTCCAAGTATGTTTTATCTGCTGACCTCACTGGGATGAACTCACTCAGGGAGTTGCAAAGGTTTCCAAACAAAAGCTCCTACCCATTCCGGATTACACATGAAAAACATTGCTCCCCATCCCTCTGAGTCACTCCTGGCTGCAGAGCCAAGCGCAACCAAACCCCACCAGCACAGCTTGGGGAGGGGGTACCCTGCCTTTGATGTCTTTGGCTGCAAACAGCCTTCCCTTTTCTTACACCTGAGAAAACATACTGCAGAGAATCTCTACTCCTTTTTGCTTTTCTGCTGTCTTTAAGGCTCCCTTTTCTTCCTTTGCATGGTCTGCTTTCCTTAATAGGAAAGTAAATACGATGCTGCTGTGTAACTCTGAGAATCTCAAAGTACTTAATGAAGATGGATCAATTGAATTTATAATCCTGCACGATGCAGACAACATGGAACCATCTCCTTGGAGCCGTCTCCTATTGCTCTGCAGAAGGACCTCTCCTCATGCAATACTAGCATTATGTGGGTTGCTGAGAGCCCCTAGATACAGTTCATCTCATCAGCACCTCGGGACCCTTTTCTGATGGAAGTTTCCTTTATTTGAGCAATTTGAGGGGTGTAACATGAAAAATTTCACGGTCCTTCGCAATGTTGCATATGGTCACCAAAAGAAAAAAGGTACTTTCTAGGTACATTCCCTTTTTAACAAAAATTGCAGTCATTTAGGGCAAACAGCAGGCAGAAGGGACTGGATGAGACTAGTACCAGTTTGGATCGTGCCTTTAGGATGGCTCTTATTTTATTCCCATTATTATCCCTCTGCTTCTGCGTGTAGAAGGCTGCGGAGTATCAGGTTGCTCAGAAAAGCTTCCATTATTAGGGCTGATTCTGTACTCATTCAGGAAGACACAATGCTGGAATTGTTGGAGCTGCATTGCTGTGAATACTTCTGGAAGTTCAATTCAAAGCCCACTGTGGTCAAGGCCTCACCCACATTGACTTCAGTGTGTTAGACCAGAGGTGTGATGAATATCTACTGGGGTTTTTTAATGGGTTTTGATGCCCCATTCAGCAGCTTGTTTCCTGCCTTCAACCCATCCCTATGCTCATGTGCTCAGCACCTCAATGGTCAAATCGGGGCTGCAATTTGCCCTTGGCAGATCTTTTTGGGAAGCTGTCAGTGCAGGCTGCTTCTAATTTCTATGCTTTGAGTAAGACTTGCTGCTCCAGCGTATCCAGCTTGAATGAGAAGATAGTTGTCAGCTGCAGCCTTTTGTGGTTTCCCAAATGCTTTGGTTTGAGACTCCTTTTCCTCCTCACCCTGCAAAGACGCAATTTTATTCTGGAGACATGGAAATCTGCAGCGCAAGCTTCTTAAAATATCAGATTATTTTTGGTGGGGATGGTGGTAGAGTGGAACAGATCCCTATTGGTTCGAATGAAGCTTTCCCAACTGAAGCCAGCCACAAATATGCAGTTGCCTTCCTGTGAGCACAACCTGAACAAGAGTGGACATGTGGATGCAGCCACTCAACGCCCTGGCCAAACAGAGCACTTATTCACTGGTGAATCACAAGCAGAAGTTGAATACCTGGTTGCCCACTTCTCACTTGTGTTTACTCTCCACTTCTCTCCCAGCCAAAGGCCAAAGCAATGGCCAGATCCAAACCTCACTGAAGGCGAATAGTTCGTCTGTTTTTGTTGGTTTTTGGGATGTGGCACATTTGGTTTATCAACTATTTTATGTTTGCCATCTTAACTTTAAGAATCCATCCTTGAAAGAGGTTGAAAAGAACAACTCAGAGCTCCAGGTGGGATTTATTTGTCACATGGATTTACTTGGCATCTGAATCATAGAACTACAGAATCATGAAGGTTGTAAAAGACCACTAAGATCATCTGGTCCAAAATCTGCCATACCAGGCTTTAGCCATATCTATCCTCACATCACCCAGACTAAGGCTATGGATGCCCTCCAGCTCAGAAATGCTCTCAAGATCATCTTGATGTCAGGTTTTCTCCCTGTTCCTCACTGCTTACCTGCTGCTCACCTTCAGACCTGGTTTTGGGTTGTCTTAGAGTGGAAAAGCCCCAGCAACACCTTTATGTCCCCAGACAAACTGCCAACAATGATAGGAACTGGGGTGCATAAACCTACTCCTGAGCTTGATATAGCCTCTAATATCTGGACAAAACCAGAGTCTTGGCAGTCAAAGTAGAAGTCCAAGGGCAAAATCTTGTTCAAAATGAGAAGCAATAGTGTTAGAGCCTTTCTAACAGCACAAGCTCTGCAAGGAAGCACGATGAAAGCTGTGTTAGATCAAGCTGCAGTCTGACCTCAGGCACTTTGAATAATGCAAAGGTAAAGACACGTTTTGTCTTTTCGACCACGTTCCTTTAAATCCCATCCAGCTGTGCAGATAAAGATGATTTACGGCACATTTCACTACTAATATCATTTATCTCATATTCCAAGAGATGATGACATATTATCTTAAGCCTTTTTTTTTATACCTGATCACCGCGTCTTTCAAACAGATGAACTAATGAAAAGGTTGAGGCTGACGGATCCGTGCAATAAGCAGATGGGTGACAGAAAAAGCAATAATGCAAGAGGATAGGCTGTAATTTTGTGCTTTGATTCAGAAAGATACAGGTTCTATTCAAAAACCAGGAATTGCCTGGAATGAGGGGTTTGTCACCACTTGCACCGCTCGGTAACAGGATTTCAGAGAGATTAGAGCTTTGCTTCCTTTATCATGAAATGCTTTTATCACATATCTGGTTTCAACAACTGTGTTTTGAGTGAAGATGAAACTAAGTGTTACTGACCAGAAGAAAACAGAGTGATTATGGAACAGAACTATCTAATCTGGGCCTTGCGCAAGGGCGAACAAAATCTGAACATCTGCTCCATTAACTCTGACCACTGCGTAGGTATTTCCAATGACACTGACATCACCCCTTGCTTTAGCACTGCAGTGCTTATCATGAAATGAATGGACGAATCTGACTCTTCAGCACAATGGGGAGGGTCAGGAAGGCCCACGTTTCATTCTTTTGTTATTAAACACGAAGCAAAATGCCACTTCTCTATCTCATGGACGTGAACAAATTAGAGCTTCCCCCAGAATCTAAATCACAACAAGGTCCCGTCTTAAGAAGTGACTTTATGTTTCACATGCAGTGCTATAAATCACATCGTATGACACAACGTCAAAGTGGTAGTTAATTTGATGAGGATAAATTATATTCTATAGAGGCAGAATCCATGTTGTTACACATATAGTATCTCCTGTGGGAGAGGCCTCATTTAAAAGGCAACCTCGTCGTGTCTGGCTTTTATTATTTATTGAACAATGCCCCATTGAGTCTCAGATCCTCTCCAGACAGCTCATAAACAAGGCCCGTAGTGCAAAGTTTAGACAAGGACAAAGATTTCTGAACTCTGAAGCATAACACAGTGCTCTGCGATTACCCACACCGGAAGGAATGGATAGAGCTGGAATTTATAAAACAGAAATGCAAGAAATGCAAAGATAGTTTTTCTCAAGGAAAAAAAAACAAACGATTTCTATGAAACTTCAATTGCACTTTATTTTTTCCCCCTTCTTTTGGTACACTTGTTCCAGAAGTGTTTCTACTGCACTCCTTAACTCTTAATTGTTCCAAAACTACTTGCCCTGAGTAACATCTAGAGGATTTCTCTTGGACCAACACACATTTTTCATAACCTCTGGTAGAAAGTTCTACCCACGTAACATGAATCTCACTAAGGAGGGCTTAGAGCAGGTTTCATTACAGAGTCAATGTCATTGAAGGCATCATAGGCCTGAAGAAGATAACTGTCCCAATTTGGTGCTTAGATCTGGGATTCCCACAGGCACCATATATAAGCTCTGAAATTGGCTCGCTTGCTTGGAAGCCAGTCCAGCTCCTAAAACCAATGGAACAACTTTTGTGGCGGTCACATCTCCTTCCATCCAGCTGTTAAAATCATTTAAAGGCAGCTAAAGCTACATTCAATTCTCCCTCATTACCGTCACTTCCCACGTAAGCAAATTGCTGAAGCTGCCTCTCTTTCCAATGGAAGGAGAGGTGGGGTCCGTGGGATCATGTTCTCTGCAGAGAATCTCAGTACCAAAACATCACCCACCCTACGAGAAGGGTTGAGAACCCCTTGGCCTCTATGAACCCTAGCGGAGCACTTCCAGCAGTGGTTCCCTCTGTTATTCTGTCCTACCCTGGCTCTTGTTCTTGTTAATGATTGTCATTTCTAATCTTTTGGCAACGTGCATGGCTCAAAAAAATAAAAAAATTAAGAAAAAAAAAAAAGAGAGAGAAAAGTTCCTCTGAGTTGGCTGCATCTCAGCTTCCTGGCTTGAGGGGTGAACTGCTCTGCCCCAGATTCAGCTCTTCTTAACATCCAAAATATGCTGCAAGAAAGGTCATTGGAAGGGAGTGGGCTAATTCAAGGCACAGTTGGCTGAGACTTAAAAATATGAGGCTGATGAACCTATTTTCCACCTGATGAGCAGCGCTCTGAGTTCGTGGAAGTGTTACAGTCCCACTGAGGATTCTCTATAGAATCCTCATAAGCTTAATGAGAAAATGTCAAAATTAAGACTAAATATTGCATTTTTTTTTCCTATGCCACTGACATTTTATTTTTTACCTTGCTTTCTGTTCCAGCCTGGGTAATTCACCCTCTGGTGTCACCCAAAAGGGTCACATTCAGAGCTGACCCCATGGCAACGCGCTCCATGAGCCCTGGCTAACAACATGGCACACTGAATGGAAGCTCCTGTCTGGTGGGACATGAGGCACGCAGGGACTGAGAGGAATTAGGCTTAATTACTTCGTTGCATAAGTTTCCTACTTCTGGTCTGGGCTTTTAATCAGAAGCAAATACGTCCTCTTTGAAAACCCAGTAATTTCTGTGACATCCATGACATCCAGAAGGTCATTCCTTTATATGACACTGAGAAGTCCAGCATCATCTCTGTCTTCAGACCACTCAATGCTGTACCCTTACATCTTGAACTATGAAAATGTGCTTCGAATTGGCAGGAATAAATACCCCAACAACTCCAGAAGAGATTTCATAAAGCCTTCAGGGTCAAAGATTTCTTTCGTATCAAGTAACAACTCCAGTATGTGATGATATTCATACCCAGAACAGCTATTTCATTTCAAATGCAAAATGGACTGTGGTCATATCTGTAATTGATGCAATTATAAAAACTTCCTAGTTATCCACTCTTTTAGCATTATTGTGCCTCCAATCGGAAATGGTTCCAGATACTTTTCCATTGCTGGATTCAGAATATTCTGGTTTCTCAGCTAAAAACTATAATATTGAATCCTACCAGTCTCTAGAATTCACTTAGGCATCTGGGTCGTGTTTGGGTTTTGGCTTTCCTTTATAGAATAGCAAAGAGCAGCTGGGAGGAGAATGGAAATCGTTGGGATTCATCCCTTGCTTCAAGACAATGAAGTTACATAATAAAACAGGAGGTTTAGCAGGCAAGTTGTCAGAGGTCTAAAACTAGTTTTACTGCAAAAAATGAGAAGGGCCAGATACAGATGTAACAAAAATAGCAGTGTATGTGGTGTCCACTAATGACGTAGCTCCATGGACATACATCAGCCAAATATGTCACCCGTCGCTGCTGATTCATTGCTGTTTATTAATGCTGAGACACATCCCTCCTTCTCTTCCTTGTGAGATCGAATGTAGAACTGGGTATGGGCCCATTTTGCCACTCACTAAGCACAACCTCTCTGTGTTTCCTATCCCAGTCAGATTCAGTGAGATCCTCAGGAAAGGAACCAAAATCAAGGAGAAGAGGAAGAATTTTCCCTGCAGTACAGCAGAGAATACAGAGACACCTGCATCACCCAGGGCAGAAGATTCTACCATGACACTATTATCTTTAAGAAGCTGTGGAAGGACTCTTGGTAGGAGCATCTTCCATTATGTAGGATTGAAACCAGTGTTTTTTAATGCTGTAACAAGGTAAGTATCTAGGATGTGACTATATGTTTACTATCATCATATCTATTTCTTCATCTTAGTAGGAAACAAATCCCATTGAGACTGGAAGTGCTATATTTCTTGTTTGTTTAATAAGATTTCCTCTCAGAAGGAAAAAAGCAGATTGCAGCCACCAAACACTGAAGAGATAAACACTTAGCAGCATTCATTTGAGATTCAAGAAGGAGAGCTGTGCCTCCATGGCTAAAAGAGGCAGTTAGCATCCAGCATCTCCAAGTTCAAATACCAGCACTTGGAAAACAGGCACGTCTGAGCAGCTCTTGTCAAATGCAAGGTCCAAAAAACTGTCTCATAGCTTTCCTCAGGCAACAGCCTGAGCAAGAATACGAGGATCTCTGCTGGAGGACAAGCCGCGTTGTCATCATGCAAAAGAAATATAAGTCCTTAATTTGGGCGATCTGGCACATGGCTGTGACTGGAGGTGGGACACGCTGTGTAAAACCTAATCTGTTAAACATATGCTTGGGAATAGTTCCTATGAGAATATTCAAAGTGTGTGTGTAGGTATGAGCGAGCGCGTGTGGTCTCTGCCTTCCCCCCCTGTGGTGGCTATGACACCTCCAAACCAAAATACTTCAGTCCCCGCAAAGAGAATTTGCCATCCATCAATTCCTGCTTTCTGTTACTCTTCCAAGTGTTTGTTGCTATCTTTGTGGGGTTCCAAGAGTTTGTATTTGCCCAGCTACTCTGATGCACAGAGGTGTAATCCTGCTTTGAGTGGTATCCATGGCAAAATTCCAGTTCCATTAAGTGAAATGTATATTTATGCAGGGAGCTTAAATGAATCATTTCAACCTACAAGAAAAGGAGTTAATTAGGATGTGCAGGGCTTGTGTTGACTAGCTGGTTTTAATCCTTTCAGTGTAGAAAGGATAATACGTAATGGGAATTTTTCATTTAGTTGTTTGAAGCTTTGAAAAATGTTAGAAGAGCGATGCTATTAGCGCTGCTTCGCAGTCCAAAAAAATGTCATCCATCTCTACTGCTAAAATAAAACAATCTGCTTCTGAAATGAAGCTATATTTAGGGCCATAATCTGGTATAAGGACTTAAGCTAACATCTAACAGGGGAGTCTGGGGAGGAGATTCCCTGTAGGCTGGTTGTTTCAGCTGAAGCAACTGGTACCAGCCATCACAGGAGTTGTATATCATACAATCACTGAGGTTGGAAAAGACCTCTAAGATCATCACATCCAACCCCAAACCCACGATGCCTATAGAACCACAGTTATTAAGGTTGGAAAAGACCACCAAGATCCCCAAGTCCAACCTCGACCCATCACCACCCTGCCCACTAACTTCAGTGCCACAAAGTCTGCTCATGAGGACAGCTGAACCAGCCTGGCCCGTTCTCTATTTTATTTATATGCATTTATCTGACTTGATAGACCTTGGGAGACTGAAGGACAAGTTTGTTCAGCTCACACATGAATCTGCTCCATGGCTGCAGAGTGCCTAGCACTACTTATCAAGGCTCCATCATGCCAAACATCTTGCAATAACCAAACTTTCCACCCAAGGCTTTTGCAACCAAAGCTTTCTCATGCACTGAACCCAGTGCCCTCCCTGAAAGAGTTGATTTGATGGGCACTGCTCCTTTCACCTTCAGGACTGTGTATTTGGAGATATAGCAAGTTAAGAATTCCCTTATTGCATATTAATGGCCTTTAATGTGCTTTGAACCTTTTCATTTTAATTACATTAGTTGCCATTCTATTTAAAGTTCCTACAATCTGGTTACTCTTATTCAAATCAGGTTTCCGATTCTCCACACTTAGCTGCTGTTTTTCCGCTTCGCTAAATGCAGAGCTCTTTCTCTTGCGACCTTAAAATCAGCATTAGCACCTTGCAGAGGACAAATAGGAAAAGACTAACCCCATTCTTTGCAGCACAGGACCTGATCCTATTCCCATTCAAGCAAAGGTGGCGATGTTTCCCCCATGCACGTTCATTTTCCTGCTGTAGATGGGTGAAACTGAGGCAAGCATAAATGCACGTTGCTAATGGGAGCCAGCACAGTCATCTCTCATTCCTTCAGTTTCCTGGTGGCAGGAGGTAAGATGACAGATTACTGAAGTTTTACCCTGCTGCTGTGACACTACATTGGACTTGGCAGGAAAAAAATGCAATTAAATAGGATCAGCTGCAATTAAGCGGGATCAAAATAGTTCCCCTCCCACTTAAACACACAAATTAAGGGCAAATTTCTTGCATGTGCCCATTTATCAGCTGTTTCTATGGTAACACTTGTTTTCCTTAATACTGTGTCTCGTTTGTATCGTGGTAACACCCTGTAATCCTGGTCCCATTGTCCTGGGTTCAATGAAGAGAGTGTCCTTTCCTCTAAAGATCTCACTGTCTTCTCACAAACTTTCACACTGGTTTGCTTTGCTTGCTTACAGATCCAGAATGGCCACTCTTATTCTGGTTGCAATGGCTTAACCCAGCATAGGTGAAACATTCCCCCATCTTGGGCTGAATTGGGTTAAAATAAATCTGATTGAAGCTGAAGAATCAATGTTTACTCAGCAATTTGCAACCCTTTACCTAAATGAGTTTAAAATCACAACTTCAGTAAAGAGCTTTAGCTCCTTTGAGCTCAAGGCCTGCCAACCCTAACTGATATACTTGCTTCCACCATGCTAAGGTTTGATAATGCTTTCGTGCTTTTTGTTACAAACCTGGTGTTCATTGCAGGCTGCTGGGGCTCTTTCATGGTGTGATTGACTACCACTAAATGGACCTCCCATGAAAACCCCTCTTTGAAGCACCTGGGTGCATCCTAAGGACACATCCCACTAATGCCCAATGGTGTCCAATCTGCTACACGCTTCCTGAAGATTAATGGGTGATTGAAGGCTATCATAGAACCAAAGAACTCTTAATGTTGGGAAAGAACTTTAAGATCACCAGGTTCAAACCATCAGCCCATCACAACTGTGCCCATAGAATCAAAAAATCATTACGGTTGGAATAGATACTCAAGTCCAATTCCAACCCCTTAAACCACGTCCCTCAGTGCCACATCAACCAACATACATCGGTGTTTCCCCTTAGCATCTCTCAGCAAAATTAATACAACAAGGACTACACAGATGCTTTCAAATGACAATTAATTACATTCAGAGGCCTGAATTATATTCTATTATATTCAGAAATAGCTATGTGCTATTTCTACCGTACTCTGCCTTTGATCTCTGCAAAGGTTTGAGGAGTCCCTGATAAGCAATCTGCCTCTCTGAACTTTCTTATATGAGTAGGTGAACATCTCCTAGCAAACTCCAAAGCTTTGCAGCCTACAGCTGCTTGCAAGAGTGAAGATCTGCAGAATCAGGCCCTTCTTGGCCTCTGCTCCCTGCTTAATTTTCTGTTATTTGTTTAGCTCCTGTGCAACAGAGGTTTCCTTAGCAACTGCTGTATCCTTTTACAAGTCATTGTTAATGACACACATTGACGTCGGCTGTGTACGGGGATGCTAAAAAGGATGGCACCCAATAAAAAATAACCTTTGTGATTACCCAGTTTCCTTAAGTAAACACCACTATTATCCATCAGGAACTTGCTAGAGGCACTTCTCTTTTGAACAATAATGTATGTTGCCTTTAGCATTACCAATGGGAGCCTTTTTAAGGCTTGCAAAGGTCAATAGGAAAATCTCTCGTCCTTTTCTCTTTGTGCCTAATGCCAACACTTACTGGCATATGACAGGCCAGGACAGAGGCAATTGCTCTCTAGGCTGTCTTGCTTCTAAAGACTGAGATCCAATTTCCTGCACAGAGAAAACACCACTTTGTTGTTAAGTGATGGGAGGTGGCAGAGAGCTGGGCCCTGTTCTCAGCTTTCCTCATACGCTCCCCACGTGATGCTCTATGAACCACTCACAGTCCCAGACCAAAGGGCATTGGCTACTCCTTGTTATGTGTGAAAACAGAGGTTCATTCCTCCTTTAGATCCTCCAATTGAAGAAGCTGTAAAGAAGGGACCAGGTGCAGGATGAGTCAACACAGTCAATTCCTTTCACTGCCTACCTTCCTCCACTATTGTCTGATACTGAAGACAGAATGGGACCCAATGAATGAATTTTATTATGGAGTTCATTAATAATTAACTAAAGATATTGGCCAAAGGAAAAGGAAAAATGGTTCAGAGCCACCATCCAGCATAACATTAATAGGAACACATGCATGTAGCTGATTCTTGATGGAGAACTGTAGAGAGCAGTCTGTGCTGCATTGATACTGCCAGTAGAAAACTCTTCCTGATACTGACAAAAGCGATTTCCGAGAATGTTTTCAATTTAGTTGAAAAACTCAACTTTCTGTAAGAAAATGAGAGAAGATGATCGTTTCAAAAGAATTTTCTACCAGTCCTGAAGCCTAGACTTTTCTGGTTTAGCACATTAAATGGGTGGGGTGCAGCTGCTGGATGGGAAACCAGATCCAGCTTGGGAGACCAGGCTGTGCCTCTCTTTGCAACTTCCCCTCTATATTTAGGGGTACAAAGACCCAGAGTTTGATTCTGGCTTATCTCAGTAAAGCTCGGATACATCAGGAAGGTAACATAAAGAGAAACAGAACCTAAAATAGCATCTGATCTTAGAATCTCACAAGCATCAATTGTGATTTCTCTGAAACCATTTGAAACCAACACTGTTTGCCTATTGTATGTTCTTGAATCCCTGTTTCATGGGGATCTGGGCAACCTGACCTTGTGGATCCAACTCTGCCCTATGGCACGTGGTTGGAACTAGTTGATCATCACGGTCTCTTCCCATCTAAGCCATTCTATGACTCTATGAATCCACAATTCTGTGATATAAAACAGGAGGACAGTGACTGTGAGCTCAAAGTGAGAGCAGTGTTCTTGTACAAAATTAATTACTGTGATTGGTTTCTATTTTGGGCTGTGATTATGAGTGCTAATCGCCAGTAAAACAGCGACCAATACCTCCCTTGTAATTCTTACCTGCTCAGTGTACAGTTGTTCAATTACTTTTTGAATGTGAAAGAATACAATAGATTTTATTGGCTTAGCCAGAACTCTATGGGCCAAACCATTTATCTTCAGGAAGCTCCTTTCTAAGACAGAGGATAATTTGGTGTGGACAACTTGATCTAGATTTGAAGGGCAGGTAATGATTCCCTTCAAATGCTGATGAAATGAAGGCTAGAATTTGGAGGAAAAACATACAATAATCCCAATATTTCCCCTTTTTCCCCCTTTATTTTCTTTCCCCCCAGCTTTCTTTCTTTTTTTCCTTTCCCTACAGAGAACAGACCTAAGTTCTACTTGCAGTTTTGCTTCATGACGTTGCTTGTGGCCTTTCACCGCTCTCTGCCTTCGTTTCCCATGTATGAAGTGGGGATATTCATAGAAGCAGAGACAGAAGGGAACTCAAGGTCACTGTTACTGCTCTCTTCAAAGACAGGAGTGGTTTTGCCCATGTCATTTCTAAAAGCAGTTTGTTAGCCCTGTTCCTAAGGACTTCTTGGGCTGGAAATTACCCTTGGAAAACTTTACATTCTTTGTAAACTTACATGAAGTTTAAGCTCCCAAAAACTTTGTTTCATTATTGCTAGGATGTTTTCCCATGAATTTAACCCGAGTTGCTCTTGCTGTGTGTCCACCTGCCTGTTCTTGCTTTGAGGCCCTGGAAAACAAATCTTTATAGCACTGATTTGTTTAAAGACTTTAAATGTAATATCAAATTTGAAATCCACTTATAGGAAGTATTATGTAAGATGCAGCTTTGCTATTAGTTTTTATTTCACCAAAAACAGGCTATCCGTACAAACATGGAGGGGATACCCAAGCAAACAACATGCCTAACCAAAGGGATTTGAATGCACAGCTCCCAGACCTGGCAAACAAAACCCATTTAGAGTCAAAACAGGATGTGATTAGAGACTGATGGCATCTCTATGACCACAAACTTAATTGAACCTTTCGTTCTCACTGTGGAGCAAAGCTGCCCATGATGATGAATTCTGCTTTCTTTTACCCTACAGCACAATTGCAATTTTGGAGCAGGTAGATTCATGCCTTGTTGTTCACCTGTGGCAGGAAATGCACTGCCAGGCTTATGAACACTGAGCGTGGACAATTCCCACTCTGTGAGGAAGCAATTTGCACTGGTAAAGTGATTCTGGATGGTATGAAGCAAAGGAGAAGTTCTTTAAGAGAAAAATTGCCACCAAAATACACGATGCTTTGAGTGGACTACAACCTGCCTTACTGAATTCTCTCCTTTCTTGCTTTCTTATTGAAAATGAGGCTTGTGAAATTTAACTAGAGGACAGCTGAATCCTTTGGGACACTTTTGTCCCTCCAAAAATGGCTATTTCATGAAAAAAAACCCCATCAAGGGTAATTGGTCCTACTGAAAACTGCAAACAGCCACTGAACTTGGGTTCAGAATGATAGGAAAGCAGCCCACATGGTTGTGCTTTAAAGCAGTAGATGTTCAGATCTCCTGCCAATGGATTTATAGGCAAACACTTTTCAATGTTGGAAAGTGATAAGGGAAGAAAAAGAAAACAACAACGATGTGCTTTTCGGTCCATATAAATAAATAAGCACATAAATGTTAATAGTAACAAAGCTTAGCAGTTAAACATCCAGTGAAAATCCTGCTTATGGCTTTCTGTGTTAGCTATGTTAGACCATACTCTATAATATACAGACAGTGAAGATGTGCCAGTTTAATCTGCCCAAGTAATCTTGTCTGTCTCCCACTAAGGGGGAGTTTATGAGAAGTTTCTCTGAATTATTAGAGAAGACGTTTAAAAGGATGTATAAAAAGGCTATTAGAAAAGGCAGTGTTTAGCTGCAATAATAAACATGACTTGAGGGAAGGGGGGATAGTCATAAAAATGTTTAGCCAAAATAATGGCTGACAACGCGTGTGTATGGGGGGAAGCAGGGGTAAACATCCATTACTGTATTTGTTATTTGGAGAGAGGTTAGCTGGAACAGCTTCAGGCTGAGAGATTTGAAAAAGCAAGATTCCTCCTCAGCAGGATGTTTATAACAACTCCGGGCTGATGACTGTGTCCTTTACCCATCCCTCCGTCTGCATAGAGCCATGCTTTGTCCTCTGTCCCCACCACTGCGTCACCCCACTGCTCTGTTGCTGCATCATCCCTCAGGCTTTGTCCTCCTCTCCTTCTTACTCAGTGTCTAATTAAAGGCTTGTGGCTTCTTGCAGCACACAGCTGGATGGTCCCTCTGCTCTCAGCTACCTGCCGGTGCATCTGAAAAACCAAACCCTGCAGCTCTGAGCCACTTGGACTACTCCTGCACCTTGCACTTTCTCCTCTTTCTTCCCTCCCCTATTACTACATTCAGCTTTGATCCCTCTCCACCTCCTATAATCCTACAGGGGTCCCTATAGGATATTCCTACATCCATCTATACTCCACTCTCTGAGTTTTCCCTCTCCAACTCTGCACCCTGCTGCAGCCTCTCCTTCCCCTCATCCCATTTCCCCCCCCTCTGCCTCCCACTCCACCACTGGACACGCAAACACCGCAGCCCTGTCTCCAAAACAGATCGATACGAGGGGGGACAGCAATCCCACTCAAACAGAATAACCCCAGCGGACGTCCCAGCTGACTGCTGAGAAAGTGCATCCGTGCTGTTGACTCAGCCCACACCCCCGCCCTGCTCTTTCCTGGGGGCCTGGGAGCCAGCACAGAATGGGGGGAGGATGGGGGGTGGGGGGGGAACATGTTGGCCTGCAGCCATGCCACCAACTTGTTCGAATTAAAAGTCTCATGCATTGAGTTTGGTTATTCCACTCCTGCCTCCCCGGAGTGGGGGGGGGGGGGAAGGGAAAGGAGGGAGGATGCGCACAAAAAGGCAGCATTGCTTTGCTTTTCTGAGCCTTTGCTTTGCTGTGTGTGTGTGTGTTTGGGTTTTTCTTTCTTGCTTTTTGTTTATTTATTTCTTTTCTTCTCTTTTGTCGTTTTAAAGTCATGTTTTAAAGAAAGGCTTCATGCTGTCACTGGGGAGCTGGCAGGGCTCCTGAGCAGGGAGGCAGGATGGGAAGAAGACAGCATTGGAAAGGGAAGAAAAGGGCTCTGATTCACAGAGCAGGTCCGTGACTCAAAGCACTCCTGCTCTCTGAAAGGGCAAGCTTTTACAATGTTATCATTACTACAAATGAAGCAAGCAAGGAAATCACTGCTGTGATAAAGATGGGAATGGAAAGAGAGAAGAGCACAGGCAGCACAGCAGAACTCCCTGAGCCCCTTGTCCAGAGGTCTATGACCCCAAAGATACAGTCTATGGACCATCCCTATAGCCTGAGACTTTCCCCCAGCCCTTGGCTCCTTCTGAAATTAAGTTCCAACGCTCCAGCAGCCACCATAGGGGGAAAGGAGCAACCTGGTTTGTTTGCTCTTCACTTCAGTGTTTTGCCCATAAGAAATGCTTCTGGAGGCAGTCAACCTGGAGGCAACCAAAGCCAGGTTGGATGGGATCATGGGCAGCCTGATCTGGTGGCTGGTAACCCTGCCCATAGCAGTGGGGTTAGAACTGGATGGTCTTTAAGGTCCCCTCCAACCTAAGCTTACTGTGATTCTATCATCCTTCAATGCTCTGCTCATGGACCTTGTGATTTGGGAGCATGTTAACGGGTGATTAAATCAAGCTGCAGGGCTAAAGAGGCAGTAAAGAGGGAGATTCTGAACAATGCGACGAATGATTGATGCTGTGATGAAGTGGGAAGATGGAAGGCAGTTTTTCTTGCGTGGGCCAATTTGCAATGAGCGGAAGTTGTGAGCATTTTTCATGGAGAGAAGAAATCATCTGCAATCATTCTGGAGAACCACAATGGATCTGCAGAGATACCAATGCGAGCTGTCCTACCTGCAAGTGTCCATCCCTAATTTAGTCTTATTTGTTCAATGCTAAAGGGAACAGGTTTGTATAGTCTCACAATTTAGAATACTTTTGGCACTGCCTACATTTTTAAGGTCCCTTCTAACCCAGGCCATTCTATGATTCTATGATCTACATGGATGCAAGGAAGCGTTATTGAAAACCCAACACTGAATAGCAGAGGGTTTCTCTATCAGGCTGATCTTTATCCTAAGCATCATTAGAAAAGGAATGTGAAGAGCATATCCCACAAGCAAACAGTGCTTCATCCAGGGCAGTTCACACGCAAGATGTTCAGCGTCAGAAGCTGATGTACCAGAGACAGTCTGCTTTGAAAACACGTCACAGTTCCGTGCCATATATTAGAAAATATGGTCAGAAAACATCATGCAAATAAGAAAACAAGCAGGAAGGTTTTTATCTCCTCTAAAACCGTGCCTTGAAATTTCACTTGAGTAGTTTAACTGTGTTATTTCATTTACTTTTACTTCAATGAGTTTTTAATGCAGTTTTAAGGAAGTATATTGTCCTTATCCTAAATGTCTGTAATTGCTTTGCAGAAAAATGCCTGAGATTTCTGATTACTTATGCATATAATTACCGGTCTTAGAGAAAATTGGGAGTTGAGTTCCTTTGTAAGACAGTAACATGCAAAAGGGGGGGGGGGGAAGTAAGGGAAAGCAGAAATCATTTGGAATTAATTAAAGTCTGGCACAACGCAAAATATTCCATAAAATTAACCTGGGAACTGAAACAGCAACTACTGATCTGCAATGTTACTGAACCTGAAAATCAAGTTTGCTTACGAACCACTGTAAAATTCCACCGCCTTCATCATCAGATGTTATTTACATGGAAAAAAAAAACCTAGGATATTACGGTGGTTTGGTCGTCAAGCTGCACGTCTGAAGTTCTAAGCTCTGGCTCCTGAGTCACTTCCAGTTACTTCTCCCCTCTGTTCCCCAACATCCCTCTACAATAAATGACGACAACCACAATATTTGTTTGAACTTCTCTGCGGAACCTGAAATGCCTTTCTGTATCACAGCAGCTCACTTGACTTCACCCAGTTTATCCCACCAGATGCTGTGCTGTCTTTCTGCACACTGATTTTAACCCAAAACATTTAGTATGAGATGCCCAGTAGGATTCATCGAAAGTATAAGCAAAGAAACACTGAATGAGCACTAAACTGCTCTTAGCTGAAGAAGCAAAAGATAACTGTGATCTTGATAGAAGCATTTCACTTCAGAGCCTAAAATGAGTTATTAACATAGAACTTGAGCATTGTACCTCTTCTCAGGTATGGCTGGCTGAATATTGGGTGTAGGAGATTTCAATTCTAAGGGACATTGCACCCACAAGAAGTTAGGACCCTGAATATCATGCTGAATATTGCCCTTAGGGTTTTCTTTTTCCCTTTCTCCAGTATTTGAAGGTTATTTATTGAACGTCCCTTTGACACTTTCAGTATTTTATTTCAATTTCCTAGCACCAGCGCTACTGTGAGCAGCATCAGTGAGCTATTAATTATTATAGGAAGCTTTTTATCATAGACACTTTCTACTTCCCACTATTTCCCTGAATTTCTGAGCAGCTTTTCTTTGGATTCAATGGGGATTCGAGCAAAAACTCTGATTAATTCATAGAGTAATCACATAGGCTGGAACAGGCCTTTAGGATCACTAAGTCCAACCCCAACCTACCCCACCATGCTCATTGACCAAGTCCCTGAGTGCCACATCTCTATGGTTCTGGAACACCTTCAGGGTTGGTGACTCCAATCCTGTGCAAATGCATCACCACTCTTCCAGCAAAGAAGCTTTTTCCTAATATCCAACCTGATCCTTCCCTGGTGCAAGTTGAGGCCATTCCCTCTCATCCTATAGAAACACCCTTCGCCATCTGCTTAAAGATTATGGCCACCAGTGAAAGGACTAATGGTCAAATAATCCAGTAGGGAGCAACTTAACAAGACCTGCATGTGCCCAAAAGCTTGCTCTATCTCTTGAGGACTCACAGTGAGGTCCAACTGAGTCTAAACTGAGCCATAACCATCCCAGCCCTCTACTGGTTTGTGAGAGTTCTCTATTTACTTCAGTATTTAGTCAGGATTCAGGCACACAGTTTTACTGCGTGTTTGCCTGTTGCTGTCCCACTGCAGTACTGGGCCTTGTTAGCATCGCTGCAATAAAACTAAATAATTAGTAAAGCCTGTAATAATGGAAAAACATCATTCAAAACAGCCTCCAAACAAGACTGTGGTTGAGCAGTTCAGACCCTCCAGTTGTCTCATGTATACCGCAGAGTCTGGTGACTGGAGCCAGATTTATTAGCCTTCGAATGACAGTTCGTAAGTGAATGTGGTTAAAAGCAAGAACCCATTGTGATGAGCGCTGCAGGCTTGGGGAAGACGACCTATGAATCACTTTGTAGGAAGTCCAGAGTGGCTCCATAATAAAAATGTATATTGAAGCAGTTAAACAGAAGGTTGATTGTCCAGGCTGGTTTGATTCCAAGGGTTTCATAATGAATTCAAGCCTGAGGTTCCCCTGTTACCTGTTAACATGAATGATAGCTTTGATGGATAAGTAGAGGTGGCTGAGTGCCTTGCATGGAACAGTTTGCAATGGGCTGCACAGACAGTGGGTCGAAAGTGTGGTTAGAGTCCTGCGGTCTTTATTCAGGCAACATTCAACAATTGTGCTGCCATTAATAATATTTGGGCTTCTTTTTTTTTCCAACAGGCTGAAAAAAAACCTGACTACTTCTACATCCCTCACATTCTGTCCCCACTCAAATTTTGTTGCTCTCCAAGCCCCATAACCTGAGTTGACCGAAAACCCACTTGAGACTCCAAACTTACACTTTATGGAGGTATACGCACCTATTACCTCTGATCTTCGGTTTTAAACTGTTGGGTTGGGACTTGGGGAATTTGGGCTGTCACCCTAGCTGTACACATTTTTTGGGAAGCCACTTCCTTATCCTCTGCCTGTTTTTCTATCTGCGGAAAGGAACTAATAATTCTTCCTCTGTCACACTGCTTCCCTGGCCTATTTAGGCTCCTTGGAGAAGAGTCAGTCTCTCGCAAATTGTTTATGCAGTGTCTGGTGCAAGGGAGCCAAGATCTTGACTGGGACCTATAGAGTCTACCATAAATATATACAACCAGTTTCCTCCAACTACACGACACAGCTGCTCTCTAAAGTTTTAGCCTTCAACTTTTATTCTGGCAACCAAAAACATGGACAAACGTATGCAAATAAACTCGTTATTTCCAATGAAATTTGACATCCTCAAACATCCTACAGCCATCATATGCATTTTATTGAAAGACTGCTGCTATTTGTTCAGCTTTTTTGCCTCATCCCTGAGAAAAAGGCATACTGACTTAATCTATGGGTTATGAAGAAAAAAATGATCCTGTCAGTTCATAAGTTTACAGAAAAGAAAGAAAAAGTGAGTTTATATAGAACTAATATTTGAGCTACGTGGCAGCTGCAGTATATGGAAATGCAGACAACAGGCAAATATATTTATAGGAGCAAATATACCTCCAGCTGAAAAATATGTGTACTTTTTATGCTTGTCTGCAAAGACAGAGATATGCATCTACATGTATACAAATACAGAAATAGAAGGATAGAGACATAATAACACGTATGTATTTGTGGATATATCTGTCAAGGTTATACACCTGCATTCTTGCATGAAAACTGCAGTCCCCTTCAAACCTAAAGTCCTACACTGTTCAGTACGTGGTAAGAAGTAGATTGTTGCTTTGTTTTGGAAAGGGGGGGGCTGAACATGAAAGGACGTGTTTTCTTGCATGTTCCTCATGCCACATGAGCAGCCAACAATGACAGTCAACAACGTGTCCAAGTTGTTACTTGAGATATTTTCTAAACCACAAAATAAGTGGATTACTAACCAAAAAATCACAACTACTGCCAAAGGACATTTATAAAAGAACACAAATTTGAAAAAAAAAAAAAGAAAAAGAAAAAGAAAAAGAAAAAGAAAAAGAAAGAAATTAACCAATAGGGAAAAAAAGAAAGAGAAAAAAAGGATAAAGAGAAGAATACAATAAGTGGAGAGGGAAAAAGGAGAGAGAGGCTGCTCTGGTGGGTAAACTAAGGTGTCAGGAAAATAGGTTTTTTTCTTCCCTGCTCTACCAGAGAATTCACAAACCAAGTCAACTACACCCGCCAGAGCTTTTTGCAATCTCTCATAGAGGGGCAGGAGAACTCTGCAAGCTCACGGTGATGATTTAGGCCTTAATTTGCTTGAAGCAAATTGAACCTTGCAATCCACTCTTTGACCACTCTGTGTTTGAGCAGTGCCCATGAAGGCAAGGTTGTTAGAGGTATTTCTGACTTATAATTATTAAGATAAAGAAAAAAGGGGTAAAAGTGATTCCTGGTTACATAACGGCATTACTGCATAATGAGTGCTGGTTGAGTACTCAGCTAGTAGAAATGGATTCTGTTCTTTTTTGCCAGTAGAGTTTTGCTGGTTCCTACCAAGAGCAGTCCATTCCTTCATTAGCAGTAGCTCTGATCCTAAAGCTGTTTTCAGTGTAACAGCTAATCAGTGCGAGTGAATCAGAGTACAGCTGGTTGTATTATAACAGCTATTGGGAAATATTTCATATCCAGGTTATGGTTCATTGCCTATACTTTAAAGAATTTTGATTAACTTGGCCTCCAAAGTTTCTTCAAGTTGATTCCTTACATAGTTCGTATTAGTTTAACCATGAAATATAAAATATGGCCATATGTGTTGTTCAGAAAAATTCTTCAGTGAATACCTCATGTGCCCCTCTACCAGTTGGATTTGGTTGGGATGTCAATCAGAACTGCTAAACCAGAGTGACTCTAATGGGCCAACAGTGACGCTCGCACAATGTTGCTCTTCCTTGGATTTCTATGACTTCCATGCTGTGATGCAGATTTGATGATCTAAAAGGCCGTTCGTTTCTCGTCTTTGACATCTATGATCCTCTGACATTTAAACAAAAGGCGATCGTCCCACGGCTTCAGTTATGAACAACTGGAACTCAGCCATTCACAATATTACCCTCATCTTTCCACTGACGCGGTGAGGACTGCCTGCATGCTTCAAAGGAGTGTTTAGGCAGGATAAATCCATAATGCCCATCAGTAAAACTCAGCTACAGCTTCAGACAAAGGCTAACACGAGAGTTGCATAGTTGCTTAATCTACAGCTTGTGGTTGATAACCATTAGGGCTGATTACAGACTGTTAAAAAAAACAAGAATCTTAATGGGAAATGGTCATCTAGGGAAAAATTCCCCTTTCTAAATTAATCTAGAAAAGCAGGTTGTTATTTACAATAAATTACACTTTAATGTCATCATAGGCATTAAAGCTCACCTAAATAAAGATACAGACCTTCCAAAATTGCTTCAGCAAAGTCTCAAGCAAATTATTCAATGCTTAACTTTTGGAAGAGGAAAGAATTTCTCCAGCTCTAAAACCTTTCCAAAGCCCAACAACTGTCTTTTGCTTTTGTTCTACCATCAGGAATACTGCCCCAATGATCAATAAGTTCCTGTAGTGGCTGTGCCACCAATGTTGCAGCGGGTGAGATGGTGGAGATAGACTCCATAGATCCTATTCCTCTTGTAATGATTCATGTGTGGGTTATCCAGCTATGAGCTAAGCCTGGTAACTGTTCTCTCCCTCCCTTGTCCCAAGAGATTTGCTATGCCAGTGATTACTGCTGTTCTGAATTTCAGTTCCTCTCAAAAGAGAACAAAAGATGTACTGGGCGACTTACATAAAAGAAGAAATATACTGTCATCATCAAACAATTAAGAATAATAAAAAAGGTCATAAAAACATACACAAGGCCAACATTTCAGCTAGTGGAAGTAACAGAGCTCCAGTGGTGACACTGCTTCATAAACTTTAATGGCATGATGCAGTCATACACCATTTGAAGCCGTGGATCATGATTTGCTGATGAACAATTTATGAATAGGGAAAAAAAAAAAGAAAACCAACCCCAAAGCCAGCCAAACCTAGCAGATACATTACTTTCAGTAGATGGTTTTCTCTGATTTATTCCCCAGCCTCTCGTTGATGAAATACTCCTTTTCAATACGTTCTTATTTTCCTCTTTATTGCTCAACTGTTTCTAAGTATTGCAAAGCTCCAAGGACTGCTAAGGCTACTGGCTAGAATTATTGATTCATTTTCTTCCCCAAGTTGTTGAACTGACAGCTCCAGATGGCACCAACCAAATGCCGTTCACTTCTCAGTGGTCTACAGGAGGTCCTATAGAAACACTGTATGGATTGAAAAAGGAAGATGCCCGGTGTTTGACTGGTGCTCATATACTGTTGACATTAAAGGCCACTTTTCTCTAGCCTCCTCTTTCCCTGTAGGATCCCTTAGATTCATCATAGAATCACAGAATGGTTGGAAGAAGAGTTGGAAGGGACCCTTTAAGACGATCCAGTCCAACTCTCTGCAATGAATAGGGATATCTACAGCTCAGTCAGGTTTCTCAGAGCCTTATCCAGCCTGGCCTTGGGTGCCTCCAAGGACACATTTACCCTTGTCCTATTTGTTCATCAATGGGACAAATAACAAGGGGTACCACCAAGGTCCTCACTGTTGGTTTTTGGGGCTCAGTGTTCCTGTTTGCAAAAAGCCAAATCTCAAGGCATCCACTCTTACAAACCCATCCCACTCCCTTCCTCCACACCCACTGAACTGAGGGTTTTCCATAAGTAAGAGCAAAAATATGAAGGAGAGAGGACTTAAGGAGTTGGCTCTGGATGGATGGAGAATTCTTGTCTCCAGGACTGTCAGCAGTAACACGCACTCGTTATTTTGATGTTGGACGTTGTTCCAAGCCAAAGTGCTGCTTTCAAAGCTGAATAAAAGTTCTTTCTCGTGATGAGTTTGTCCCCATTTATTTATTGCATAACCAGCCCTTGAAAAAAATTCAGAAAGGTTGAGTGTGAGGCAGGCTTGTGCCGCTTACACGCATGGGATATTCCCTTTGTATTAGTCACCAAACAGATGTGACTTGTCATACAATGCGTGAAATGGCATTGGGAAAAAAAACCAAAAACAAACAATGAGAATTAACTCATCCTCCTGATTTGGGAAGTTCCTTAGGAGTTCGTTCACAAAAGCACCAGATCTACCTGTCTGTCCTTTGTCATGAAGAACACAAAGGTAGAAAAGAAGTAATCAATGAATCCATTGAAATGGAGCTGTGCTTTTTCAGTAAAGTATCCACTGGATATAGTTTGGAAACCTTTGGAAAGAAGGATGAAATGTTTATTGTTCTGAACAAGTTCATGTGAATGTGTGGTTGTTGAGGTTCCTTTCTTTCTTGGTCTTAGAACTCCTTTGGGAGGTGTTAAGTTCAATTGAGGTTTACCTTTCCCTGGGTGTTGGTGACACGTGTGAGTTGTAAAAGCCACAGAAAGAGTAACCAGAGCACCATAGTTTTACAGCACATAAACTACAGCACAGGAATGGTTGACGCATGAAACTTGCATACTTAGTACACTGCAAAAGCCATTTTTTGGTGTGTGCCCAAGTTATAACTTAACATTACCTTCCAGGCAGTACATGACATATATTGCAGCAGTGGTGCAGTTCATGATGTGGGATCCCTCCACTCTTCTTCAGGCTGAGCTTTCAGATAAATGGCTGTGATTCCTGGCAGAAGCAAAAATGACAAACAGTTCCTACTTAGTCCCATGAAATTGTTTAAATCCATAACGCAAAACAAGACCAAAACTATCTTTATTTGCAGACAATGCTGTGGAATGGAAACAGCAGGGTATTTCCCTGATGTAAGACATGTGTTGGTGCTACTATTAAAAGCAGAAGAGTTGAAAAGTGAATTCCGTTTCCGCTGATGGAAAAACACAGGAGATGTAATAAATGCAGCACAGGTCTCTACAGGTCTACATAGAACAGGTTATGATACCGGCACCACAACCATTGGTGGCAGCTCTGGTTTTAATTTATACATAAAAATAAAACAGTGCCCTGTGTCTGAGAGCAGCATTAAGCACATGCGGCAACTTACTTCAAGGTAAATGCATATAAAAACTTAATAATCATCTATTGTGACGGTTTTTCTGCTCCTTCCTTCTTCCCATTGAAAGAAGAGTGACCTGCTTGCGAGGCAGCAGCCTTTTCTTTCTCAGAATTCATATAACAGACTGCTTGGGACAGTGTGCACTTACCATGTCTACTTCAGGTTAAAAACCTAGGAAATTTGGCTTGGGAGCAGAATGGAAAACATTTCAATTATGTTTCTCTTCTGGTTTCAAATCTTGCCTTAATTTAACTCCTTTGCCTAAAAAAACCCACAATTTTTGAATTTTCTTATTATAGTTTTTCAGGCTGAACTTGTATTTATTTTCTTTTTTTTTGTTTTAAAGAACTTGAACAATTTACTTAAGAAATGTTAATTTCCACTGAAACAAAAACTCTTACTATTAATCAAAGCAAGACATTCAAAATGCTTGAAATGCGCTGCTCCAAGTGCCCCAATTCACCATTTTAAATCACACTGTTAGAATCATAGACTCACTAAGGTTGAAAAAGGCCAATATAATAATCTAATCCAGCCATCCACACAACAAATTACCAATCTATGAGTTGCTGCTCTTCTTTATTTGTGCCAAAGAAAAGTATGAGTTGAAATCAAGAAGGAATGGGAAAACAGTGACCTACAGACATCATTTATTGAAGGCAGTCCCTTCTTTCTATACCCCATTATCAAGGTGTGAGTCATTTCATGCACAGCTCAGTATGTACAACAGCTTATCTATTTATTCCAATGAAGCTTTTTAGCTGGGGTAATTAGACAGAGCATCCATCAGCTCATGGTAAATATGTACTTTTAGTACTTTTTAACTCAATAGCTCTAACATCTTAGACAACCATCAGTAGACCAGATTTTCTTTTCCACATCAGCAGCTCCTACCAGGAAAGTTTGTTCCAGATTCCCTTAATTACCTTCTTCTGCCTTCTTGTTGTCCACTAATAATGCTCCAGCCATGTCTGTCTGGTGCCGCTGCATGGCAGACTGTGGCTGTTCTGTATCACCGCAGACATTACACTTCATCCTTTGCACACAACACAGATAATGCCCTGGCATTTCTTATTCTAGGGTGGATGGCTGGTTTAATTTCAGAGTAGATTTATACACCAGACACTGAAACCCACTGCAGATAGCTGGATGCTGCTGTTGATAATTGCCAGGTGTCCAAAAAAACTGCAGAACCACAGAGTTGCCTGGAGCAAGGAGCACTAATTAGTGACTTGTGTGGGAGCCTGGATGCTTGCAAGAGCAGCAGAGGTGTAGGCTGGCATGTGTAAAGCAACAAATCCCAAAGAAATGACCCTCACAGCACAGAAAACAGAGATTATTTTGTTTTCAGAGACAACACAAATGCTTTGGGCTCTGGGAACAGTCCCACCACTGTCCTTGAAGGGAGATATGAAGGCACAATTCTTCTCCTTGAGCTACAAGGTCAATGATAGACTTCAATAGGTAATGTTGGCCAACGAGCTTCGAAGCTCCATCCTGTTGTGCCTGTGAATGCAGCCACAAGAAGAATTCCTCAGTAAAAAGACACTCGTGAGAATGAACTATATTAATGGAGCTGCAACTAATTAGCTTTGTGACTTGTGTTCCTCTCCTGTGTTGTACCTTCCTTGCCAACCTGAGCGCTGTGCTTTTTATCTAGTTGTGATAGGGGTTTTATTCTCCCTGGGAACTTGAGAAGATATTTATAAACAATAATAAAGCGGAGGAAAATATGTTTTGAAGAGCTTGCTGTTTTGTCAAATGCAAAATCCTAAGGAATGTGGTGGTAAAGAATTACGTATACATGTTTGTCGGCATCCACTGACTTCAAAGCAATTCACAATTAACTTTGCTCAGCTTTCCAGCAACTGGTCTATACTCGCTGGCTCTTCTTAAATTTGTTTGGGAAATTGCAATCTATTCTTTGTGGTTATGTTTGCATTTAAGTTCTTTTCTTCCACTGGCGCTAATTAGTACCCTGCTCATTAGTCCCAGATGAGACAGAATTAAAAAATAAATAAATAAATAAAAAGGAAGGAAAAAGAAAACTGAGGACTTAATTTAACATCACCCTATCCCAAGTTCATGGTGTAAGGCTTCTTGCTACCCTTTGGGTTTCTAGTGCATTGTGTATTAACATCCCTTATGTCTCGGTAACTGGATGGTGCAGAGAATCTGGGAAGGACTGGAATTCACAGTCAACAGAGCACCATATGGGTGAATCAGATTCAGTTTTCAAGCCTGACGGTCACCTCTGGAGGATGCTATTAGGCCACGACAGCAAACCATTCATTCTACTCTTCGCAGAAGTAGGTAACTGGTCACACTCTGGTCACAGTATTTAGTACAACAGTCACCCTTATCTCCCCAGTTCATTTCTGTGGCTCGTAAGCAACCATTTTAAAGGACTGTTCAAACTTTCCAGCCCTGCTCCTGTAGCTAACCCAATCAGGTATAGGATCGACTTGGTGCAGATCCATATCTCCAGCTATAGCTGATGCAAAACAGTTCACCAGTGGATGAAGATGGAGAGCAGTCTGGTCCCTTCTCAACATGGTTGAAGAGGGCAACAAAATGCTGCCAGGCACCATTAACTCCCTAGGAGCTTAATTTTGAGCAGCTCCCAGACTATTTTAACTACACGCACACACCAAGCCTGAGAACATTAAGTTTTGAGTGGCAATGAGGTGACATTGAACACAGTGAACCTTACGGGTCACTTCCAGGTTGGGATAATCTATGATTCTATGATGTTGGGCTGAGGTAAACCCATACAGTTGGGTTCTGGGCTGTATTTCTTTTACAAATAGGAAGAGGTTACAAAATATAACAATCATAGAAGCCTCTTTTTCTCCCAGCCCCACTTCTGGTATGAATAATTGTGTGGCAAGATTAGTGGGTGAAGTATTACAAGATGACGTTTCTGTCGACCATGATTATAAACAACAACAGAAAAGAAATGTAAGAGCTCTTGGTTAATTTTTCCCATTATAAAACCACTTGGTATTTCAAATGAATCTGCCAGGGAAACGCTTGTTTTAAAGTTCCTCTGATGGAGCTGCAAATCATCTTATTTGTAAATATTGGTTATTGGTTGTGGGAAGGGGATGATGCAGAGGAGGGAGTGATCGTGTTTACTTTGTGTGATGCACATCCAGCCTGGTTGGGGCCCCAGGCTGACACGCTGTCCCCTTACATCAGCTGCATGACGCCCATTGGGGCAGGGTCCCAATGGGAGGGAGGATGCCAGCTCCAGGCTGTGTTATGACTGCAATTCCCAAGCACTGGTGTATACAAGGCTGCAGTGGTGGCTGTGTGAATTTGCTGCTCGCTGTTGTTTAACAGAGAGAAAACACATAAGAACACTCTGGGAATATTTAATCCCACAAGGGCTGAAGGCACAGGACCATGTATTTATTTGTTTTAGATTTTTAGAAAATGCCAACGGTAAAATAACATCTGGATTGTTGAATAGAGAGAGTCAGACGCAGACAGAATTGGGCCTGAGATACCAGCCATTCTTACAGCCCGCAGAGAAATGGGCAATGAAAATCTGATCCACAAACAACAATTAACAAAGGACTTAGGCCAACATGACCTAGAGCCAGCTGATCTGCTTTGGAAGACAAATGCCTGGTGCTCTATTACACTACCTGTGCTTAGGGACATGGTTTAGTGAGCAATACTGGCAGTAGATAGACAGTTTGAATAGATATCTTAGAGGTCTTATCCAACCTTAACAGTTCTATCATTCTATGATTCTATACTTTTTAACACTCTGCAGAGTATGGGATCTCTAGCAATTTCATTCTGTTGTATCCAGAGGCAATAACATAGAAGAAGCTTGGAGGAATTTACTGTATCTCCAATACTTTAGCCAGATAATTTGTGGGTCCATAGCACAAAAGGGAGCTAAGAGTCATTTTGATATGGTCAAGATGAAATTGTACGTGCATTAAATTCAAACCTGCAATGAGGTGTTTAAGGACGCAGAAGGGGATGTTCTGCTTGGGAACACAGGAACTCAAAGTCTGCCAGAAATAAGCTTCCATTTGTCTGCATTCAAGGTCGGGATTCAAAAAGGAGCTATTCCAAGCAACAGACATGGCAAGATGTTCATCCCAGACAACAGGACGTTTCCCTTTTTCTTCTCTTATTGATGTATTCTGCATCAAAGAGGGCTGGGGTATTTAATCATTGCCTTCCAGTAATACTGGCTAATACAGCTCCCTAATTGCTAGGCAATGGGGAAAAAGTCAGGAGGACCTTGAGGTTTCAGACTCAAAAACTGAAGAAGAATTAAAACCAAAGGCAGTTAAGGAAACGGGCCAAGGTCCATTCGTTAGCTGCCACTAGACTGGACTATGCTTTACTGGTGTAATTATTATCTTTGCAGAGGGTCAACAGAGAAATCCCAAACTGTTTAAACCACATCTAACTCTTAACATGGAGGGTCCTTATATGCCCTTCGTGGGCAAAAAGCAGATGGGTATAGTGTAAATGTAAGTTCCAGAGGAATAAATGGGTTCTGCAGATTTCAAACCCTGGGAGCCTTCCGCTGAGGTGTCTGGTTTTTGTATTTAGGCCTGCTTGGATCGCATGCCCACAGCTTATTAGGCTGCTTTGTGGATCAAGTTAAAAAGCATAGTATTTTGAGAGCAAAATATAAAATTAGCAATGCTGTGCAAAAGAAAATATCTCAAATTGGACCTCTGTCCTTGATGTCCTATCTGTAAAGAGAATGCTGCCTTTTGCAAACTCAAATCAAGCACTGATAAAGGAGGGAAGTCCCTTTTATCCTCAATCCAGGCAACTGGATAAATCAATACAAGCAAATCATCTGACAGCTTTGTTTTAAGGATCTAAAGCTTCAGTCACTGCCTGGTCTTTTAACCAATGTGATTTTGAAGTAACAAGTTCTATAGGATTAAAAACCTCACTCTTACATTTTGCTCCCATTGGACTGCACATGCTTATAACCAAAGTACTCACACATTGTCCCTACAATAAACCACAAAACACATGGATGACAGTAGCCCATTTAGACAGGAAATCTGACTCTTGCTTACAGAACTTCTTTGCCCCCTAAGGTAGCTTAATCCACCAGGTGTCAGCCAAGGTTAGAATTTCATAGAATGTAAAGCTGGAAAGACCAATAAGATCACCTGGTCCAACTATCAGCTCATGCTCATGTTAAAAGCTCTACACCATGTTACTCAATGAGACATTGACCTTCCTCCTGAAAACCTGCAGTTGACTCCACCACCTCCCTGGGCAGCCTGTTCCAATGTCTCACAACTCTTTCCTTCTTCTATAGCAGAACCCACTGAATTGCTTTCTCTACAGCAATGGATTCTCACTCTGACTTCAGCACAATACATTACAGGATGCTCAGGGCATGACGTGTGTTGATTTCCAAGAAGCATGGCCAGGTTTTGAAAACAAAGTAATTTGAGGTGGGTGCTTTAGCCTGGTTCTGGATAACTCTCACTATTAGTAGAAAATCTGCAGTTGCAGTCAATCCACAGTGACTGCAAAGGTTATTATCTGAAGTGAAGCACTAAGGACATAAGCTTGTTGCTACACATCAGTAATTCAATACTGCAGGATGACTGATGGGTTGGTTATATACACGAGGAGTTTGAATACTTACCTCTGATGCAAACAGCACAGGTTCCAGTTCTTTGTATATTTCAGGCAAAAAAAGGGATTTCAATGTGGGTTTTCTACATCCTAGGTGATGTAATAACTGAGCTATTTTTATTTTGGAACGTCTCAGCTTTTTTTTTTTCTTTTTTTTTTTTTTTTCCATTAAACACTTCAAAATATTTGTTTAATCCTGTTGCGAAAGACAAAAGTGTTTGAAATCTTTAAAAGCTTTGCAGAACGGGAAAGCTATTTCCACCTTGGCTCTATTGCTGCATGTGCCCATGGAACCAGATATACATCATCACAGGGGATCTCAGCAAACAACTCTAAGTGTGGTTACAGTCAGACAAGAGGGACTGTTCAGGGCCATTCACATCTATCCTTTCTCAGTAATTCAGATCTTGCTTTAGCTTACAAACCAGCTAGCAATTTCATCACATCCTCCTCGTCAGAGCAGACATTGCCTAAGAGGACTGACATCTTTCCATCCTTACTGTTATTAAATGAGAGCGATGAGCAAAACTTCCAACCCGATCCATTCCATGATTCTACAATTCCACGAACCACTTGGATATACAGTACTCCTAATTTTCCTCTTCCTTTCATCTGAATTACTAATTGGAACCTTGGTGAGCTCTGTTGGTTAAAACAAAGGTCCTCCCAGTCCATCAATAAGCTGCATCTACTTTAGAAGTGGAGGAAAAAGAGACAACAAGGACAGATGATCTCTGAAGAGCAAAGAGAGATTTCCCACCTTGTGAGATTTCAACCCCTCGTTGTTATCAACAGTATATGTTAGGAACCACACTGCTGCTCAGTGTTGATATCAAACAAGTGGTGTGTTTGCCTTTGGTTCATGATTATTTTTAGCCCCTTGGGCCCTTTTTAGGTTTCAATTAAGTGCCACTAGGTAATTAGCTCACAGATAAAGTCAGCTGTTAGAGCCAATAAATGAAAAAACATATGTTGAATCCTGAATGAATGGAAAGCTTTTTCCTTGGCAGATCCTTCTGGGGGACTCTTTTTTTAAGGTCCATTTGGTGCTCCTGTTACAGGAAAAGCTTTGAAAACATAAAATAATTTTATGATGCATCTTCTCTGCTCCTTATTCTGTACTTAGAAGGAAGAAACGCACATATGCAGGTATATGTAAAAGCCATCATAACTCTACACCAATACCTTCTTCTAAAATCTTAAGTAAATGTTTTAAAAGTTCCAGAGTTGAACAACTCCAAAGTCAAATTTACAACTTCCCTTCCTCAAAAGCCAACGGAAGTGGGGAATTCTTTGCAAGCCCTGTTCAACTGGGGAGAATATTTCAGCTTCTCTTAGGACAGATTCCAGGAGGTCGTTTCAGCTGCTAAAAATTTCAGCCATACTTTTTATTGCAGTTCTATGTATGAGGTTAACAACTGAAGATGAGCCCACTAATGATGCCCATCTTGTTAAGAACGCATCCCTTCAAGACGCTTTTTCTGATCATATAAATGCATTGCTGGAAGTAAAGCCAGTGGGTGCAGATAATTATTTGTTTTTTAAGATTAAGTCATCAAAAGGTTTGGTCAATTGCTATCATTCCTTTAACTCTATGAGCCACCTCAGTGTTCCCTATGACAGATACCCAGGGTAAGCACTAAGCCTGCAGAGGATCACAAAGACACAACGTGAATTATGGTATTTTTGTAGCTCAAAATAGCAGGGCTGTTATAGCAATGTTGAAGACTGGGACTGGATGTGATACAAGGAGATACAGCACAGGAGCGTCCATAACAGAATGCAATCAAGTGCAATCAGAGAATGCATGCAAGCTACCCTGAATTAAAACATGTGAATCAAGGTTTGCAGATAAATAATCCATCAAAAATAAAAAGTATGAAAGCTCCTCTGTGAATCCAGCATATAACTGTACCGTATGTCTTCTTTCTTTTGATAGCAAACAGAACTGATTCCTAGAGGGTAGGATACAAAGCACTTAAAAATAGAAATAATTTTTGAAACAAAATTGTCTGTTTAGCTGGTTCTAGGCAGGATTTCATGTCCTATGGCCATAGCTTTGGTTAATGTTGTACCACCCCTTTTTATTGCATTCAGGCCTCTCCTAGGTTCTCAGCCTTCTTCTCTGTCATGAGGCTTTATATACATTCAGCTATGTCTTCAATAGCCTCATTTGATCTGAGGTGATGGAGTAGAGCAGCAGTAACTGTAATGAATCATCCAACTCTTGGGGAGCAGAGCAAAATCTGCCTCAAAATAGACCATCTTGCACTACAAAGCCTTCCTGGAGAAGCCTATTATCTTCCCTCAGAAAGCTCTGACTTAGCCAGGCTTCACAATAACTCCAGCCTTCATGGAAATGGCTTTGACCTTGTCTGTACAACAGCCCTAGTTTGAAGGATGTGGAGTAAAGCGGTAACTGGGTGCTGTTAAGTACTCAATAAGATTCCTCAAGAGTTGGCGTCTTCAATAGGAAACATGTACATTCAAGAACAGCACTGAAAGCTGCAATTCAGTTCTGTGGTTTAGGTCTTCCTGCCATCATAATTCACTACACAAAACAAACGTCACTGATCAGTCAAACCAGATGGAGGACATAAAGCCAACAGACCAACTAGAGAAGGAAGGAGAACCCCTTGGTCTCCAAAGGAGGCCACGCGAATCTGAAGAATAGAAGTAGCAGAAGAATAAATTCAGCACTATTTATTAAGAAATTGATTCACAGATTTACACATGGCCCCATTACACTGCGTAAAATTTAAATACTCAGATCTTTTGTAAGAATGTGTAAAAATATTCTACCACCTACAGTGAAGAAAGCTAAAACTGCAGCAGACACAAAATAAGGCAGTGAGAGAGACTTTGATCCAACTATATGCCTCTATCTGAAGTTAGCTGCTGTTATTAAAGCAAATAAAATGGAAGCTTTACAGCCATGCTAATAGATGTGAATGTTGAACAAGTTTTATTGTCTTTCTGTTCGGTTTGCAATAAATTTTACAGAGTGGAGCCCAAGCCTTTATGAGAATGGTGTCTACTCTCTTACCCATATTCACTCTCAGCAATTTTACATACTTTGGGTTTGGAGACACCTGATGAGTCGAGTCTTTTGCAAGGATTAAACAATGCTGCATTCATTAATGTACTCTGGAGATACACTCTTTGTATAGGTGGAGAAAAGAGGGATCACTGCTCAGCTATTAACCCAGATACGGGCAGCGATGGTCAAGTTATGGTGCATCGTGGATCTGGCTCTAATTACTGAGTAGGGACAGCTACAGCCACTCGAGCTGGAGGCAGGTTCCCAGACGTGCTTCTAGTACAGCTCAGCTGCTCAGTGAGTTTATAAGTGGGCAAAGAAAGGTGGGAGAAGGAGCACTGACTGTGCCAAAGAGTAAATTGTGCCTATTTGGTAGCAAGTCTGCAGGGAGTTGAGTCATCCATGTAGTGGAGTAGGAATGCTTACGGGAGGACAGATGAGAGGAAGAAGCCAGAGCCATGGAGCATGGTACACCATTGCTGCTCATAAATTAAAGCTTCTAGTCATCACTTGGAGTGAGCAGAACTCTTGAATCTCAGACCACGAGAAATGTAAGACACTGAGGCAAGAACACTGCAAGCATTAATGATGCTTTAACCCACTCAAACCTAAAGAGTCAACATCTGTTGAGGGGCTGGTTTTGTCCCCTGCTACTCTAAAGAAAATTAATATCATGTCTTTCTGGAGATAAGAACATGCACAGTATCAAGGGAATATTGTTTAATTTAATGCATTGAGTTGGTGGATTGTCTTGATAATATGGTATTTAAAGGTTGGGTCATACAACTCAATAGAGAAGCAATGTCCCACACAGATCCTCCAGGCCATTACAGCAAAATGAGTTTACTTAAGTTGATCAGAACACAACACAACTGAGAAGGAAAAGACAACGCTGTGACTTCACTGCTGATCTCATTCAGTCCTTTCAAATGGCAGCAGAAGGTCCAGCTTTTACATCAGCCATAGGGATTGAAAATAATCTCACAGTTTGGAGATTGAGAGCTTTTGAAAGGACAACAGAGAAACCAATTACTCTACATAGACTTCAGCCAAATGGGCTAATGGGCCTTTAAAGGAGAATCTGACTTTGAAATTAGGGCTGGTTCTAACAATGATGTGGGCTAACACATCCCATCACCTTCCTTTAAATCCCTGCATTTCGGAAGAGGGAAGATAAGAACACAAAATGAACCTCCAAAATACCAAATCTACCCTTTCACTAGCAAAAAGCAAGAGTGCATTTATACAACCGCATTAACTAACTATAGTTAATGACCAAAGATAAAATCTTTGCACACAGAAGGCAGTTTTATGAGCATTGGCTCTTTGAATTCAAGGCTACATGGGATTCGGGGGCTTGATGGGAATATGGCACAAGTTTCAAATCTCTTCTGTTTCAGGAAAGGAAATATCTACTTATCTCCATTTCTCCTGAAAGAAGGTGGATTCACATAGATATTAACAGCAGTTACCACTTGGAGATCAAAACCAACTTCAGATTTTGTTAAAAAACATTAATCTAATTCTTCAAATGTCTGACTGTAGCAATTTCCTGGCAGCGCAAGCAGCAATCATTACATACACATTTATAGTAAATCTGTGCCTGCTCTAGTCCTAATCTAAAACTGATGGGCAGAATTATTTTTAGTTTAACCTTGGTATTTTCCTAAAAGGAATGCAAATGTCATTGCTAAATGAGAAGAAAAAAAAGGGGGCGAGAGACAAAAATAACAACTTGGTGGAAAATTAAAGCACAGAGTTGACTATGACCCCAGCAACCAGACAAACACAGGTAACAGATCTTTAGTTTCCTGGGTTCTAATGTCAGAAAAGTGATGGATTTGACTCTCCCATAACAAAGCCATTACGGGGGTAATGTTCCAGCAGCCCAGATAGGAATCACCAGGGTAGAATTTAAAGCAAAGAGCATTTTGTTGGTCTAGACATTAAATCTACTACAAGAGTTCTAATCTTTTTAAAATTCCTCCCTCTTTTCCACACAGATTGCTTGCTATACCCTAAGTCTTTGCTGCCTGTTCCAACCCAGCAGTAAGCAAGTTCACTTTGCTACAACAAGAGAAGTTGGCCATAGCAAACCCATATCTGAGATGGTTACAAACAGCAATGCTTACTGCACTGTCAGGCCAGGATATATATCCATTCACATAAAGTTTCTCACTTGGGGATACTTGGGCTTTGTGGCCATGGTGGTGATGGCTGACAGTTGGACTAGATGTTTTAGAGGTCTTCTCCAGCCTTAACGATTCTATGATGAATCTATCATAGATTCTGAGTGGGCACGATGGTGACGAGTTGGAGTTGGACTTTATGATATTAGAGGTCTTCTCCAATCTTAATGATTCCATGGCTCTCAGTGGGTGTGGTAGTGATGGGTTAATGATTGGACTTGGTGACTTTAGAGGTTTTTCCAGCCTTAATTATTCTGTTATTTTGTGATGATCTTGTGTGTTCATTAGCCATCTTATTATTTCTGGGGCTAATGGGCTAGATCCCCCCATTACTTTCTGCCCTGTGTGTTCATTTACACCAATGTGGCAGGACTCAAATACACTTTCCTCGTATTCATTCTGTGCTGATAATAAAGAGTGAATTCTGATTACAAGGGAAGCTTGGAGTGCAGACAACAGCTGGTTCAGATAGCCAGGCATATCCTTGACCTGATGTAGTATCTCGTCCTGTGCACACTGTGGGAACAAAGACTTGCCCAGGTCACTTCCTACCTTCATTACTCTATGGCTCTCAGCTAAGCATGATTTGCAACACTTGATATCATCTCTGAATCTTAAAAGAAACCTTCCTCTCATCTCTGTATTCTCCACTCACCACCATCACCACCCCAAATTTCACAAACAAAACAAAAACAAACAAACTTATTTTCCCTTAATTTAAAATGTCTCCTCTTTTTTTTTTTTTTTTTCCTTTTTTTCCAAGGGAGAAGTAATTAAAAACATGTTTCACTGACTAAACAGGGAATGATGCATAAACAACTTGCATGAAAGTCATTTTTATCTGACTTCAAGTAGTTCCATGGGGAAAGAAAGAAAGACCTATAGGCAGCACAGGACTTGTATTGGTGGGGTGAATAATGATGTCAGTGTTGGCAACAGCCATCACAGACCTGGAACCGCAGTAATTTGGTAGAATCATAGAAGAATGTGATTGTTTGAGTTGGAAGGAGCCTTTCTTTTGAGTGCAACACCTACACCTGAGTGCCAACCATCAACCACTCTGTGTGACCACATCCGACCATCGACTCCGTGCGTAATGCAAGAAAAGCTCTGAATGTGCAAATTATGTGAACAACAGCGCTCCTGGTCATTGCTCCTAATTTTGGTTTACATTAACAACGTGCAATTCAAAGTCAGCCTCACCTGTTTGCTGGGCAGTTGCTCAGCATCAGAGCACTTTGTGTTTTCATGGCATCAGCTTCACTGAGCAGCGTGGTAACGCTCTGCTTTTGCTGTTGCAATTGCGGACAGCCATAACGCTTTGAAGCATCAGTCATGCTCTAAGCATTTCCCACTCTTTTTACCCTTTGTTTTGGTTTATGCCTTTTTTCTCTGTTGCTTTGGTTTAATTTTTTCTCCCCTTATGACTTACTGTGTTTATAGGATAGCCAGTTTTCTCTCCATCATTTCCTCAACAAAACTCTATCAGCTGCATTTTACACTTAGTTTAGATGAAAATATAGTCTGGCACAGACCTGGTTTTGCTGGCTTCACTGGGGCAATGCTGATTTACACGGGCTGTATATATTTCAAGGTATATTCATCCAGTAAACCTATCCACAAAGCTTTCAGCCTTCTGCTCCTTGTTCACTTGAGCTCAGTTGGCTCTGTCAGGCTGGGAAGTGGCCCACCTTTGTGTTGTTATATCTGTCCTAGATGAGCCAGTTGGAAGGCCCACTGCAGGAACATTCCACTTCAGTGTTATATATTGCAGTATGATGGGTGAGCTCCTGAATGCTTCAGAGCACGAAATCATACCGCTCAGTGAAACAAAATATCTCAGGAATATGGTTATTATAGCACAGCAAGAATATCCGGAATATCTATCTTGAAACTACTAGAGAAATGCTGGACAGAGGCACAGATATAAACTTTCACATCCTTCCGAGCTCTGCATATAGGGATAGGGATGAAATAGCTGCATGCAGAAGTTTCTAATTAATGATTTTCATTTCCAGTCTCCAGTTCTGAATTCGCTTCTTTTCCTTTATTTCTCCAGCTGGGAAATCACTGCAGCTCACTGCACATTTTAGTGAAGAATGTCCCGGATCTGGACATAATGGCTTTGGCCATTTCTTCCACATGTAGAAAGAGGGCCCCTTGCCCAGACACGGGACGTGGATCCATGAGCCATAAACTCTCTTGCCTTGTTAATCCACATGTAGGGAGTTTGCTGAACGCAAGAGGCCAAAGGAATAACCATGAAAACACAAAGAATTGGCCACAATAGTTTCAGCCCCATTTGTGCTGGTAGCAGAAAAGCACCTGCTCCTGTTGTTCTTATCTTTAGCACAACATCTTCTCAGGTAACAGAAATATCTCAGCCTCGAAGCTGTACAGATCTGGTTAGCCAAGGAATGGCCCTCTTGAGTCCTCATGTCAAGGCCCCGTCTCTGTTCTTTCACATTGAATGTAAGTGGATACCACACTGCCCACAGCACTTCCACTGCCGTTTTTCTTTCATGTTTTGTGCCTTAAAATTACCTCAGCAAACTTCATTTGATTTACATCTAAACGTTTTCCTGATGTGGGAGGCTCGATCCCTTCCCCAGCTCATTTCATAATTGCGAATCCTAATTCATCCCCATCCTCTGGGAGGAATGCATTTTTTGCAATACCTATGTTGTAATTTTCTAGAGCACATGCTTCTAATTTGAGCATTATTTTCCAAAGCTCCTAGCACTTAACCACAAAAGTTCTTCATTTATTTTCCTTTTTATTCTCCATTTAATTAATCCCCTCTTATTTTATGCTTTGGATCACCGTTATATCTCACATTATGGACCCCAGCATAAAAGCTTGTTGTTCTAACTAAACCCCACAGAAAATGACAATAATTATATGGGGGAATATGACAGAATGACCCTTTTCTCTCTCATTTACTTCCCAGTTTTCTCCCTATCCCAGCCCCAAGTTCTGAAGCAAAAGAAAAGCTCCCAAACAGCTTTAAGAAAACATTTCAAGGGAAAGAAATGTAACTAGTTGCTGCCACTAATTTTTCTGAGTGACTTTGCTAAGTCATCTTTAATGTCCGCTGGGAATGGGAAAGTTTTGTCCTTGTCAGCCTAAAAACACTGGGTTGGGTGGTAACGACCCTTAGGCAAAGTATATTTATTCCTCAAAGTTACGAGGTCCCTCTATTAGCAAGTGTAGATTATGAGCTGCCAGAGTGCATAATGTATGAGACATAATTTTTGATGCATTTCTAGCCCGAACCATAGCTAATCTTGAGAGACAGAAGCCTTGCTGTGTGAATGTCACACTAGCTATACCAACTCTGCAGCAAAATCTGTATTTAAAACAGAACAAGGTCCCAGGATAGATACAAAGAGAGGGGAGAAGCCTGAGGACCCCTGAGACAAAGCTTCCCAGTTCTACCATCCCATGATGGGGGCCAGAAGCTTCTCTCTGCCTCACCCCTATCATTGCAGCTTCCTACCCCTTTCAATACCAAAACAGATAACCCTATTTCTGAATGCATTCTACAGGAAAGCACACATCTCCAGCAGCAATGCTGGATGCTAATTCTAAAATTCAGCCAATAACTTCCCTTGGGAAACTACAGATTTAATGTCTTCTTCATCTGTGACCACTCTGGAGGTAAGCTGCTGAAGACTGCAGAAAGTCTGCCATAGAATCATGGAATGGCTGAGGTTAGAAGGGACATTAAAGATCCTTTCGTTCCTATCCCCCTGCCATAGGCAGGGTTTCTACCCACTTCATGCTTCACACAAGGGATGTGATTAGAGTCGAGGGAATAAAAGAGCTGTAATTGTAGACTGCTTCAAATTGCTCTGTGTAGTGGTCAGGAGGCACAGAATAACTATACAAGAGCATGCAATGCCTTCAAAGTTTGGCTTTTAGTGCATTGCACAATATCTAGGCCCAGGCAGGTCTTGGAGATCTTGCTCTGGGAGAGTACCCAGTAAATCCTAAAGCAAAGTGAGAAGGTGGCTAAATTTTCTTGCTGTAGCACATGGGAGATTGCACACTTTCAGACATGCAGTGAAATAGCTGTTCTGGGCTTCAATATACCTTCCTAATCCACAAGCTGGTTGTGGCTACAACATGGCTCCATGGTTCTACAGAGTACAGTACAAATTAATCTTTGTCCTATTTGTTCCTACAAGGGACAGGACGTTCTCGTTTCTATACACAGAAGAGCAAGTGTTGGCTTTTTCTTGGAAAAATAGAATAAAATAAAGATAAAACCAACCCAAACCAACAAACCAAAAACACACCAACAAACAAAAAACTAGAACAATAAAGCAAATGAATTACAGCATACTTTAGTTTGCTTCAAATAACAAACATGACCTCATTCGTATGAATATGATTCACTCTCCAAGTCCACGGGCATGTAAATCATAACAAGATGGAGACTCTGGGACCTAAAGATCTACAATGGCACCTGCATTCGACTACTTTACATTTTAAGGTGTGATTTTGGCCTTGCCACTTGTATTGGCATTAGTCTTCAGCTAAGTTATCTGTGCACATGGGCCAGAAGGTCCCATTCCCCCGACAATTTCTGGTACTGAACAGTTGTTTGGACAATTCAATCAAGAGTTTGGCCAAAAGGTTCACAAATCCCTCCTCCTCTTACTCAGCTCTTTCCTTTAAAGCCTGTCACTTTTATCTGTTGTCATAGTAAAGACTCAGTGTTATAAGCTCTGAGTCAGACAGCTGATTAATAACAAGTGAAGGACAGTACAGCAGATTTCATTAGGAAGATTCCATTTAGCCAACACAGTAAGATGCCAGGGTCCCAGAGGGAGTATTTAGACCATGGTTGAAAATACAATATTCCCCTTTTCAACCAGCTCAAACCAGAGCAATGTTCGCCTACAAGGAACACAGGAATGGATGCTGCATTCATGCAGTTGTCCCTGAGCTCACGTTGAAAGTTATCTGTTGTACAGTACAGAAGAGCTTTGGATCAGGAGATGCTACCTGAAACAATTATAAACTGCTTGCACCGACCTAAAAAACTAAGAATTCCAATCACATTATAAATACTTTTTTTTCTCCATCACAATACAATGCAGAGGACTTAAGACACAAGAGACTTATCATCCAAAGGTTTATTCTGCAAACAGAATCAGTACAATGGGACTTGAGCACTTTGGAAAGTCTGAGCTTCGTTGAGATGCCCCAATGGACATGCATTTTCCGAAATATCATTCCATTATCCCCCACTGGCTCTGTTGAATCAGACAGTGGAACAATACTGGTGCCAGACTGGAAAAGAAACAGTAGAGAACCAGCTCCAAAGCACAGCCACCACCAAAGGGTCTCAACAAGTAGCCCTGGTTTATAACTGCCTGTAGGATACTGATGTCTGGGGACGATGTAGCCTTAGAGTTAATCCTTCTTCGTCACATTAGAGGCACTACATGTCAGTGTGGTTGAAAGATTCAGCATTGGCCGTCACTGCAAAGTTGTGACCCATTTATAGCATTTTTCCTGAAGTCATCTATCAGTGACAGTGGTGTTTTAATCAACTTTTACATCTGCAGCTACAAGGTTCTGCATGGCAGCTCTACCTGACAGCTTAGGGTTGCTATTTTGGTCTCCTCTGTTTTGCCAAAGACAGCCCATGTCACAGCAGGAAAAAGCCAAGCAATTGCTTCCGTCCCTTGCAAGATTCACAATCAATTACTGTGAATAATAACGTGTGTTTCATGAAAACCCAGTTCTGATGTTACCAAATTCCATCCAGCTTGGGGGTAGAGGAGGAAGATCCATCTGACACTATTCTGTCAGGGATTTAATCTTTGGATACAGTGCATTAGATGGATAAGAGCAAAGACGTGGGCTATCCATATTTTTAAAGCCTGATGACCTTTAACAATGAGAAATAATAAGAGGAAAAACGTGAACTCTGACAAATTCATAACTACAGCACAGGGGAAAGGAATGTATTCTTCTAACATATGAAAAAACATTGCAAATGACATGTCTATTTTCTTTTCAGTCCTGTAGCTGTTATGAATTATATACCGTGCGTTTCGCCATTGTTTGTTCTTGTGCCTTTTAGTGGAGGGGTACTTTGGATATTCTACATTTTTTCCTTTATCATTGATCAAGTAATTGTATGAAATGCCATTTGTTTTGTCTCTCCAGAATCCGGCTGCCGCGCTGTGTTCCCATACTGCTGATATGCCAGAGCTTGGAGATAGCATTTAACTGCTAACCAGCATCCCCCACACAAGGGGCACACAGAAAACTGGCATTGCTTATTAGCTCCTACTAGTATTATATACTAGTATTATATACAGTATATACAGTAGTGCCAGGGAGAGATGGCGTTGATATCCCTCATAGTTTTCCAATGACTTAGGAAGGGAAGAAGCAGGTTTGCCAGCTTCCAGTCCCCAGTCTTTACCTCTGTTAAGGTCAAACAAGCAGCAACAGGTCATTTCTTGCATGAGAGCAATGGATTGGCAGGATGTGTTGTCTGTTGGTGTTACCATTTTGGGATGCAGATAAAAGGAACCAAGCTGCAGCCCTCAGTGAGCTGAGAAAGGTCATTCTGTCTCAAAGCAAAAGCAAATGTGCAAACTACCTCATATCCCAAAACAATGTCAGATGTTAGCAAACAGCTCAAAAACCCACGGAATCTAACAAATACCCAAAATACACTAATAATGAATTATTTTTAATATGGAAAAGTTATCCCCGGCGTCTCTGATGAAGTTGAAGATGAAGAAATCCCATCCCGTGAAATTTGTCAGCATATTTATAAAAAGCACTGTTTATTTTTAGTTAGTTGAAAGCTTTCTTTTCTTTATGTTTTCCTCATTCGGCAACAGGCCGCATATCAAAGCTTTGTTTAGAGGAGAAAAAGAAAACAAGACAGGAAGAAGCCTGCAGATCTCAGGCTGCTTTCCCTGCATGGGTACTGGCTGCCTATGCAGCCACTCTGCAAAGGGCCCAGCTTCCTCAAAGAGGGTCTGCCAAACTTTTTTGCTACTAAAGATACACATTACCTCCCCCTCTCTGGGTTCCACGATGGGACATGGGATGATGGGATCTCTGAGTATCCATGATGGGATAAAGGTTGGGGAAATAGAGAATCACAGAGTATCCTGAGGTGGAAAGGACCCACCGGGATCACTGAGTCTAATTTCAATTCCATGCAGGACTACCTAAACCCCAAATGAGGGTTGGACACCACTCATTGAGCTCTGGCAGCTTGGGGCTGTGACCAATGCACTGAGGAGCCTTTAAATCACAGAGTCATAGAATTGTTAAGGTTGGATAGAGTTCTAAGATAAATCCAACACCAACCCAACTCCAGCCCAGACCCACCATGCCCCTAACCATGTCCTTTAGTGCTAGATCTCCATGGTTCATGAGCACCTCCAGGGATGGTGACTCCACCACCTCCCTGGGCAGCCTGTATCAGTTCCTGACTGCTCTTTCTGAGATGAAATTTGGCCTAATACCCAACCTGAACCTCCCCTGGTGCAACTTAAGGCCATTGCCTCCCACCCTATTTCTATTACCTGAGAGCAGAGGCTGACTCCCAACACCCCACAACCTCCATTCAGAGAGCTGTATGAAACCATAATGTCTCCCCTAAGCCTCCAGACTGATGCTCCAGACCATTCATAGCTTCATTGCTATTCTCTGCTTTTCTGATCATCTGGACAGTTTTGGGTTCCCTTTCTAATGACACATTCGGCTCCATTGCTGTGTATAGACGTTCCCATCGGTTCTCACTCCCTTTCATACAGGATCAGCTGATAAAGACACCAAAGTCAAAGGTATATCACAGTGAGAAATGTATTTGGCTCCCTCCTGTGGACACAACATTGCTAATCTTTCCAAACTTCTGATTGAAACAAGAGAACAATACCAGCTCATGCTCCAGCCCCTGGCTGAGCCCTGTGCTCCGTTGGCCAACAGAGATTTTTCTAAGCTTAAGCACTACCAGCAATGTCACAGAAGCATGAAAATGACACACAGCAGTTTTAAAACGCAAGAACCATTGCAGGAATGAGCCAAGTGTTTGAAGCATATAAGAGACAGCTCGATGCTCCGCTGCCTGGGTAAATGCAGGCTGTCTACTGGCTTTGAATTTTACTGTGTAGCTCTCTATTACCTCTCAGTGTGAGTTCAGCTCAGTACCTTCCAGGCTTATTTCCCATCCAGGATCCAACTACCGAACACAGTAAACTCAGACTCTGTTCCTTAGCTGTTCTTACTAATTACTTAGAAAAACAGCAGCTGGGAAAGGGAGCTCCTCTCCACAGAACTAGAAATCAAAGTTTCTGTCCTGTTCCTTTCTATGAAAGTTTCCCACAGAGTAAAAATTCTAGGTCACTGCAAGGCAAATGTATCATGCAAACCCTGAAAAAACAACTTAATTCTGTCTCTGTATTGCTTAATCCTTACAAGTATCCTTTTATTTATTTATTTTCCCTCAGGATTTATTGCTTGTTTCAGTTGCCAGCTAGGTTTCTTTTATTTGCAAGCACAGAAATAAGGAGGGTGCAGGTTAACAGCATGTGAAGTGTGATATAGATAGCTCTACCCTGGGCTTCTTTGGAGAGCTTCCTCCATACCTCATCCTTTTTCTTCTCTGTCAATGGTTTCTTACAGGAGACTGTCAGTGCCCAGCTTCAGATTCATGGTTTCCATACTCAGAATGGGAGTTTAGGGGATAGTGATGCAGGTTGCTAATGCCACCTGAGGTTGTAGGATAATTATATGGGGCTGGGAAATAACAGCCCCTCCACAAAACCACAACCACCTGGAACGGGAATTGAAGCAGCATTTCATGGAGGTTTTCCATGACATCTTGGACAATATTAACTATCCTTGTCCATGCAGCTCAGTCCCACCTGAGCAGCCCTTCTCTTGTAGAGATAGAAGGAGCTGCCAAAGATTTATATATATATAAATATAAAAGTTAAGGTGTTTTGCAGGGAAGGAGGGAAGTGGGGAACTGTTCTCAAGCTTCCCCAGGCCGTGCCTCCATGGGGAATGTTAAGAAACACTGCTTGGTAGAGGTTTTGGGCACCCAGACTCTGCTCCTTGTGACACACGGTGTCTTGCAATTTAAGTGGAAGAGAAATGAGACGGCACTGATCACTCTCCAATTGCAAATGAAGCGTAAAACCAGATCGTCTCGTCACGCTGGGAACATCAGCTGAGTTAGGAATTACTGACCTGTGCTCCAAAGACACCACTGCACAGCTCCAACACAGCAGTGCCCGTCACACTCCATTAGGGCTCTGCTTTGCCTTCACCACATTAACCCAGGGCTGAGGCTTTCTGTGCATCTCCCTCATGTCCAAGCAGAGCAACAAAAGCAATTTCCACGACTCCCACCACTTCGGCGAGGGGTTAACCACTTCAAACAGCACAGCCTGGCACAGCTTGGCCGGACACATGATGAATGAGTAATCCATGAGTTCACGCAGGTAGTGATTTATAGTCTGGATTTGAGCTGGAATATTGCTAGAGGGGAGCGTGGAGCTTTCAAGTAAAGAGCTGCATGACTCATTTTCTCGGTATTTGTTTTCTTGCGCTCCCCATGCCCCATGCACGCCTCGCCCGCTCTCCAGTAGAGCAGCTGAACTTTCTCTTACACCAGATGAGTAGTTTTAAAATTAACCAGCAAGCCTCAGTAACACTACGGGTCACAAGTGCCTCTTTGTGCAAGTACAATCAGGTAATGCTCCAAGTAAACACTCAAGGCAAGATCCTCGGGTCACCTGCATTGATTTCAACAGAGCCGATGCCAGCCAAGGATCCATGGAAGCCAGTTCTTTCATGTGGATGGGGTGGGGAGAAGCAGCAGAACAGAACACACATTTAAGTGCTCTGGGTGAATAGGAATTACAAAGAGCGCAATTTCCACTCCCTAGATTTAAAAAGCAACACTGGAAGAATAAGAAAGAAGCAATATGAATATGTCTCCTGAAAACCTAGAGTGGAGGAGAAGCTGGCTCCTTCCAAACATGTTGGACTTGCAAAGGTGTCCTGGGGCATAACCTGCCACTAATGATCTTGCTATGGCTTCCTTCTCTTCTTTCTCCAGTGCAGAAGAGTATCTTGATGGATGGCCAAGGTTCTGACAGCTTATGGTGACTGGATTGAAGACCACAATGTGATTTTCCCAGGGATGCAACTCTCACGTCTCTCTTTGAAACTAGAAGTCAGAAGGCCTTATACAGTAATGCAAGAGATACATCCGTGCTTCTCTTCACTTTCGATACATAACATCACAACAGTAGTCAGCAGCCAAAGATACACCTATATTCTCTACAGAGCTACCAAGAGTCATTTAGGAGTAATTAAGTAGGGTTATAGAGATGCTGTCTATGGGCACTGCAGGTTCTTTTGAGCTGATCGTGTTCTCCTCATTGAAATCAGTCTCTGGGGGAAGAGAGAAAGGACTGAATACGAAATGTAAACAGACTTGCTCCAGATGTGGTAGACGCAGCTTCCAGTTCTGACTGGAAACTGAAGCTGTTCTGGAACATCATTCTTTATTTATTGGCATTTATTATTTATTGCTTTTTTACCTTGCATGACTGGAGCTGGCGGAGTGTCTTCTCCAAATGCACCTTTCTGCAATGAGCTCTGGATGGCAGCAACACACAGCAGAGAAGCACTGGCCCCAATGCTGACAGTGTATACTTATATTCTTTGCCTGAGCAAGGGGAAGATACCCCAGAATGAATTCAACCAAGTGACACGGATTTACCTGGCCTCTGTGATGGCTTTGGGGCTTCCCAAACCTTTCTGGTGTGATGAGAAATGGGATCTCAAGTGTAACTGAGAGCCTATGTTAAATCTGCCCTTGTTAAAGCGACACAGCTCATTGATATCATATGTGCGCTATGAAGAGCAGTTATATAGAATGCAAGGCAACGTGAATCCAGCTCTCATACCTACACTATGTAATTGTAGCCATACAAAAAGAGGTTTTCAAGCCACCTCCAAGAGCAGAAGATCCAAGCCTTCCCAACCTGTCCCCAACAGGAGTTGGACTCAATGATCCTCATGTGTCCCTTTCAATTTGGGATATTCAATGATAGTGCCCCAAGTAAGACCTAAGAGATACCTGCAGGAGTCTTGTGTTATCACAGAGCCAATGGCACAGAGGGATTATTCTCTGAAATAACAGTAATGGCTCCAATGAGGAAAGACTCCTGTTATGTTTAATTATAGTTTGTATCAAAACTCACTGATGTACTTCAGATGCTTTAAGGTAAAATCCAATCCCCACAAATCTATTTCAGTTCTGCTCTCATATAACAAAATTATGCCCTTAGTGAATGGATCCATCTCTCTCTGCTTGAAATATCTTAATGAGAAGTGACCTCTTAAGAATGCTTTAAATACTCGTCAGTAATGTGAAACTCAGGAGCACACCGGGAAGTTTAGAAGAAACTTATCTATAACATCAGCTGTGCCCAGTTTCCAAGATGCAGCTGGTGCCAAACAGAACTGGGAGGGCTCCAGGTGCTTGAGTCTCCTGAACAGAACTGATTCACTTGTCTCTAAACCTGAGGGCACAAATATTATCTCCTGACTGACTCATCCCAGGGGAAATGGATTGCTGTAGATCTGAGTAGGTGCTCTCATCTTTTGTTTCGGAGGATTTTGCTTAAAGATAATGACCCAAAGCCTCAGGAAAAGCTCTGAGATTCTCCCCCACATCTTCCTTCACCTCCCACATCCTTCCTCTCTCCTGTCTATTCTATTTTCAGGAGTCACAGAGCGTTTCCTGGTGCTTTGTATTATTTGCAGTATTGCTAAAGGTGGCACTTGTCGAGTTCAGCGTCAGAGCTAATGAAATAGGGAAGAGTGAGGTGTGAATGGAAATGTGCTTCTGTGAAAGCATCAGAAAACATCATACACAGGGGTAAAAGAATGACATCTTTTGAGCACTAAGGGTACACTTAAGCATAATAAACACTGAGAATGATGTTTTCTCCATCAAAAGATGAATTTTCAGCTGAAAATCTTCACTAGCAACGGGATGACCAGAGAATTACATGTACCTATCATACTGCTCCCAACGTGAAAACAATCTCTGGCTGCAAGATACCCATAGCGAGGAAACAAAAGGCAATTGCCTGAGGCGTTTTGAGAATGAAATAAACAATATCATGCCATAATAGCTGCTGACTTTGAAAGGCTATGAAAAGACTTATTCAAAACCCGATTCACTGCCACCATTCAAGAGGAACCAGCAGGTGTCACGGGGACACACGGTGACTGGCATCCCTTGTTCCATGTCACGAGTTATCCTGCTCGACTGCCCAGGTACATCCACGTTGGGGGTTTAGAGTTTGCAAGGTAGGAGAGAACGTGAATAAAGACAACTTAGGAAAGTGAAGTAAAACAAAAGCGTCCCTTCCTTTTCATAAGGTCTTCCTTATTGAATTATTATTCTTTTTTACAAGCAGTAATTCCTACACACTGCTTGGTTTGAGTGCTTTGATGACGTAAATGTAAAGTCGTTGGCTTGTAGCAGCTAAACTGCATTAGTCAGCGACGTGAAACCTGGCAAAGTACAGCCTGACAGAGTGCTTGGCAATAAATCCTTATCTCAAGTACTTTATAAAAATGTTTAGGGCTATAGAGAGCGGGGAGCTGGCTTTGTTCACACCCTTCAATCACTCCTAAGTCTCAGTCTCCACTTTCCCTCTCTGTATTTATTTGCCTTGTTCCATACTGATGAAAAGCATACAGGAAAGTTGCAGCATCTTTTCAAGAGTCTCGAAATGGGGCGTAAATTCCAGTTTCGCAAAGCTGCTCCTCCCTAAAATGCAGGAGTTTTACTGAAATCCCCAAACCCCACAGGTTCCTATATCACTCCAAGAAGTCACTCTCCTCTCCTCTCCTCTCCTCTCCTCTCCTCTCCTCTCCTCTCCTCTCCTCTCCTCTCCTCTCCTCTCCTCTCCTCTCCTCTCCTCTCCTCTCCTCTCCTCTCCTCTCCTCTCCTCTCCTCTCCTCTCCTCTCCTCTCCTCTCCTCTCCTCTCCTCTCCTCTCCTCTCCTCTCCTCTCCTCTCCTCTCCTCTCCTCTCCTCTCCTCTCCTCTCCTCTCCTCTCCCCTCCCCTCCCCTCCCCTCCCCCAGCCCCCCTCAGCCCCCCCCCAAGATTATGACAAGCTGATTTCTGTTTCATTGGCATTTAGGCACTGAATTCCCATGAATTCTCTGAAGAACCAGAATTTAGAGCTTCATTGAGCTGTTGGAGCTTACATACATACATAGGACTGTGTCCTCTACTGAACAAAGAAGGTCAGCATAAGGATTTTGGTGTTATAGCAAAAGCAAGGTGCAGTGTATTAACAGAAGCTCACATTTAGAGCGTCCTCCATGGAACAACGCTGAAACCATTGGTGAAACCTTTTATCTTGCTCTTGGCTCAAAACATGGTCCCACAGTTGAGAAGTCCATAAGTGCTCATAGAAAGTCACCATAAAACATGAGATCGAACATACGCGCCTGAACAGGAGGAGAAGAAAAACTCTGTTTATTCTGTCTATCCTAAAAGTTAGATCCCTCTTTATCAGATTTACACCTTCTCTATGTCAACATGCATAGGCAACCACTTGTCTCTGTGCACCTGCAGCCCCCAGAGCTCATTACACTACATTCCCTGTAACCCACTGTGGCAGTGGCTGTATTAATGCAGAGCTAAGGAAGAAATTATTGTGATTTATGCTCACTTGATTTCCTTTTGTAAACAGAGTGGTGCAAAGAGGCTTAGTTTGCTCTGAGAAGCAGAGCGTTGTGCGGATGAATAAGTGAGGAAAGGTGTGTTGGTGTATATGTGCATTGTGGTCAGCAAGCAGTTGGAAGGAAATGGTCAGGAAATACATCCCAGCCAAAAATGGATTTCAAAGTGCAGAGCTGCTTGACTTGCATAGGGGCTGCTGTTACCATGCAGGCAGGTGTATCTCTGGGCAGTATTTATAAGGGCAACAAGAAGCTCTTGTATGGCTTCATGCTCTACACTCAGCCTCCATCTTACCCAAAACCCTGGAAGCAAAAAGTCATCAGGTTTAGTTTAAATAGGGCACAGTTCTGGGGACTAACCTGAAGTTTGAGATCCTGACATCCTCACTGCATTGACACCTATGGCAGGATTCTAATCTCTTATCAAATCACCACCACCTGTGGCACAACTGTCATTTCCTATCAGAACCTTTTTGATCACGAATGCCATGAGATTGATAGGCACAAATACCAGCAATGTGGCTGAGATCTCATAGCCTCAAGTTTTGGCAGACACTGCATGGGAGAAATTTGCTTTCAAGGCATTCATCAGCAGGACAGATTTTCTGAGATGTGCTAAAATGTGCTAAGTAGATTTCAGTTTTATAAATAACATATTTGAAGGATCAAATATGCTTTGATTTGCATAGGGCGATACATGGCAGCTGCCATGTAAGCTATGTTCCATGTCTGGAATAATTTCCCATCAAATTTCATTCGGACAGGCCAATTTACTGAATAAATTGCAGAATAAACAGCACTGTTTGAATAAGCTGTTATCTTGGCAGCTGTCTTAGTGACCTGGCTCCCGATTTCTTCCTCCCATCAGAAGCTGGCTGACAGTCCAAGGCAAGAATTGATAGTAAAACCTTCCTGCAATGAAAAAGAAAGCACCAGAAGGGCTACAAGACTCCTGAGCTCCATGTCCTCTGTCCTTTGTCCACTGGTACCTACCAGTACTCTATGGGAGTGTGGGATTGAATCACAGAATCCTAGAATGGAGTTGGAAGGGATAATTTGGTCCCATTCATTCTGGTCCCATTCCAACAGGGCCATCTACAGCCCAATCAGAGCCCCATTCAGCCTGACCTTGAATGTCTTTAGGAATGGGGCATTCACCACCTCTCTGGGCAACCTTTTCCAGTGGCCAATTCTGCCTTCACAATATGTCAATGGGTAAAAATGATCAATAGTGCAAAATGAGCCAAGATTTGCTGGGGATTTTCTGCCCTAACCAGGGCTAGAAGATCTCACCCCAGCAACATTCCTGCTTTACTTTGTTATATGGGCTGGGCTGCCACATCTTTATACCTTCCAAATGTCACCACAAGCAAAGGATTTTCTCACACACATGACAGGGAAGCTTTTGTTTCAATTCTGCAATTACTAATAGGGATAATGAACATAGCATTTTGCAAGGTGCATGAGAGTACACTCTGCTAAAGACTATACTTTCCACAAAATAAAGGTGGATTGCCAGAATATAGGATTATACAAAATTAGCCAGTGACATCAACAAAAAGGATACTATTATATGAGATTAGACGTAAGCTTTTTTTTTCCAATACATAATCCTGCATGGTCAAAGAGCAATGGCAGACAAAGGTCAGATCCCAGTTCAATTCAAAATTGCTCCCTCTGAGCAGAAATGCCCTTTGAGATTCTGGTTTGAACCAGGCACATGCTGCTGCAGGAGCTGCTTATGGTGCCAAATTCCTTCTTTTAGCAGTAATTAAGAAATATATATCTCTAAAAATTAGGAAAAAAAGAGACTTTTATATAAATGTATTGGAAATTACATATCTGGCTTTCACAGAGAGAAATGGGAGGTTGGGTACCTAAAAATCCCAGGGTATTTCTGTAGAATTATAGAATCATTAAGGCTGGGAAAGACATCTAAGATCATCAGCTCTATCCATCAACCCATCACCACCATGCCCACCAAACCACGTCACTCTTTGTTTTATCCTTTCCAGATCCTCCAGTCTGGCCCTTCTTTGGATGTCAATCCAAACAGACTGAAGGGTGTAATGATTAAATAAGTCCACAGAAGTTTATACAGGAGAGAATAAGAGCACACCGCGGTTCAATAAAACGCAATTTCATTCTGTTTTCCCATTTTTATTTACATCCCTGCTGGATTCACCCTGAATCTTTTGTAAAGCTGAGTCTTTAAGGTGAATAAACATAGAGATCTTTTATTCAGTTTTTCACTCTGTTCTTAACGGACAGAAGTCCTTAAAGCTTAAGAGTTAAGTGTTTGCTTAAGAGAATACTTGGGCAATCGTATCCCCAATCATTTCATTCTAGAAATCTTTTAACAAGTCTTTATCATCAATTTTTACTACCTTGTGGTAATAACGAGCTTGGAAATAGTGCAAAATCAATGTTTCTTGGGGGCGTTCTGGCACTGTTTGCACAGAAATGAGCAATGCAGGATGCTCAGAAGAAAACAATTTAAAAAAGAAAAATAAATAAAAATAAAAATAAATTCCCAAAAGTTTTATGAAACTTAAAATGAAATAGAATAACAAAATCTGGCTCCAGATTAGTATTTTAACAAGCCTGAAGGTTACCGTGCCCTTCCCAAATTCTTATGCTTGAAAACAAAGAGAGAGAAAAAAACCAAACATTAATTTTCGTAGGCATCAGATCAGAGCTCCAAAATGTCCACCAAACTTATTTTAAGAAAGGAACT